>NC_087161.1:10417500-10500000 GCF_035594125.1 Scylla paramamosain
TAGAGCCAAATATTCCATTGATGTGTTTTTCTGGTGATAGTGTGTCTTGAATTATTACTCCCAAGTCTTTTTCTTCTTTGCTCTTTGGTATTGTGATTCCTCCCATCTTATACTCCCATGAAGGTCTCCTTTTACTTCTTCCCATCTCCATTACATGGCACTTCTTTATATTAAATTCTAATTTCCATCGTTTACTCCATTCATAAATTCTATCAATATCCCTCTGTAGTTCCTCACAATCCTCTAGGTTCTTTATTACTTTCATCAATTTTGCATCATCTGCAAACATGTTAATGTAGCTATTTAAACCCACCGTCATATCATTTGTATAGACCTGAAACATTATAGGTGCCAACACAGACCCTTGTGTACTCCGCTTGTTACTTTGCACCAACTTGATTTATTATCTCAGATTACTGTACTCATTTCCCTACCTTGGAGATAATCCTTCATCCACTTAAGTATTTTTCCTTTTAGCCCTCCTCAATGTTCCAGTTTCCATATGAGACTTTTATGTGGAACTGTATCAAAAGCTTTTTTCAGATCTAAATAGACTGCATCAACCCAACCATCTCTCTCTTGTAGTTTATCTATTTCTCTTGTATAAAAGCTCAGTAAGTTTGTTACGCAAGATCTCTCTTTCCTGAAACTGAATTGTTTTTCTGTTATTATATTTTCTTGTTCAAGATATTGCACCCATCTGTTTTTAATGACTATTTCACAGAGTTTACTTACAATACTCATGAGTGAGACTGGTCTGTAATTCAGTGGTTCCATTTTATGTGTGTGTGTGTGTGTGTGTGTCTTAGAGAGAGAGAGAGAGAGAGAGAGAGAGAGAGAGAGAGAGAGAGAGAGAGAGAGAGAGAGAGAGAGAGAAAACATTATCACAATCCTGATGATTGCTAAATAGAATGAGACTGAATGAGAATGAAAATGGATGGAAGGAGCATAAATGCGACAGATGGAGGAAAAATGAAAAGGAGTAGAGGACAGGAAAAGAGAATACTTATTTGTCAATACTTCCTCTCTTCCTCTATTTCTTCATCCTCTTCCTTCACCCTTCTCCCACTTCCTTGCCCTATGTACTCTTCTGGTTATTTCCCTTCTTTTTTCCTTTCCTTTCCCTTCCTCTTTTGTGTTGTTTCAAACCTCCCTCCCTGTCACCTTCCCTCCCCCTTATCTGTCAAAGATAAGGGACAAGGGATTAATACCTCTCTCTCCCTCCCCTTCATTTGTTATATGTCATTTTTGCTTTATTCTTTCTCACCTTCTCACTTGTATAATTCCATTTTCATTTACAGTCTCATTTTTTTTAGCAATCTTCAGGATTGTCCTTACTTTCATATATATACGTATATATATATATATATATATATATATATATATATATATATATATATATATATATATATATATATATATATATATATATATATATATATATATATATATATATATGTATATATATATATATAGAGAGAGAGAGAGAGAGAGAGAGAGAGAGAGAGAGAGAGAGAGAGAGAGAGAGAGAGAGAGAGAGAGAGAGAGATACAGCTCAGACTTAGGTGGGGTTTACTTCATGTATACGTGTGATGCCAATGGAAGGTAAATGTAACTTATACTTATCAAAGCAGCATGGAACTTTGGGATGGTAATGTGTGAAACTCTGGATGGTAAGAATTTAGGACTAAGCATGAAACTCTAGGATTATGAAACTTGGATAGCATGAAACTCAGGAGGGTAATGTACTGTATAAACACTTATAACCTGGCTTTCTTTGACTTGCATTATCTAATAAATTTTTGTCTCTAATTTTTCAATACATTCATGATTCATCATTTTACTGTTCAGTGATGAAATGAACAAGTATGTATTACTCAAAATAGTGAGCTGCAGAGAATAAAAGTAAAACTTGTAGAGAGGAGAAGCCTAAGTGAAGGATAGACTGGCTCAAGTCGTCATCTAGTTACAGATGCCCTTCCTAGCCAGACATAGGCAGGCAAACCCAGTCATGGTGCACTCCAGTAGCAGTTGAGTGTATATATTCTCAGTAACTGTCCTATGCTACACTTATGTTGCATTTTATCCATGGTCTGATCACATTATAACATTTGTATTTGTTATTCAGATGAAGAAGCGTGGCCTCAAGGTGGAACCTGTTGCATACACAGGGCTGTTCCTTGCGTGTGCCCACTCACCATGGCCCACCATTGATGGTCTTCAGCGAGCTACACATTTACGTTCATATCTCCTGGAGAAGAACTTCCAATTCAATCAGATTATCTGTCATGCTATGATCAAAGGTATGTGTGATTTTTGAGTGATAGTGATATCATATATACTGTGCTATATTTCTTCATTGTGTCATCATCATTATCATCATCAGCTTCTATGAGTCCATTGCAGGACAGAAACTCCCATAATCTTCTGAAGCTTCTCTACCCCTCTCTTTTGCCATTGAGGCCATTGCAGAGGTGACAAAATCATAGTTGGGGAAATAGAAAAGCATACTATTGAAGGGGAATAAATTTGGTCTGATTCCTCTCAGGAGACCTGGTCTATTTGAGCTTCATTGATCATTAGAACTAGCAAGCCTCTTCATTATGGCAAGATAGTGTATTGTTGAAGCGAGGGACAAGGCTGAGGTGACATGGCGTGTCGAGGAGTACTAAGGCTTCGGTAGTGGTGGTCACTCAGATGAGAGGAGCTATATGGCATGAGAACAGGAGCAAGGAGGGGCAGATGAGGGCCGAATGAGGTGTGGGGATGTGACACCTCCCCCCAGAAATCCTCCGTAGTAGTGTTATGAAGGAGGTAAGGGGACGTCCACTTGGAGTGAGGCAAGAACTCTTGAGAGAGTATTGGTGAGGGTTAATCCCTTTGATGTGGCAGATTTGGAGGTTGTAAGGCTGGGTCATGAGAACCCAGCAGAGAATTTGTTGATTTTTTATTCCTCATGGAGTGGAGGAAGGCTAGAGGGTTGTGATCTGTGAAGACTAGGATGGGCTGAGTGCTGTGGTAGAGATAGCATTTGAGCCGCTGGAGAGCCAGAACCAGTGCTAGGGCTTCTTTTTCACTGGTAAAATAGCTCAGTTGGTGACTTTTCGGCTTGGTTGAGTGATAGGTAACTGGGTAGAGGACATCGCTTTTTGGGTCAGCTTGGAGGAGGACTGCACCAATTCCCACTCCACTAGTGTTGATCTGGAGATGGAAAGGATGAGAGTGGTCAGGTGTCTGAACGACTGGTCTTGAGGCTAGGAAGGTCTTGAGATGTTTGAAAGGCTTGTTCACAAGCCAGAGTCCAAATGAACAGCTTGGATGAACTCAGGTTAGAGAAGTTCTTGCAGAAGCATCTGTAGAAGTCAGCCATTCCCAGGAATCTCATCAGAGGTTTCCTGGGGGCAGGAGTAGGGAAGGCCAGGATAGCTTTCATGTTGGGCTCCTTGGGACGGGTGACACCTTGGCCCACCACATGATCCAGGTAAACAACAGAAGATTTTCCAGAGGGGAACTTTGCAAGGTTAATGGTCAATCTGACCTCTTGCAGGTTGCTCATCAGTCTCTGCATTCGCACCAGATGCCCTTCCCAACTGTCCAACACCACCACCAAATTGTTGAGATATGCCGAGGTTCCTTCTAGGTCCTGAGTGATGTAATTAATGGTCCTCTGGAAGCTGGCAGGTGCATTAGACATACCAAAAGTCATCACCCGATATTGGTAAAGCCCAAATGGCATGATGAAGGTTGAGATGGACTTGGCTTGTTTGGTCAATCATATTTTGTAGTATCTTTTCAACAGGTCAAAGGTGGAAATGAATTTTGAATGGCCTGTACTCTCGATTGAATCCTCTATTAAGGGAAGCGGACTGGAATCAGGAATGGTGACTTGATTAACTTTCCTAATCTGTGCAAAATCTGCTGCTTCCATTGGGTTTGGGAGTTAGAAAGACAGGGTGAAGCCTAGGGAGAGGAAGTTATGTCAAGAAAATTATCACTTAGGATGGACAAGATGTGACTGTTAGAGGGTGTCCCTTGAGGCAGAGGAATGTCAAGGTCTTGTTCAGGGAGATCTTCAGATGACCTAATACCTGGCTCCTTTCTGATTTGTGATATATTAGTAACAGGTATAGGCTCAGTGATGTCTTCTTCTGGTTCTCTGGAGACATAAGGTTTCATGAGATTAATGTGAACCAGTTGAGAGTCTTTACGGCAATCTGGAGTGTGCACAACATAGTTCAAAGGAATTCATTTCTTAGCAACAACGTATGGCTCAGTGAATTTGTTTTTAAGAGGATTACCAGGAGTGGGAAGAAAGAGGAGAACATGATCACCAGAGGAGAAATATCTTACAGTTGTTTGGTAGTTATAGGTTTTCTCCATCTTTTGTTGGGATTTCAATAAATTAGATTTGGCAAGGATTCTGACTTCAGCAATACTGGACTTTAAGTCAGTGATATATTTAGAAACTGGGAAAGTTGGGGGGGCAGACTGTTTGAACCATTGATCCTTAAGGAGTTTAAGAGATCCCCTGATTTGCTTACCAAATAAGTTCAAAAGGGGAGAAGCCTAATGATTCTTGGGGACATTCTCTTGAAGCAAAAAGAAGGAAATGAACTCTTTCATCCCATTCTTTGTGATTTTCAAAGCAATATTTCTTTAGCATTGATTTGAATGTTTGATGGAATTGCTCGAGACAGCCTTGGGATTGGGGGTGGTAAGCTGACAAGGTTACTTGTTGATATTCAGTTCATCGACAATTTGGTGGAAAAAATTACTAGTGAAATTGCTATCTCGGTCTGATTAAATTTCTTTAGGAATACCAAATGAAGTGAAAAGATATGAGGTATTTTACAATACTTTAAGTGGCAATGTTCTTCAAAGGATAGGCTTCAGGTTAATGGGTGGCCAAATCTAGGATGGTGAGCATATATTGGTTACCCTTTTTGGTCTTAGGTAAAGGTCCTACACAGTCAACAATTATCTTTTCAAATGGCTCAGTGAGTACAGGAATGGGTTTGAGAGGGGCTGGTGGTTTACATTCGTTTGGTTTGCCCACAACTTGACATACATAACATGATTTCATGAAACTGATCACATCCTTTTTGAGTTCAGGCCAGAAGAAATGTTGGAGAATTTTTTTTTTTTTTGTATGTTTTGGGTACCTAGATGTCCTGACAATCCATCATGGGCTAGTTCTAACAATGCTGGTTGTACTGATAAAGAGATGACAACTTGATGGACTTCTGACCATGAATCTGAGTGCTTTAGCTCCGGGGGTCTATAAGCTCTTGTAAGTATATCTTCATGGAAGTAAAAACAAGGCAGTTTAGTTAAGTAATTTTCTTCACTTGCAACATGTCTTAATTTGCTCATAGTAGGATCTTGTCGTGCCTTAATTAAATTCTTTTTAGTTATGAGGTTATTGTACAAATCTTCAGAGGGAGGGACTGGTGAGGAAGGATTAGGTTTAGTTTTGTGGGATCTGGTGATGGCACAGTGAGCTAGGAACAAGGGAGTGGTTGTTGTCTGAAGGTTCTAAGTGGGGTCATCCTCTAGCGGATTTCTCAACAACCTTGATGTTGGGCACAATTAAACTTCTAGCCCAGGTCATTACCTAATAACAAATGGATACCTTTAACTGGCAACTTATCTGATTTGATAGCAACTTGAACTTCACCTGTGAGTATGGGGCACTGGAGGTGGATGTTAGGTATTGGGTAAGAAGGAGGATGTGAGAACAAGTCTGATAGAATGACTTTTCTCCAGTGAAGGCATATGCAGTATTAGGGATGACACTTTCAACAAGTATGGATTGTACTGCACCTGTGTCATGTAAAATGGTAATGGGATAAGACTTGCTTGTACTTTCAACAAGAGATACTTGACTTGGGAATGTATAAGGTTTGGACAATTTGTGGCAGAATTCTATAACTTCTGCAGTGGCTACAGGCTTTTTATGCGGAGGGCCTGGTTGATAAGAAAATTTACAATTTCGATGTCTACAGTTTTGGATGGTGTGACCTGGGTTTTTACAATGATTGCAAAACATAGAGGAATATGACGGTGGCATGAATTTGGTCAGCTGACCACTCACATTACCAAAACTTTCTCCAGAGGAAGACCTAACATTCTGGGTGGCACCATGTCCTCTGTTTTTTAGCAAACCCATCAATAAGGCATATGCATCAGCTGTCCTGGCCACCTGCATGAGCTCATCAACAGCTCTGCCACATGTCTCAAAATGTCGAATGGAAGCTTACCTTCCATTCAAGGATTACCGAGGCTTTGGTAGTGATGGTCAGACAGATGAGACGAGCTATGTAGCACGAGAACAGGAATGAGGAGGTGAGTGTGGAATGAGGTGTAGTAGTAGTCTGGGACGTGACATAATAAAGAGGTCATAGGCTTATGAATCTATCATAAGGAGGTAAGATGGCAGAATCTGGTCATAAATCGTTTAAAAATGTCATAAATAGGAAGAACTAGTCATTATTGTTGTCAAAGGGCCAAAACACCTCTGACCCTGTCATAGCAGCCCTTATGATAAAAATAATATGGACGCCATGCTGCACTTCCAACAATGTCAGCTAAGGAATTTTCGTATCAGGAGGAATGTTCTCCAGGAACTAAGTGACAAGGAACTGGTTAAGAGATACTGCCTAGACTGCAAGGGAATTTTGTTTGTCACTGATCTTGTGAGACCAATTCTGCTGGGTGAAACAAAGAGGAACCATATGCTAGCTGCAGAAATTAAAGTAATAACATTGTGTTTTCTTGCAACTGGCAAAATGCAGCTATGCTCAAGTGATGACTTAGGATTGTCCCAGTTCACCATCTGAAGTGTGATTACTGAAACCCTCAATGCCCTGTCAAATGGTGATATATTTAGGAGGTTTATAAAATTTCCCATGGCTGGCATTGTCTTTATACATAGACAGTAGCATTAAAGACTCATCCTCCATCCAATTGCCCTTCCTTTTCCTTTTTGTTTTTTAGAGTGGAGGTTGGAAGGGAGAGAGGAATACCATTCATGCTGTGTTTTGGGCTGGTGGCTGTGAGGCATGAGCAGCTCAGCAATATTTGTTTACAACACTGAGTTCAGCTCCACACGATTTCAATGGGATATTATTTACAATTTCTCTTTCTTTTCTATTTTGATCGCTTTCATGGTATGAATATCTCTTTAATAATTATAAGAGCTGAAAACATCCATTTATTAAACATTATTTTGTCATTTAACAAATGTTAGAAAGTAAATGTAGCAGGGTTCATCTTAGATTTGGCAATGCTGTGTTTCATATGATAGAAATAGTTATGGTTGTCATAGCTATGAATATCAGCTAACAAAAATCATGATTGATTTTATGTTATGACAATAATTATGACAAGTTCATAACTTTATTATACATATGGGCCAAGAAGCATTCACTGGTTCACTTGTGATTCCAGTGATATATTTCATTGTGAATGTGTGTTTGCATCGTTTGAGTTATTTTCTCTCAATACAATAAAAATAATATAATATAATATGCTACAATTAATGTATGATTATAATTAATTTTATGAATGTTTGCTTTTCTCTACACTGACATGAAGATATGAGTCTATGGAAATGTCTTATTAAACTTTGTGCTAACACCATGCATACATAAATGTTATCTATCCATCAATCTATTCATTGAAATAAGTACACATGTGAATCAGGACAGAGAGCTGTCAGAAGTATGTCAACATTACTTTGTGAGACATAGGCTGTTCATCAGTAAGATCTGAGAAAAGTCTGTGAGGGAATTATGTGTGATTGTTGCTCTTGTTTGTAATATTTGTTCTCAGTGATACAAACTGATTGAGAGATGATCACTACAACTGCAAATGACACAGTAGCAATGTAGAGTTAAAAGTATTTTAATCATAGTCTTACTGTTATGAAGTGAAGGTCTTTGCCCTGAGATGAGAAACCATACAAATATTTATCTTTTTATATTATTTATTTGATTTAAATGAAACTAACATAATATGATAATATAATGCTTTTTGTAGTGACATTATTGTAATCATTGAAGTTTAATCAGTGAGTGTTGCCACTGCAAGGAGTTATAGCGTGTTGTGAAAAGGCTGGCAACAGGCACTTTTCTAGCTTCACGTTCACATGCAACATGTTATTACAGCCAGCAGAGTGGACAAATTGTGGAGAGGCCTGCTGTAACTACCAGCTGTGGATTCTTATTTCTTTAATTTTATTTTAACATGTTTTTAGATTTCTTGTTTTATTGATTTTATTTATTAAGATAATTGGATCTGCAAAATGTTAATTATTGAACAGCCCTTTTTTTTAACAAGCATTCTAGTAGCTTGTTCCCCTCCATTGTGCTAGCCCTGCCAGCTTGCAGTGGCTCAAATTAGAGGGATTTCAATAAAATAGTGCAAATGAAATGAATGTGGATAAGAATAAAGTGTCAAAAAGGGAAGGTAGCATGAATGCAAGAAACACACACAAAATGGTCTGTAATGTTCGACTGTATGAATGGTAATGAGTGGGATGAAGGAGTGGAAATAGGTGTGTTGTGATGTGGATGAGAGAAGCAAGGGAAGAGGAAAAGAAGGATGTGCACTCATTGCATCTCCTATAGTTTGGAAGGGAATAAAGGCACATGGGTGGCAAGGATCTAGGTTAGTATGGGTAGTGGGAAAAAAAGTAAGAATTGTTATGTATGTGTGGATCTCAGTATATGCACCTGTAAATGCAAGAAGTGAGAAGGAAAAGTAGGAGATAAGAAAATTTTGGAATGTTGTTAATGAGTATACAGGTTAGCCATCACTAATCTGGTTCCATCACTAATCTGGCACTAATTTTGGCCAGTGTAATTTTAAATTTCTTGGGTCACTGCACTAACCTGCTGCTGCTACTGTTTGTTGGAAAGGTGATAAAATGTATAAAAAAATTTTTAACACAGAGTTTGGGAAAAAAGGACTGAGAAAGCAGTATAATAGTGAAACAGAAGCAGTACAAGAATAACAAAAGCAAAGAGTGGATGATCTAAGAAGTGTTAGAAAGTGAAACAGGTCAAAAGAAGCTACTTTTTGCATAAACATTTGGCATCACTTCCAAATGCAGGGAAACCACTGAAGTTTGTTTTTCTTAATTTATTTTTAACCTGCTGAGTTTTAACTCCAGCCATGGTGCCAGTGAGTAAAGGAAATGCTTCTCATTGTGTAAAGTGCAAACATTGTACATAGTCCATAAAAGATAAGGTTAAACTTCTGGAAAAACTTTACAGCAGTGTGTCTATCCAAAGCTTGTGTTAATTATGCAGCATTAGCTCTTTGACAGTTTATAAAAAAAAATAAATAAAAAAAATGCTCAGTTCCTTTGCTGACAATATTGGCTGTACCAATATGATTGGTATTGGCTGGAAATTAAGTGTCAGTATCAGTATTGGTGGAAAAAGTGGTATTGGTACAGCCCTGCCTGTTAATCAACTTCTACTGATTTATGGGGTATTTTAGAGGTAGTTAAGTGCTGGATTAAGTGTATTCTAACCTAACCTCTATGTATTCCAGGAAAATCACTGGTCTAGTATCCTATAGGCCCAAATGAAGCTGGATTAATGATGGGCAACCTGTATCAGGAAAATTAGAAAGGAGTGGATGTTAGATGAAGATATGAGTGGCAAGATTGGAATTGGTGGAGTTATAGGATGTTTTATGTTGATTTTCATTCAAGAGTTTTGTTACAACAACCACTGGAATCTACTTGAAATCTTATTGCAACTAGGCATGATTATATATATATATATATATATATATATATATATATATATATATATATATATATATATATATATATATATATATATATATATATATATATATATATTTTTTTTTTTTACTTGAAACTAACTCAAAATAAATTACAAGGGAAAGAGAGACATTTAATTATCATGTTTCACAAGGAATCAAGAAAACATTTTCATATGCAGCATTTAAATTCACATGGAATTTAGTCAAGTGGAGTTCCACTTTGAAAATGGAAGTAAAGTTAAAACAAAGTAAAAATATTTCGTAATGATCTTAAGCCTCTTTTTTTTTTTTTTTTTTTTTTTTTTTTTTTTTTTTTAATGTAGGAAGGACAGCGGCCAAGGGCAGCAAAAATCCAATAAAAAAATATGCTCACTGAAATGCAAGTCCCATAAAAGGGTCAAAGCAGTAGTCAAAAATTGATGGATAAGTGTCTTGAAACCTCCCTCTTGAAGGAATTCAAGTCATAGGAAGGTGGAAATACAGAAGCAGGAAGGGAATTCCAGAGTTTACCAGAGAAAGGGATGAATGATTGAGAATACTGGTTAACTCTTGGGTTAGAGAGGTGGACAGAATAGGGGTGAGAGAAAGAAGAAAGTTTTGTGCAGCGAGGCCACAGGAGGAGGGGAGGCATGCAGTTAGCAAGATCAGAAGAGTGGTTAGCATGAAAATAGCGGTAGAAGACAGCTAGAGATGCAACATTGCGGCAGTGAGAGAGAGGCTGAAGACAGTCAGTTAGAGGAGAGGAGTTGATGAGACGAAAAGCTTTTGATTCCACCCTGTCTAGAAGAAAAGTATGAGTGGAACCCCCCAGACATGTGAAGCATACTCTATACATGGACGGATAAGGTCCTCGTACAGAGTTAGCAGCTGGGGGTGGTGAGAAAAACTGGCCGAGACATCTCAGAATGCCTAACTTCATAGAAGCTGTTTTAGCTAGAAATGAGATGTGAAGTTTCCAGTTCAGATTATAAGTATAAGACAGACCAAGGATGTTCAGTGTAGAAGAGGGGGACAGTTGAGTGTCACTGAAGAAGAGGGGATAGTTGTTTGGAAGGTTGTGTCAAGTTGATGGATGAAGGAATTGAGTTTTTGAGGCATTGAACAATACTAAGTTTGCTCTGCCCCAATCAGAAATTTTAGAAACATCAGAAGTCAAGCATTCTGTGGCTTCCCTGTGTGAAATGTTTACCTACTGAAGGGTTGGACGTCTATGAAAAGACGTGGAAAAGTGCAGGGTGGTATCATCAGCGTAGGAGTGGATAGGACAAGAAGTTTGGTTTAGAAGATCATTAATGAATAATAAGAAGAGAGTGGGTGACAGGACAGAACCCTGAGGAACACCACTGTGAAGAGATTTAGGAGAAGAACAGTGACCGTCTACCACAGCAGCAATAGAATGGTCAGAAAGGAAACTTGAGATGAAGTTACAGAGAGAAGGATAGAAGCCGTAAGAAGGTAGTTTGGGAATCAAAGCTTTGTGCCAGACTCCATCAAAAGCTTTTGATATGTCCAAGGCAACAGCAAAAGTTTCACCAAAATCTCTAAAAGAGGATGACCAAGAC
Organism: Scylla paramamosain; assembly: GCF_035594125.1. Lineage (NCBI taxonomy): Eukaryota > Metazoa > Arthropoda > Malacostraca > Decapoda > Portunidae > Scylla > Scylla paramamosain. The sequence goes on from NC_087161.1 coordinate 10,428,864, forward strand.
TCAGTAAGGAAAATCAGAAGATCACCAGTAGAGCGGCCTTGACGGAACCCATACTGGTGATCAGATAGAAGGTTGTGAAGTGATAGATGTTTAAGAATCTTCCTGTTGAGGATAGATTAAAAAACTTTAGATAGGACAAAAATTAAAGCAATAGGATGGTAGTTTGAGGGATTAGAACAGTCACCCGTTTTAGGAACAGGTTGAATGTAGGCAAACTTCCAGCAAGAAAGAAAGGTAGATGTTGACAGACAGAACTGAAAGAGTTTGACTAGGAAAGGTGCAAGCACGGAGGCATAGTTTTGGAGAACAATAGGAGGGACCCCATCAGGTCCATAAGCCTTCCGAGGGTTTAGGCCAGCGAGGGCATGGAAAACATCATTACGAAGAATTTTAGTAGGTAGCTTGCAGTAGTCAGAGGGTGGAGGAGAGGGAGGAACAAGCCTAGAATCGTCCAAGGTAGAGTTTTTAGCAAAGGTTTGAGCGAAGAGTTCAGCTTTAGACATAGATGTGATAGCAGTGGTCCCATCTGGTTGAAATAAAGGAGGGAAAGAAGAAGAAGCAAAGTTATTGGAGATATTTTTGGCTATATGCCAGAAGTCACGAGGGGAGTTAGTTGAAAGGTTTTGACACTTTCTGTTAATGAGTTTTTGGCTAGTTGGAGAACAGACTTGGTATGGTTCCGGGCAGAAATATAAAGTGCATGAGATTCTGGCGATGGAAGGCTTAAGTACCTTTTGTGGGCCAGCTCTCTATCATGTATATTACGAGAACAAGCTGTGTTAAACCAAGGTTTGGAAGGTTTAGGTTGAGAAAAAAAGAGTGAGGAATGTATGCCTCCATGCCAGACACTATCACCTCTGTTATGCGCTCAGCACACAAAGACGGGTCTCTGACATGGAAGCAGTAGTCATTCCAAGGAAAATCAGCAAAATACCTCCTCAGGTCCCCCCAACTAGCAGAGGCAAAATGCCGGAGGCACCTTTGCTTAGGGGGATCCTGAGGAGGGATTGGAGTGATAGGACAAGATACAGATATGAGATTGTGATCGGAGGAGCCCAATGGAGAAGAAAGGGTGACAGCATAAGCAGGTCAAGAATGTTGGTCATGGTCAAGAAAGGTCAAGAATGTTGGGCGTATCTCCAAGACGGTCTGGAACACGATTAGGGTGTTGCACCAATAGATAGTGGAGGAAAGCCAAAGCTGGTGGTGAACAGTGAAGTCTGCAAGAATGGAGGTCTCTGCAAAAGGCAAGAGGGTCGGAATGTGCTCCACTTTGGAAGTTAAGTAGTTAAATAATTTCTTATAGTCAGAGGAGTTAGGTGAGAGGTATACAGCACAGATAAATTTAGTTTGAGAGTGACTCTGTAGTCATAACCAGATGGTGGAAAACTCGAAAGATTCAAGAGCGTGGGCACGAGAGCAGGTTAAGTCATTGCACACATAAACACAACATCCAGCTTTGGACCGAAAATGAGAATAGAGAAAGTAGGAGGGAACAGAAAAGGGGCTACTGTCAGTTGCCTCAGACACGTGAGTTTCAGTGAGGAAAAGAAGATGAGGTTTAGAAGAGGAGAGGTGGTGTTCTACAGATTGAAAATTAGATCATAGACTGTGAATGTTGCAGAAGTTAATGTAGAAAAAGTTGAGGGGAGTGTCAAGGCACTTAGGGTCATTGACAGAAGGGCAGTCCAACCTGGGGACATTTATGGTCCCCTCCCCAGATGGAGACTCCGAGGCTGGTGTAGGAGTCGCCATGATAATTTTGAAATTTTTGAGTGAAGGGTGTGTGTTATTAGGTGCTTGTAGTTTTGTGTGGAGGAAGAGAGTTGTCTTTAGAGGGCAGGCTGTGACTGCCCCCTTGTGTTGTGAGACACAAAGGGAAACGTTCAGTGAGGTCACAGCTAATGATAAGTTCACAGCACCCCCTGAACAGTGCTTTAGACCTCACTGGAAGTAATTATCGTTTTGGCAGGTGTCTACTGCCTCCTCCTGTTAAATAAGTAAGTAAATTTTACAATGAAATTACAGACAGAAGATAACAAGAGATGCAGTAGTATTAAAGCGATGAAAGAAAGGCTCAAGACAGTTGGTTAGAGGAGAGGAATTAATAAAACAAGAAGCTTTCAGTTCCACCCTGTCTAAAATAGTGGTATGAGTGGAACCCTCCCCCCATACATGTGAAGCAAACTCCATACATAGACAGACAAGGCCCCTGTACAGAGTTAGCAGTTGGAAGTTGAGAAAAACTGGTAGAGATGATACAGAATGCCTAGCTTCATACAAGCTGTTTTAGCTAGAGATGAGATGTAAAGTTTCCAGTTTAGATTATAAGTAAAGGATAGACCGAGGATTTTCAGTGTAGAAGAGTGGGACAGTTGAGTGTCATTGAAGAAGAGGAGATAGTTGTCTGGAAGGTTATGTTGAGTTGATAGATGGAGGAATTGAGTTTTTGAGACATTGAACATTATTAAGTTTGCTATGCCCCAATCAGAAATTTTAGAGAGATCAGAAGTCAGGGGTTCTGTGGCTTCCCTGCGTGAGCTGCTTACTTCCCGAAAGGTTGGATGTCTACGAAAAGATGTGAAAAGGGGCAGGATGGTATCATCAGTCTAGGAGTGGATAGGACAAAAAGTTTGGCTTAGAAGATCATTGATGGATAATAGGAAGAAAATGGGTAACATGATAGAATCCTGAAGAACACTACTGTTAATAGGGAAGCTGACCTGACTGAGTGGTAGCTGTAAGAGGGACTGGATATGTGGTTCTAACAACTTTGATGACCTAATTCAGAAATATAGTGATGCTGTGGATGAGGCTGTAGCTGTTTGTGACTGGTGAATTGACCAGATTTGTGTAATCATTTGCTCCACAAGGGTGATAGCTTAGGGAAAGCTGACCCAAATTAGTAGCAGCTGTAAGAGGGGTTGAGTCTGGTTGTAACAGAATTAGCGACCTTGCCAGGAATGTTCGAAGTTCTCGCAGTCACATGGGAGAGACAGTTTAGTGTTATTTTAATTGTATTCTGTATGAAGTTGTATCCAGCCTAGACCATGGAAGGAAAGACTGGTAACTGGGGTGACTCACAACCTGAGTCACCTGTGTCTACAGGAAGTGACAGTGTAAATTTGGACCAGTTTGATATCTGACACACAGCCCCACAAATAGTGTCCAGACTTGACCTATTAGTCCCACTCACAGTATTGGCAGAATCATTCAGACAGAAGGAATGTCTGAAGAGTTGAGGTTTAAGTTGGAAATGAGGAGGCTTGAGTTGGAAGCTGAAGCTAAGGCAAGGAGGTTGGAGGCTGAGGAGGCTAGGGAAGCCAGGAGACTTGAGGCCAAGGAGAAGGTGGGGATGTATGAGATGGAGAAGGAGACGAGAATGTATGAGAGGGAGGAGGCTGAGAAGAACAGAATATTTGAGTTGGAAAAGACAATTTATTAGGCTCAGACTTTTTCCAAAGTATGGACCACAACTCCTTTGGTGAATGAAATATAAAATATTTTTACATTACTGAAATAGATTCAATATAGACTTAAAAAATAATGACAACTGATATTGCACTTTTTAATTAGTATTTTGCATCAGCTGTACAAACTTACAGTATATCTATTTAGATAATTTATATAATACAACATTATGTATTGACACCTTAGAGCCATAATGTCTTCATTTTTACATTCAAATTTTACATGATATTCATCCCTTAATATATTATTACTACATTTATTACAGTACCTCTATTCTCTTATAATTCTTCTATACCTACCTGTTACAGTAGGTAACCTGTGATTATTGATCCTTAATTTACATAAGCTGATCTAACACTGATTAGGTAGTGTTGAGAAATGCCTTTCAAAAGCAAATTAATCTTTATAATATATATATATATATATATATATATATATATATATATATATATATATATATATATATATATATATATATATATATATATATATATATATATATATATATATATATATATATATATATATATATATATATATATATATATATATATATATATATATATATATATATCTTCTATTGCTGCTGTGGTAAACGGTCACTGTTCTTCTCCTAAATCTATTAACAGTGGTGTTCCTCAGGGTTCTGTCCTGTCACCCACTCTCTTCTTATTATTCATTAATGATCTTCTAAACCAAACTTCTTGTCCTATTCACTCCTACGCTGATGATACACCCTGCACTTTTCCACGTCTTTTCATAGACGTCCAACCCTTCAGGAGGTAAACATATCACGCAGGGAAGCCACAGAACGCCTGACTTCTGATCTTTCTAAAATTTCTGATTGGGGAAGAGCAAACTTGGTATTGTTCAATGCCTCCAAAACTCAATTCCTCCATCTATCAACTCGACACAACCTTCCAGACAACTATCCTCTCTTCTTCAGTGACACTCAACTGTTCCCCTCTTCTACTCTGAACATCCTCAGTCTGTCCTTTACTTATAATCTGAACTGGAAACTTCACATCTCACCTCTAGCTAAAACAGCTTCTATGAAGTTAGGTGTTCTGAGATGTCTCCGCCAGTTTTTCTCATCCCCCCAGCTGCTAACTCTGTACAAGGGCCTTATCCGTCCATGTATGGAGTATGCTTCACATGTCTGGGGTGGTCCCACTCATACTGCTCTTCTAGACAGGGTGGAATCAAAAGCTTTTCGTCTCATCAACTCCTCTCCTCTAACTGACTGTCTTCAGCCTCTCTCTCACTGCCGCAATGTTGCATATCTAGCTGTCTTCTACCGCTATTTTCATGCTAACTGCTCTTCTGATCTTGCTAACTGCATGCCTACCCTCCTTCCGTGGCCTTGCTGCACAAGACTTTCTTCTTTCTCTCACCCCTATTCTGTCCACCTCTCTAACGCAAGAGTTAACCAGTATTCTCAATCATTCATCCCTTTCTCTGGTAAACTCTGGAACTCCCTGCCTGCTTCTGTATTTCCACCTTCCTATGACTTGAATTCCTTCAAGAGGGAGGTTTCAAGACACTTATTCATCAATTTTTGACCACTGCTTTGACCCTCTTATGGGACTGGCATTTCAGTGGGCATTTTTTTTATTAGATTTTTGTTGCCCTTGGCCAGTGTCCTTCCTACATAAATAAAAAATAAAAAATTCCTTGCCTTTCCATATTCCCTATCATTTCTGTTCAATTGTCTCATCTTTTTCTTCCATGCCCTGTCCTTTTTCTTTTTTGCTTCACACCTGGCATTATACCATTCATGTTTCTCAATTTTCACTTTATAACTTGGCACAAACTGTTGCACCCTCTCTCCCTATACCTGTTCAAAAATCTCATATTTTTTTCCACTACTTTACTTTCAAATACCTCTTTCCAGTTGATTTTTCCATAAAATTCATTAAGCTCTGCAAAGTTTACCTTAGCATAGTTCTGTCTCCCATTTCTGTATTGTTCGTTCCTGTGCAACACTTTTCCTCCTGTGGTACTACTTCTATTATCACATGATCACTTCTTCTCATTGGACTCAGACAATGTATACTTGGTCTACTTTCTGGGTTTTTTCATAAACACTAATTCCAACTGTGATAGTTCTTCTCCTCTTCATCTTGTAGGTCTATTCACCCACTATCTCATTGTATTTACTGTCATGGTGTGCATAAGTTCTTTGCTCCATGATCTGACATTTTCTTTCACTTCCATCTCCTCCCAGTTAATTCTTTGAGTGTTGAAATTGCCTACTAAGAGCACTTTGTAACTTTTTCTTATCATTTCCTCTTTACTATTTTTTTGCTTTTAGTTGCATATTTTTAAATTTATTGGTCTCCCATTCATTAGATTTTGGTGGTATGTATGTCACAGTGATTTTCCTTTTTTCACTTCCTTTGATCTTAATCACAACATTCAATGTTTCTGCCATTCCATCATCATATTTGACTTCCTGAACAACAATATCCTCTTTTACCAATATCATTACTTCTCCTCCTTCCTTTCCTTTTCAGTCTCTCCTCCATGTGGTATATCCTTCCTTTGCAAATCCCAACTTTATTTCATTTTATAGGTTAGTTCCTGTTTAACACACCACATCTAGTTTGTTGTTCTTGAAGTAGTCTCTAAGTTCCAATAGGTTTGACACCAAACATTAATATACATAATCTTTAAACTTATGCTAGGTGATCTTGCATGGCATCTTTGTGCCACTGTTTCCTCACTTTCATGTCCACAATTTTCCAGGTGAATCTTCTTGCTTGTTCCTGTGTTCTCTCCCATTTGTTTGACTGGGCCTCTACTCTCAGTTCTTTCAGTTTACTTCTCTCTTCTTCATTATGTCTCATTTTATCCATATTTCCTTCATTCCTTCTACTTTTGCCATTTTTTCTGTTCTTGCAAGATATGTTCTGCTGCTGTTTGTGACACGAATCTCATTTTCATTGGTCTTGTTCTATTTTCTTCATACTTTCCAATCCTGCTAACTTCTTCAGTTTGTTCAATTATCCCCTCTCCTTCCTTCACCACTTCTGCTATAGTTTCCTTAGCCCTTTTCACTTCTTTTTCTCTCTAGCTATTTTCATGGGTAGATTCTTCTCCTTGACCCCAAATACCACCACACACATTTTCCTCTGTACCATGTCTCTCACAAGATTACTTTTTTCCTTTATTATTTTAATCACTTGCTTTTCCATATCCTTATTGTGTTCCTGTTGTTGTTGCCTTATTATCTCCTCCATGTCCACCTTTTGTTGTTCTCTTTCTTTTCAACTTTTGACTTCCTCTGTCACTAACTCCTTCATTTCTTCAATCCTAACCTCTCTCTCTCTCTTGCAAAGTTTTCTTTACCTTTTTTTGGTATTTTCACATTTTCTTCTTCAATTTTCCACATTCTTTGATTTGTGTGAGCTACAATGAGATCCTCTTCCTTGAAGCCTTCAAAAATATTTGGGTTTGTGCTGGCCGTCATCTTCCCTGTTGATATCACCAACTGCCAGTGTTTACATTGTATCACTCTCATTTCTCCCTTTCAGCCACTCCTCTAGTAACACTTCCTCTTCCCCTACACCCACACGTCACACAAGATCCTATTATGGAGACAGGACTAAAAGTTGGGGCCCCCTGTGCACAATCAAACCTTGGTAGATCCTTGGGAGTTGTGGATGCATCTGATCAGCTGGGCGGTGTGTGTCCATGTGCGCGCGCGTGTGTGTGTGTGTGTGTGTGTATGTGAGAGAGAGAGATAGAGAGAACAATCCTGAGGATTGCTAAGTTGAATGAGACTGATTGAGAATGAAAATGGATGGAATGAACATAAATGGGAAGGAAATGGATGGAGGAAAAATTAAAAGAAGTGGAGGACAAGAAAAGAGAATACTTATTTCTCAGTACTTCCTCTCTCCTTCTAATTCTTCACCCATTCCTCACCTTTGCTGCCTATATTTATTCTTTCTACTTTCTCCCCATCCTCCCATCCTCTTCCTTCACCCTTTCTCCACTTCCTTGCCCCATGTGCTCTCCTTCCCTGGTTATGTCCCCTCCTCCTCTTTTTCCTTTCCTCTCCATTCCTCTTTCGTCTTGTGTCAAACCTCCCTCCCTGTCACCTCCCCTCTACCTTATGTTTCAGAGAGAGAGAGAGAGAGAGGGGGGGGGGATGGAGGGAGGGAAGAGAAGGGCAGGGAAGGGGGAGGGAAGGAAGAGGAGAGTAGGGAAGGGGAAGGAAAGGAGAGAAGGGAGAAGAGGACAGGGAAGGAGGGAAGGGAGAGGAGGGTAGGGAAGGGGGAAGGAGAGGAAGGCAAGGAAGAGAGAGAGAGAGAGAGAGAGAGAGAGAGAGAGAGAGAGAGAGAGAGAGAGAGAGAGAGAGAGAGAGAGATTTTACTAGTAGTAACAATATTTGTGTTAACTGTACTACTGCTTCAACTCCACACCTATAAGCATAGGCTTACAGGACTAGGCATCTGTACTACAGTTGCATTAGATGCATGGTAATTATCAGATTTTTTTTTTTTTCCCCTCATGAAAAAAGTGTGTATAATGTGCTGGCAAATATGGCATATTTTTTTTAACCATTTTCTAGCCTAAAAATTAATAAATTAATAAATAAAAATACGCTATTGTAATTCACAGAGATGAAGCTCTATACCCTTGATTCAACTTACCGTATATTTCGGTAGATAAGACAACTTAGATAAGATGATCCCTGAATTTCAGTTTGAGTTTAATGGTTTTTAGATGATAATGGTGGTATAAGACGACACCCAAACTACCAAACCATGTGGTGAAGTTTAGGTCGGTGGGCACCAGTCAACTGAGACAGTGATATACCAGTACAATGAATAAAATACTTCCTTTATTTTCAAGTGCAAAACTAAACCTAAATTCATGAAAAGGATGGACGAAAATGGTGCAAAATTATAGATAGGCAATGTGCAGTACGATCAGTTTTCCTAAACATAAACACCTTGCCTTGTGCTGCCTGCATCTGCTGGGCTGTCAATTGTAATCTTCTCCTATACATCATCATCACCTACATAGTTCAGTACTGCACAGCTAATCATCATCATCATCAATGAAGTTGTAGTATCTTCACAGACGAGTGTACTAAATGTGATTTTTTAATATGTAAGGATGTATCTAAAAAGTAAAAGTTTGAGTTTAAAAATTGTTTAAGGAAAGGTTCTTAAATGTGTGGGGGAAGTTCATAAAAGCTTAAATATATAAAAATAATAAAATAAATACAGTAAAATCCCTCTTATCCAGCATCAATGGGACCGCCAACATGCCGGATACTTGAATATTGCCGGATACTTGAATAGAAGTGAAATTATGTCCACAATCACCACCCTACACTCACGCATCTTACCATAACAAAGACCAGCTGATCTTAATCAGCAGCTGATCTGATCAGCTGCTTAAGTGTAAGCACAACACGCTTCCTCTTTTCTACAACTTTAGGCATGATGAAGGCGTCAGGCGATAAACAGTGCACACGCGGGACTGAGTCACTGAGTAAACACAGTGCAGTGGGCTGCAGTTGGCGCGAAGCAGTGCGCTCTGGTGGTGAGGGGACAAAGTATGCCTCACGCGGGAATTTTAATTGATTTTATGAGTACACATTGATTTTTTATTGATTTTAAGGCTCGGGGAAAAATGTGCCGGATACTTGAAGCTGCCGGATACTCGAATGCCGGATGAGAGGGATTTTACTGTATATGCAAATTATAGAAATAATAAAATATATAGTACTGTACTGTTTTTACTTCACGGATTTTCACCTATTGCAAGGGGTTTTGGAATGCAATCTCTGTGATAGTCAAGGGATTACTGTACCTGTATCTGGTTTTCTCCTCTATTTATATCAGTAGAGGAGAAACAGAAACTTTTTTTTTTCTGGGACTCATATTTAGTGGCATATAGCAAAGCCTCTTTCCATCTGGGAAACCTCACTTCCATGAATGTCTTGCCTCCCTTTGATCCATCATGGAAACACTGAGTTGTTTTACCTGTGCAGGATAAATTGGTCATGAGAAGTCATCACTGGGGATGGAACTCTGTGTTCAGCACATTACTAAGGCATCTTCTATTTATAACATTGATCAGCTGTAGATCATTGATCAGGATTTAAATCTGATCTGGATTTACTTGGGTTAAAAAGAACTCTCGCGGCCATTACTGATCAAAACAATAATAAGCATGTTGCTAACCAGCTGTCACAAGAGGCAGACTGTTGATGCTCACCACTGTGCTCTAAGAAAGTGTCAAGGACTACAGCCTACTGTACATTTCCTGAAGAAGTTAGGCCAAGAAGGCCACCAATGAGTCCCAGCCACATGCCTACCCAGCCAATACGAGACTGGCTTCCTTGCCTAGCCATGAACGTTGTATAATAAAGTTCACACAAAGCTGTCTTCACACACAACATGCTGAAAGAACTCACTGTGGTTTGCCCACATGCTGACACTATTGACATCATTAATGAGGCATTTCCAAAGTAGAGATATATTATTTTCAACTGAATAAGTATTATCTTCCTTTGCCTCATCATGTAGTAGTTGGCAGAGGCAGTAATAGCCACATAATTATAATCAGAAGCCATTAATCAAGGCTTGGTATGGCTTGCAATATCTTTCACCACTACTATTCACATTCTTTGCCAAGAGCAGCATTCTGCAATGATTCATTATCATTCACTTTGTTTGTCATACACATCAGCCATTTTTTGCTGTGTATTTCCCTAAACAAGTTCACAGTAGAGGCTTCTCAGCTGCTAATATGGTTGCCTCCAGTAGCTTCAGCAAGTGTCATCTGGACCCAGGGGTGCATTCAGTTGGGCACCTTGAGTTACCTGGGTTGCCCAGTTCTCAACTGAATGCTCTCTTTTGTGCAGTTACCCAAACTGAGGAGGTGGTGTGCTCTATGCTCTGATGACATCACAACAAAAATGGCTGCCCAACCAGACTTACATTAGTGTTATACTTACTCATTTATCGCAGATAACTACAATACTGTCTGCATACATGCAGTGACATGTACCAGTAAGTAAAGTACTGAATTAAATATATAAAAGAATGAAAATAAAGGAAATGGGATGATTAATGAATGATATTAATAACAGATCATCACCAAGAACCTCATCACCGAGGACAGCAAGTGCTCCATGATACAAATTACCAACCGGATAAGCATCAGCCATATGTTTACTGTTACAGAGTTGGGTAGAATGTGGCAGCTTCCATGGCAACTTTGATGATTTGTTTACAGTATCCCTGGAGGCACCTAAACTGTTCAGTTGGACAATTCAGATGACTCAGGTTTCCTGGGCCACCTCAGTTGTGGTTCTGAACGCAGCCCAGATCACCCAGATCATGACCCAGATCACTCATCAGGTTAAATCCAGATCAAGATGTAAATAGAACACCGGCTGTGCGGTCAGATCTGTGATCTGAAATGGACCATGGTAAATAGAAGATGCCTCTACTCAGGCCATAAGTGATTAACAAGACCCAAGTGAAATTTGGTCAGCTTTGACTGTTGTCCCCTAAAATTAGGATTGGTTACTGAGCTGACTTCTCTTCTAAAGTTCTTGATCTTTTGAGCAATCCCCTTTTCTGTATAAAAATAAGACATCATCAAAATTTAAATTATATTTTTTTGTTATTTTTTTTAGTGTTTCTGCAATATAATATTCTCTCATGGTCATTATTATTATTTTCACTACATATTTTTATTACAGTATAGCCAATCTTCAACATCTGTAAGGTTTAGTTAACTGAGACATCCTTGGAAGTTGGAAATCCATGAATAATTAGTCTATCCCCCTTAAAAGCTCCTGATCCTCCTATGGCATTGTGCCCCATTGAAAACATCCCTGACCCTCATGTGGCCTTATTTAAATAAATAAAAGCCCTATGTACATATGTGCTTTATTTAACATTTAATGGAAGAAAGTAAAATAATGGTGAATGTGGTCTCTTTTTCCATCCTCCCAAGTCCAACAGCTACCAATACTGCATCACCATTGCTGTTACCACTGCATGCTCTACCCTTCCACTTCCCTTCTTTTATCTTATTTAATAACTTCAGCAGGTGTCTTAGAAAGTCCATAAGGGGTCAGGGTGAAAATATTATTAATGTGAATGTTGTGAGTGAGGGTGAAGGACAGTGACAGCTGGGCATCATAGAGAAATATACACAATATACAGGCAGTAGGAAATGTACACAATTGGTTACCAAAAACACTATAATGGAGGGAATGCAAGTTGGTGTGGCAGACTGTGAAAGTGTGTGGTGTGGTGAGGTGCACTGTGCGTGAAATTTAAATTGATGGCAGTCTGTACCAAATCAAATCCATCCTTTTGGCAGCAATCATGAATGACTGAATGCATGAATGTTGAGGACTGGCCATATTTTCTATCAGGTAATATATTTTACTGGAATTATTTCATCTCACTTCTCTGGCTTTCCAGCATTTGGTTGGTGTGGAGACATGGGCACTGCATTCCAGGTGGTGGATGAGATGATTCAAGATGGAATAATGGTGACAACTGAGACAATGAGTTTTCTCCTGCAGGCATGCATCACCAACAAAGAGGCTGGCTTTTGGCATGCTGTGAAGGTGAGAGTTGGGAGAGGGAAGGGAAAGTAGCAGGAGACAGAATTTGTCATGATGAATTCAACATTCATTATCCATAAAAAGAATTGATACTAAGTATAAGCATACTCTGGTTTTTTTAACATTTCCTGCCATACATAATGTAAAATTTGGTTCTGCAGCATCTAGCGTGCTGGCCATGAGAGGTGACTCAATTACAGATATGCTTTGTCAGAGCTAGTGGGAGCAGTAAAACTGGTGTGTCCTTTTTCCTCTGTTTCTTTTGCATGCTAATGTTTCCCTCATGCTGTATTTCATCCTATTTAGGGCTAAGATGTCCAGTGAATACTCATATTACATGTAGAGGATCACAATGTTGATTTTGGCAGAAAAAAAATATCTCCAGTGAAAGTAAAAAATATAGGATATGGCTTAATTAAGATGGCTCCATGAATATAAAAGAAAAGAACAGAAGCAGATCTCTTAACCTTTATGGAACTGCAGTTTCTTATCTATAGTAAAAGATATAAGACACTATAGGTAAATGTTCATCTTCACCCTTTGCTCCATCCAGCTGTAGCTGACAGAGAAAGGAGAATGACCTTGCAGTATGGAAGGGTTTCAGGAATAAGATAAGAACTATCACACCACCTACTACTTTAGCCAAAAAAAAAAAAAAAAAAAAAAAGAAAAAGAAAAAGAAAACAGTGGCAGATCATCAATAGTAACTTCTAAAAGAATGGCATTTCATAATAATATTAGAAACATTTAAACTTAGTTCAGATAAATCTACCCTCCAACTTGCCAAAAAGTCTTTCCATAATTAGATATGTCAAAATCACTAAAACCTCTTCTCTGATTGAGCTCTTACCCAAAATATCTCCAACAAATTTTCCTTTCCATTCTCCAAATTATTTTATTTTGCACCACAGCCAAGCTCCTCCTACAGATTCAGCATTGGATAATTTTGGGCTTGTCACTTCAGCTCCACCTTCTGACTATAGTGCTTGACATTGAATTAGCTAGCCCTGGGCAAAGCCAACCAATTCTGTATAAAATTTTGCTTCACCCATAAGAGAGACTTAAAATTATGCCAATGCATTATGCTGCCTTCAAAAAGTTGTGTAGTGTTAAGAGCTTACTGGCCAAGCAAAGCAGAATCAATTGTTGTCTTGACATTGTATTTAGCATTCAACTTGGATGTAGGATCAAGAAGCTCACTCCTGGGCCAATGATACATATTTCCATCCCTATCATCTGTGACAGTAAAAGTGGATTCATCATTACACTCTACTTCTGTCCACTTGCTAGCATCTATATTTTTTTTGCAAAAGTGTCCCTATTCATCTACCAAAGGTTAAAAGGAACTTATTCACGGGGTTGGTGGACCCCAGGTCCATAGTACACTATTAATGGTTCTCACAAAACACCCACCAAATACTTATAGTTTGCTTTCTTTTATTTTCCTTGCTGTCACATGTGGGTTAGATTCTAATTAATGTTTTTAGTCTGAAAGCAAGTATCTGTCTTCTGAGTAGGGATTGCATGGTCCTACTCCAGGTGAAACTTGACAATCTAGTGGCAGATACTCTTTGGACACACATTGATCTGTTCAGAGACTGTCTTTGTTTGCAGATCAGATTCCCATAGAGCAAGGATCTGGGCAGTGGTTTGTGCACTTAGATCCTTTTTCTTGCCCATATCAACAATACAGAGGGTTGAAAGAGGGTGGCAGTGTAAAGTGAGAGGGAGTGCAAACATGGCAATGTGTGGAAGGGAACACATGGCAGCTGATTATGCTTTTCTTGGTATGCTGAGCAGCTCCTACCACTATGCCACTCTGTAAGCAACATAATGCATTGGTGCAGTGGAGTCCCTTTTAAGGCTGAAGCAAAATTTTATATTGAATTGGTTGGCCATGCCCAGAGCAGGCTAATTCAATGTTGAGCGCTGTATATTATATCTACTGTTGAAATCCATTGAATGTTTCCTGTGTTTGCTCTGTGCTTTATTCTTGAAATGCTTATGGCCCTGATGCAGTTTCTCCTATCATTCTTTTTCATGGCTTTTAAAATTTTTTATTTACTTATTTATTTATTTGATTTTTTATTTTATTTTACCAGCTTCAAGCTCTGTGCTTTGGCTTCACCCCACTCACAGGTATTCATCAAGGTGATGGTTCCAGCGTCAGTTTGGGCTCACTGCCTTGGCACACTTTTGTGGTGCTATCTGGTGTTGAGTTATTTTTGGGTATTGTGCATCAGGAATACCAGGGCAGTTTTTCAACTGTGTGCTCAGTTAGGATTCAGATCAGCTTGTACAAAGTTCCACTAAAGTCACCTTTCTTATGAAGAATGACTTTAATGGAACATTTGTTTGAGATGTTTTTCTACTTATCAGTCCGTACCTCTCTGTTATATTTCTTTATTTATGAATACTGTGAAAGCTGTCAATTGAAAGGGAAAAATAATAGAACATTTATTAAACTCAAAAGACTTATTTTCATTCCTAGCAAAAAATAAAAGCTTTTTATATTTACAAGAAAGAAAAAGTCATTCATTTTATCTTGAAAATAACAGATATAAGAAAGCAAATTATTAAAAAACATTTTCAGGAAGGTGGGGCTTCAATTTTGTGCTCAATTAGGCATTTAAAGTTTAAAAATCCTCCTGCCACATACTGTCTGTCAGCATCCTCCTCTCAACTCTTCTTCCTCATCCTTGATTCACAGTTCTTGCCTTGTGTTATAGTTATTTTTGATTGATGAGTTATAGATGAGTTATAGTTATTTTTGATTGATGGTGATGTAAGTTGCTCTCTAATTTTGTCCTCTTTATACCTGACATTGCAGTTGCTTACAGCCTATGCCATACCATAGTCCAGGATTCACTTTGCATTTTTTTGTTTAGAACAGAATTCCTTATCCTTGAGTTTAGGTGTTTATTTGGGTTTTGCATTTTCCTCAACATGCAGATAAATAGTACCTTCTCAGTAGTTAGTTATGTGTATTTTTTATTTTTTATTTATTTTTTTTTATTTATTTATTTATTTATTTTATTTTTTTTGTAGGAGGGACATTGGCCAAGGGAAAAACAAGAATCCATTAAAAAAAAAAAGGTCCACTGAAATGCCACTCCCATAAAAGGGTCAAAGCAATAGTCAAAAATTGATGGATAAGTGTCTTGAAACCTTCCTCTTGAAGGAATTCAAGTCATAGTAAGGTGGAAATACAGAAGCAGGCAGGGAGTTCCAGAGTTTACCAGAGAAAGGGATGAATGATTGAGAATACTGGTTAACTTGCATTAGAGAGGTAAACAGGAGGTCTACTGCCTCAGGAGGAGGCAGTAGACACCTGCCGAAACGATAATTACTCCCAGTGAGGTCTAAAGCACTGTTCAGGGAGTGCTGTGAACTTATCATTAAACCCAGCTGTGACCTCACTGAACGTTTCCCTTTGTGTCTCACAACACAAGGGGGCAGTCACAGCCTGCCCTCTAAAGACAACTCTCTTCCTCCTCACAAAACTACAAGCACCTAATAACACACACCCCCTTCACCCAAAAATTTTAAAATCATCATGGCGACTCCTACACCAGCCTTGGAGTCCCCATCTGGGGAGGGGACCATAAATGTCCCCAGGTCGGACTGCCTTTCTGTCGACGACCCTAAGTGTCTTGACACCCCCCTCAACTTTTTCTTCATTAACTTCTGCAACATTCGCGGTCTAAGATCTAATTTTCAATCTGTAGAACACCACCTCTCCTCTTCTAAACCTCATCTTTTCCTCACTGAAACTCAGGTGTCTGAGGCAACTGACAGTAGTCCCTTTTCTGTTCCCTCCTACTTTCTCTATCCTCATTTTCGATCCAAAGCTTGATGCTGCGTTTATGTGCGCAATGACTTAACCTGCTCTCATGCCCACGCTCTTGAATCTTCCAAGTTTTCCACCATCTGGCTACGACTACAGAGTCACTCTCATACTAAATTTATCTGTGCTGTATACCTCTCTCCTAACTCCTCTGACTATAAGAAATTCTTTGACTACTTAACTTCCAAAGTGGAGCACATTCTGACCCTCTTCCCTTCTGCAGAGATCTCCATTCTTGGAGACTTCAATGTTCATCACCAGCTTTGGCTTTCCTCTCCCCTCACTGACCATCCTGGTGAACTAGCCTACAACTTTGCTATCCTCCATGACCTAGAGCAATTGGTGCAACACCCTACTCGTATTCCTGACCGTCTTGGAGATACGCCCAACATTCTTGACCTTTTCCTGACCTCTAATCCTTCTGCTTATGCTGTCACCCTTTCTTCTCCGTTGGGCTCCTCCGATCACAATCTCATATCTTTATCTTGTCCTATCACTCCAATCCCTCCTCAGGATCCCCCTAAGCGAAGGTGCCTCTGGTGTTTTGCCTCTGCTAGTTGGGGGGACCTGAGGAGGTATTTTGCTGATTTTCCTTGGAATGACTACTGCTTCCGTGTCAGAGACCCGTCTTTGTGTGCTGACCCCATAACAGAGATGATAGTGTCTGGCATGGAGGCGTACATTCCTCACTCTTTTTCTCGTCCTAAACCTTCTAAACCTTGAGTGAGCAAATCCATTAAGTAATCTCTCATCCATTTTAGCATTGTCCCTCTCAGTCCTCCTATATGCTTCATCTTCCACAATAGTCTTTTATGTGGAACTTTATCAAAAGCTTTTTTGATGTCCAAGTACACTGCATCTACCTACCCATCTCTGTTTTGTACTTCATCCATTACTCTTGTATAGAAACTTTGTAAATTTGTCACACATGACCTTCCTTTTCTGAAACCAAATTGACTATTTGTTAGAACTTCATTTTCTTCCAAATATTTCATCCACTTTTCCTTGATCACTATTTCACAGATCTTGCCCACAACATTGGTTAGCGACACCGGTCTATAATTTAGTGGCTCAGTCCTCTTTCATTCTTTGTGTATTGGCACTATATTTGCCCTCTTCCACTCTCTTGGTACTCTTCCCTCTATCAGTGAGCTGTTCATCACATCCCAAATTGTGTGTGTGTGTGTGTGTGTGTGTGTGTGTGTGTGTGTGTGTGTGTGTGTGTGTGTGTGTGTGTGTGAATGCAGGTACATACGGGAGAGTCCTGTGTGATTGCTTTGTTGTGTCGTGGTGGAGTGGTTGGTTGATGCCGGGACTTGAGGACAGAGAAATGTGTTCATAGAGTGTCCTTGCTGCTGCTGTGCCCAAGCCTTTGCCCGCTGACTGTGCTCGCACCGTGACTGCTACTATTGTCTTGCATGTACCACTATCCAGGCCCGTCTCCCAGGGGCCAGGCTGCGTGTTCTTTATAAGTATCTGGAAGCATTATCGACTGAAAGCAACAAAACCTTGTTCTTGTGTACCATGCCTCCTCCCTGCCTTGTCTCCCACTTGGAGTGAGACCTTGACCTAAAGGTGTATTGCCTCTTGTGTGGCGTTCATCCTCATGCAAGCCTACAGGTGCCCCTAGGAGTGGGTAGTGTGTCCAAAGTGGCTTTCCCAACTTGCCCCCATCTCACCCCATGGGATGTTGCTCCTTGTTGTCAGTCAGTGTCATCAAGGTTCAGCTGGCTTGAAGTGCATGGGACAAATGAACAATGGAAGTGGGGAGCTGTTTTTTGTGACAGTAGTGTCCAGAGTGGGATGTGTGGCAACGTACCAATGTAGTGTACGTGACCTGTGGTTCTTCTCACTGGGTTGATGCTAGAAAGATGGTAGACTATTTGGTGGGAGATGTGAGTGGGGAGGAGGTGGTGTTGCCAGGTGTACTCGTAGATGTGGATGCTGCACCTGTCACAGTGGAAAAGCTGGACATGTTAGTTCTCCTGAGGGAGATGCTGGAGGCTGGGCTAGCACAACAGATCAGATACAACAGATAGCACAAAAGGTGGCTCAACAGACACAGCAGTTGGCATGACAGATGCAGGGTTCAGTTGAGGATGCAAAACTCGCTCTGCAACACAAAATGCACGTGATGCAAAACCCAAGTCCAGCAGTACACAGATGAAAGCTAAGCTTGTGTCAAGGAAGAACTGCAGGAGACAGTGAATGAGGGCTGCACTTGTGTCAAGGAAGAATTACAGAATATAGTGGAGGAGGGCTGCACTTGCCTTAAGGAAGAGCTGTAGGAGACCTTGACTAATATTAAGTGTCAGATTGAGGAAGTGGCAACGTTCTTTGAGGAGATAGAGAAACTGTGTGTGGCCTCAAATATTTTGGTGGGAAATCATGAGGGTGTGCCAAAAACTGTGTGGGCATGGTGCTCTGTCCCTGCCATGGGAGGCCCCTCTACCTCTACTTGCCCCTTCTTGCCCCCCACTTGTGTGGAGGGAGACCACAGGCACTGCTGTTATCGTGGTGTGGTACCTGCGACGCCCTTTCCTGCCTCATGGGCAGGCCACATGGGGAGGAAACCTGCAGAGTTTGACGGGAAGCTTACTGTGCTCAGTCTGAAATTCAGTGTTCCCCTGCTATTTGCAGGAGTTATGTTCCAAAGTCTCCTGTGAATATAAAAAATCCATGAATATGGGAAACCATTCTTACAAAACTTAGAAATGCCTGTTTATAATTTAAATCATAAAATATATGTCTCACACTTATTAAGCATGTTTAAAATTCACTTTACCACAATAAGAAATTATTATACATATAGTACAAAATACTTTAATTTAAAAAAATACAGTACACTGTAAGATGAAAGGGGATTCAGGTGATGTGTATGGTAAACCCTTGGTGTAACAAACCTCTATTTACTGAATTCTAGGTATAATGAGCTTTTTAAGGCCTCTCTCTCTCTCTCTCTCTCTCTCTCTCTCTCTCTCTCTCTCTCTCTCTCTCTCTCTCTCTCTCTCTCTCTCTCTCTCTCTCTCTCTCTCTCTCTCTCTCTCTCTCTCTCTCATATATATATATATATATATATATATATATATATATATATATATATATATATATATATATATATATATATATATATAAGAGAGAGAGAGAGAGAGAGAGAGAGAGTTGTGGTTGTGTGAAAGCCAGTGACTTGACAATGGCCAATGACACTGCAGTGTGTTCAAGAACCAGGGTAACCAAACACCAAAACTTCTCTATTGGCCATTTATTCGTTGAAGTAGCGCACACAGGACGTAAGGCAGAGTAGTGATATGTGTTGGTGTGATAATGTGTGTGTCTCTTTGTGTCTGGTTGTTAACTGAGGACAGCCGGTGCCGTCCGATGCCAGATGGATGTGGCATGGCCTCAGGGGATCCCAGCTGCATCTGGTCTCTGGGAATGCCTGACCTGACCTCAAGGGAGCACAGGTGCTTCCAGCGGTGTCAGATCACTCCAGGTGTGTGTGTGCATGTGTGTGTGGTAGGCACACAACAATATTCCCCTCTCCCCAACCCCTGAAGGAAGCAGGGGGGGCTACTGGTGGCACTGACACTTGACCACCAGTCTGGACCTGGTGACCATCCTGGCAGGACAAAATTGTGGGGGTAAGAGAGGGAGTGGCGGTGGTAACAATGGCCACATCTCCGCATCTGGTAGCAATCCATACCTGCATGAGCCTGTGTGGGAAGATAGGGAGAACGGGATGGCTGGGTAGGTTCAGATAGCTGAGAAGGCTGGTCAGGGAGAGGTGGGTGGCAGGTTGCCGGTATGGGGGACTGAGGTGGGGGAAGGGAGGATGGGAAGGAGACAGAGGATGTAGATGAAAGTGGGAATTTTGGTGGAAAAGCTGTTTGGAGATTGGGGGGGAGGTAGACGGGGAGGAGACAGAAGTGTAGGTGGAGGTGTGGATCATGGGGGAGAAGCTGTGGGGATCACTGGGAAGTGAATCACCAACAGCTGGGGAGGTGGAGGTGGGGGCGTCTTGTTGGCATCTGGTGAGCTGATGGGAGCTGCCATAGACTGAGGTGGAGCTGCTGGCAGGGCGTGTGCCACCTTAACCCTGTCCCAGGACACGGTGTAGGGCCAACTCGCCTTGTTGACCATCACATGCTTGTGAGTGCGGCCCAGCACAGTGAAGGGTCCAGCATACCATGGCTCCAAAGCTTCCTGTGGCATGTCGATACATATAAAGATTGCATCAGCTGCTTGCAGATCTGTTGACATGTGCTTGGGGATCCATGTAGGTGTGGGTCGGAGAGAGGCCATGGCTGATTTGAGGGCGGGAAGGAAGGAGAGGGAGTACTCCTGAATTGCTGGAAGTCATAAATCCTCATCATACATGAGCTCCTCTGGCATGTGTTGTATGTCCACCTTCACCATGGCACAGAGTGAGAGAAGGATGACGGATTAGGTTGTGTGGATTGCCTCCTTCAGCCGATGATGAAATCTCTCGATTATCTTGTTATTCTAAATAATAATAATAATAAACGGTTTATTTTTAAGGCAGTTTACAAACTGAAAATGTACAGAGGGGGTGGGGAAATACTTAACATTAATCCTAAAGCTAAGTCTAATCTAGAAACAAAAATGCTATTTATTGATTGCTCGCGCCATGGTGGAAATTGTGCTGAGTCTGTACCAGTCCGTGTGTGGTACCTTTAGGGGCATTATTTGGTTGTGGTGTCTTGTGGCACGGACCGGGCAAGGCGTGTCAGGTGGCAGCATGTGTCAGAGGCGTGGATGATATAGTAGTCCCCTTCCAAACTTCTCCAGAGCCTCTCGGTGCCTGGTGGATAGTCTGGACAGACTCAGGGTGGTCAGGGCGTCATCATAGGTGGTGTAGGCAGGGCCAAGGATGACCCTGCACCCCCTTTTCTGCACACTCTCCAGCTGGAGCTGTTGAGTATGTGTGAGGGAGGAGGACCACGCTGGGGAGGCATACATGAGTTTGGGGAGGATGAAGGTGAGGTAAACCCCCCTTAACTCATCTGTCGGCATCCCTAACGACCTGAGTCTGTTCAGCAAGGGTGAAAGGGTGTGGTCCTTTGGTGGGAGCAACCCAGGAAGGTGAGTAGCACATGCCATGCAAGAGACTTGAACTGCACATCCTGGTCCATGATAAGGGTGTGAGGCATGCCAAAATGGGAGACACACCTGGTAAGGAAGTAGTGGGCTGTTGTCTGCTGTGATGTCTGGGATGGGAATTGCTTCTGCTCATTGGATGATCCTGTAAATGCACGTAAGCATGTACCAGCAGCCTCATGATGGTGTGAGCAGACCAGTGATATAAAGGTGGACTGGTCAGGAAGCAGCTCGTTGGCACTGGGATGCTTGCTATTAGTGTGTGAGTGTGTCGGGCTCTAACTGTTTGCTGTAGAAAGTGATAGGCATGAGTGTGCCTCACACTTCTTGCTGAAGGACTGTACCTACAGTGTTGGTTGAGGTGTTGGTGGTGAGGACGGTGTATGCGTCCAGCACTGGATGAGCGAGTAGGATGGGCTCAGCGAGTTTGTCCTTCACCTGCTGGAAGGCAGCGTCAGCCACCAGGGGCCACTAGAGAGGTTTAGAGGATGTCTTTTTTGTCCCCTTCAGGGGGTCATTAAGTGGGGACAGGATGGCGGCTGTCAAGGGAATGAAGCAGTGGTAGAAGTTGATGAGCTCCAGGAACTGCATCAGCCTCTGCCATCGTGGGGATGCGGGAAGTCCCATATGGCCTCGATCTTCTGTGGGAGGGGGTGTGATGCCTGCAGGGCCCACCCAGTGACTGAGGAAATACACCTCACTGATGCCCAGAACACACTTCACTGGGTGGATTTTGGGGCTGTAGGCTTGCAGGCAGGTGAGCAGCAAGTGAGCTGCTCCTGGTGGTGGGGGGACGGGGAAGTGACGAGGATATCATCAAGGTACACCATCACTCCATCCAGGTCCTGTGTGACGTAGTTCATGAGGCGCTGCATTGTCTGCTCCACATTCTGGAGGCCAAAGTTCATCCTCGGGAACTCAAGGAGGCCAAAGGGCATCATGGTGGCAGTCTTCTGGATGTCCTCCTCTGCCATGGGAATCTGATGGAAAGCACAGATGAGGTCGATTTTTTAGGACACTTTCCGCCTGGCCAGCTTCGCATGGAAGTCCATGGTGTGAAGGATGGGTACCTGTTGGACACCATCATAGCATTCAAGGCCCTGTAGTTGCCACAGGGGCACCATTTGCCCTCTTGTGCCTTTGTAGCTATGTGGAGAGGTGATGCCTAGGAGCTTGAGGAAGGGCGTGCAATGCCTTCCTGCAGCATGTGCTGGAACTCTCTCTCTCTGCAGCCAGGAGGCATTCAGGCAGAAGACACTGGAGACAAGCAAAGCGTGGAGGGCCATGCGTGATGATGGTGTGCTGGATCCCATGGTGGGCGTGGCTGTGAGGCATGGCAGGAGACATGATGTTGGGGAAAGCCTTGAGGATGGTGCTGTAGTAGGCATTAGCCTCCTGCAGGGCTGTAACCAGAGGTGTGTGGGCTGTGCAAGGCTCTATGGGGATGACCCAGTTAGATGGGGGTGCACCCAGTTTTGAGCAGTTGATGGAACAGGTGCTAGAGGGGATGCTGTGGAAAGCTGCCCTGGTCTACGTAGATGACATCCTTGTATTCAGGAATACCTTTGAGCAGGAGCTTGCCTACCTTGAGGAGGTGTTGTGTTGCTTGCGAGAGACCAACTTGAAGCTCAGGCCCAAAAAATGCACATTTTTTCAGCCTGAAGTGTCTTTCCTGAGCCATGAGTTGAAAAGGTGTCCACACAGACCCTCTGAAGGTAATGGCAGTGAAAGGCTGGCTGGTGCCCACTGGCGTAGCTGAAGTGAGGAGCTTCCTTGGCTTGTGCTCCTATTACCATTGATTTCTGCCCAGGTTTGCCACTATCACCTCTTGTTCACCAGCTCACCAGGAGGGGAGCATGTTTCCTGTGGGATAAGGCATGCCAACAAGCATTCGAGGTGCTGAAGTGGGCCTTGGTAGATATGCCTGTATTACACTATCCAGATCCAAGCCTTCCCTACTTGCTGGATACCAATGTTAGTGCTGAAGATGTGGATGCTGCTCTGTTGTAGGTCAAGGAGGGGCAAGAGTGGGTGGTGGCTTACTTCAGCACCAAGTTCTTGAGGCTGGAGAGGAAATACTGCATGGCATGCAAGGAGCTGGCCACAGTGGTGAAAAGCCTGAGTCACTTTCACAACTACCTCTATGGGGCCGAATCCACCATGTGCATCGACCATGCTGCACTTCACTGGGTTAAGACGATGAAGGAGCCAAAGGGACAGCTTGCCAGTTGACTAGGCAAGCTGGAACAATACAACTACTAGATAGTACATTGTGCCAGGAATGTGCATAACAATGCTGATAGCCTGTCACCACCCCTCTGAGCCCAACTGTGCTCACTGCTCCAGGAGGGAATCTGGTGTCACATGCCAGCGGCTGCAGGTCCTAGGGGGTGTGGAAGAGGCCAGTGATCAGTGTAGGAAAGACCAGTGAGAGGATCCTGATCTGGCTCCAGTAATCCAGTAGTTGGAGGCCAATGAGGGATGGCCATGCTGGGAAAAAAGTTTTACCCAAGAGCCCCACTATGAAGTGTCTGATGGAGCAGTAGGAGGAACTGTGCCTAGAGGAGGGCATGCTGCAGCATCACTGGGTGGACACTAGAAAAAGCGAGGGCTGTTGGGTGGTGTTTGTGCTGTGAGCTCAAAGGAGGGAGGTGTTGTGGGAGATGCATGAGGAAAACACCAGCAGCCACTCAGGTGTCAAGCAAATGCAATGCTGGCTGCAGCAGCAAGTGTACTGGATTGTCCTATGGCAGAATGGGCAGGAGTGGTGCCATGCCTGCCATGTGTCCACTGCTAAAAGAGGCATGGCACGGAAAATACGTGCTTCTCTCCAGTTATACTTGGCTGTGGCACCCATGGAGAAGTTGGCAGTGGACATTGCAGGTCCTTTCCCCAGCACTAGGAAGGGCAACAGATTCCTCTGCATGGCCATGGACTATCTTTCTAAAGGATATGAAGCCTTTGTTCTCCCCGATCATGAAGCAGAAACAGTGGCCAAGTTTCTCATCAATCAAGTGTTTATGTGCTTTGGGGTGCCAGGTGAGCTTCACTCAGACCAGGGACAAGAGTTCAAGTTGCGGGTCTTCCAAGAGAGCTGCTGCCTCTTGGGGTGAAGAAGACCCGCACTATGCCCCTACATCCTCAGAGTGACAGGTTGGTGGAGTGATACAATGCCATGCTAGTGGGCCAGCTGGCCTGATATTGTGAAGCTGACCAGCAAGATTGGGATGAGTGGCTGCCATATCTCCTGATAGCATATTGCTCTGCCAAACATGGGGATACCAAGTACACCCCTGCCTACCTCATGTTCGGTTGTGAGATCTGCCTCCTCATCAACATGGCCACTAGGAGGCTACTAGATGTGGAGCTACATATAGTGCAGTCATAGTACACCATGGCCTTGCAGCAGCAACTGGATGACACCAGGCAGAGGGTGAGTGGGCACCTGAAGCTGGCAGGCCATGCGATGTGACAGCAATGCTGCCAGCATGTTCACGAGGATATGTACCTATCCCAGGGACAGTGTGGCTGTACAATCCCTGCAAGAGGCAGGGATTGTACATTGCAAGAGGCAGGCATCCAACACCTATGAGGTGTTGGATGCCTTCTCCGACATCACCTACCACCTTGCCTCTGTTGGTGTTGGCAGGCAGTCAAAAGTGGTGAACATCGACTGCTTGTGGAGGTATGTTGGTGATGGCAAATTCTTCTGGGATGACCCCAAGGAACCACAGCCAGGACTTGTGCAGGGTGGGTCACAGGATAAGGAAGAAGGTGATAGTGTCAGTGGTAGTGACTCTGGAAGTGACTCGGCTAGTGACAGTGACACTGGATGCTGAGGCTGGTGTGTGTGTGAGAGGCCCTTGGAAAGGCCCTGGAGAGCTAAATGGCCTGCCCTGCAGGTAACAGACTTTGTACTACTATAAGTGTTTATCCTATAACTGTTGAGGTGTAGGCATGTAGGTTTAAGCTGCATTGTTTAGATTTTTTTTTTAAGAATTATGATTTTTCTTTATTTTTCAGCATTGAGATGTTTGTTTCTCTTATAATTTAGTAGTGATTTTCTTAATGTAAGTTTTTGTAGATATAGGATAGCTGGGGACAGCTGTACTACTTTATAGGTGGGGATAATATTACGTACAGTCGTACACAACCAAGAGTGTGTGTGTGTGTGTGTGTGTAGAGGTATTTATGGGAAAGTATCCCACGTGATTGCTTTGTGGGTTTGTGGTGGAGTGGTTGGTTGCCGCCAGAACTTAAGAGCAGAGTGATGTGCCCGTGGAGTGTCCCTTGCCACTGCTGTGCCCAAGTCTGTGCCTGATGACTGTGCTTGCGATATGACTGCTACTGTTGTCTTGAGTGTGATGCTATCTAGGCCTTTGTTTCCCAGGGGCTAGGCTGTATATCATGTGTGAGTGTCTGGAAGCAGTGTTGACTGAAAAAAAATAAAACCATGTCCTGTTTACTGTGCCTCCTCCTCCCCGCCTTGTCTCTCCCTTGGAGAATGCTTGCTTGCTTGTGCATTGCTACTTGTGTGATGTTCATCCTCGTGGAAGCCCACAGGTGCCCTCAGGAGTGGGTACTGTGTCTGAAGCAGCTTCTCTGTCTTGTCCCCATCTCACCCCACAGGATGCTGTCCTTCGTTGTCAGTCAGGGTCATCGAGAGTTGGCTGGCTTGGAGTGCTTGGGATGGATGGATGACAGAAAGGTGGGGGGGGGCCCTTTTTCTTGGCAATATATATGTACATACACAGGGTGTAGTGCAAGTTTCTGCAAATACTGAAAGAGATGAAAGAATGTGTAATTCTAAGTAGAAAATGTTCTTTACACGTATGCATTTTAAGGCTTTGTTTACCCGTCAGAGGAGTTGAAAATGTATGGGAGTTGCAGGTGTGCTCTGCATGTAACTATGAGGTGACGGACAGATGGTTGCACTGTCACAGCCTCAGAGGTACCACTTGTTCAAATTATGAATGGCTTTATCTTATTTTTTTGCAAGCTGTGGAATATTACAGTATCTTATGACAAGACAAATGGTATTATAAAGCATGTAATTTACCAATAAGCATTACACGACATTATTGCGTTGATTAAAAGTACAGTGAAATCCCTCTCATCCGGCATTCAAGTATCCGGCAGCTTCAAGTATCCAGCACATTTTTCCCCGAGCCTTAAAATCAATAAAAAATCAATGTGTACTCATAAAATCAATTAAAATTCCCGCACGAGGCATACTTTGTCCCCTTGCCACCAGAGCGCACTGCTTCGCGCCACCCGCGGCCCACTGCACTGTGTTTACTCAGTGACTCAGTCCCGCGTGTGCACTGTTTATCGCCTGACACCTTCATCATGCCTAAAGTTGTAGAAAAGAGGAAGTGTGTTGTGCTTACACTTAAGCAGAAGGTAGACATTTGTCGACGATTAGAGAGAGGTGAAAGCAGATAGCAACTAATGGCGGAATATATATGGTGTGGGCTCATCAACTATTTATGACATTAAATCCCAAACGAAAAAGTTGCGGGATTACATGAAAGCCACCGACACCCCAAAGGCAGCGGAAAATCGTCACACACTGCAGTATCATCGTGGTGAAATGATGGACAAAGTGTTATACGAGTGGTTCAGCTTGAAAAGATCAGAAGGAGTCACAATTACAGGCCCAATGCTATAACTGTGTGTTGGTGAGTGTGAGGTGGCAGCGCGGGTGGCGATGCGCGGCACAGCGATCAGCTGATCTTTGTTATGGTAAGATGCGTGAGTGTAGGGTGGTGATTGTGGACATAATTTCACTTCTGTTCAAGTATCTGGCAATATTCAAGTATCCAGCATGTCGGCGGTCCCGTTGATGCCGGATAAGAGGGATTTTACTGTACTTCTGTAAAATGCTACGTGGCATCATCACTCAGCTGTTTTCAAGGTCGCTCGGATTCACTCCCCCCTCCTCCCTCGCTTCAATGATGACGCGTAACATTTTACAGGAGTGCTTTTAATAATCACATTAATGTTGTTGTGTAATGCTTATCGGTAAATTACATGCTTTATAATACCATTTGGTTTGTTATAAGATACTGTAATATTCCACAGCTTGCAAAAAATAAGATTAAACTATTCGTAATTTGACCAAGTGACACCTCCGAGGCTGTGACAGTGCAACCAACTCTCTGTCACCTCATAGCTACGTGCAGAGCACACCTGTGAGTCTCATACATTTTTTTCTGACGGGTAAGCAAATCCTTAAAATGCATATTGGTATAGAACATTTTCTACTTAGAATTACACGTTCTTTCAAATCTTTCAGTATTTGCAGAAACTCACATTACACCCTGTATATATATGTGCTGCCTCATTGACCACACAATGCACATACAGGAATGCATTTTCGTGATTATACATATATATATATATATATATATATATATATATATATATATATATATATATATATATATATATATATATATATATATATATATATATATGTGTGTGTGTGTGTGTGTGTGTGTGTGTGTGTGTGTGTAAATATGCAATCACCAAAATGCATTCCTGTATGTGCATTGTGTGATAGATGAGGCAGCACAGGAGTGGTATTTTACATGTTATGTTGCCTAAAATATCATGACTTTAAAGAAACATTATTAACACTTATACATAGCACATAATAAAATGTATGAGCGGTATAAAGTTTCATACATTAAAAACGGGTGATTAATGTTATCCTATCCATAGGTATGAAAATACAGTACAGAAACTATATTTCATAAAAAATATGGCATATGGTAGACAATGTATGGCAGATTGCAAACAAACACCAGATTATGACAGAAATACCATAATTATGGCAGATAGTGGTGTGCTCACCACCACCACCACCCACACTCTCTTCCACCCTCCCACCCTCACTCACTCTCTTGCCACCGCTGCTGCTGGCCGGATGTTCCACCTGACTTACCGACATTTGTCCAGTACATCAAATGGATGGTCCATAGGCCATACATGTCTGATAAATGCAAAATCCAATATAACAGAGTTCAATATAAAGAGGGTTTACTTTATATATATATATATATATATATATATATATATATATATATATATATATATATATATATATATATATATATATATATATATATATATATATATATAGACACACACACACACACACACACACACACACACACACACACACACACACACACACACACACACACACACACACACACACACCACTGAATTACAGACCAGTCTCACTCACGAGTATTGTAAGTAAACTCTGTGAAATAGTCATTAAAAACAGATGGGTGCAATATCTTGAACAAGAAAATATAATAACAGAAAAACAATTCGGTTTCAGGAAGGAGAGATCTTGCGTAACAAACTTACTGAGCTTTTATACAAGAGTAATAGATAAACTACAAGAGAGAGATGGTTGGGTTGATGCAGTCTATTTAGATCTGAAAAAAGCTTTTGATACAGTTCCACATAAAAGTCTCGTATGGAAACTGGAACATCGAGGAGGGCTAAAAGGAAAAATACTTAAGTGGATGAAGGATTATCTCCAAGGTAGGGAAATGAGCACAGTAATCAGAGATAATAAATCAAGTTGGTACGAAGTAACAAGCGGAGTACCACAAGGGTCTGTGTTGGCACCTATAATGTTTCAGGTCTATATAAATGATATGACAGTGGGTTTAAATAGCTACATTAACATGTTTGCAGATGAGGCAAAATTGATGAAAGTAATAAAGAACCAAGAGGATTGTGAGGAACTACAGAGGGATATTGATAGAATTTATGAATGGAGTAAACGATGGAAATTAGAATTCAATATAAAAAAGTGCCATGTAATGGAGATGGGAAGAAGTAAAGGGAGACCTTCATGGGAGTATAAGATGGGAGGAATCACAATACGAAAGAGCAAAGAAGAAAAAGAC
Organism: Scylla paramamosain; assembly: GCF_035594125.1. Classification (NCBI taxonomy): domain Eukaryota; kingdom Metazoa; phylum Arthropoda; class Malacostraca; order Decapoda; family Portunidae; genus Scylla; species Scylla paramamosain. Next base: position 10,457,848 of record NC_087161.1, read on the forward strand.
TTGGGAGTAATAATTCAAGACACGCTATCACCAGAAAAACACATCAATGGAATATTTGGCTCTACATATAATTTGCTAGCAAATATCAGGGTGGCATTTAATTACCTAGACAAAGAAATGATGAAGAAAATCATAACACACGATACGCCCCAAACTGGAATACGCAGCAGTGGCATGGTCTCCACACAAGAAGAAAGATATAAGGAAATTGGAAAGAATACAAAGAACAGCTACGAAAATGATACCTGAATTGGAAGACCTAAGTTACGAGGAAAGACTGGAAGAAATTGGATTACCAACACTGCAAGAAAGAAGGGAAAGAGGAGACCTGATAACAATGTTCAAATTAGTAAATGGCATGGAGAAGATAGACAGAGATAACCTAGTTGCAAAAGTGGAGGAAGGAGATAGACGTACAAGGGGACATATGAAGAAATTAAAGAAGAGTCATTGTTTGGGAGATATTAAGAAATACAGCTTTCCGCATCGAACGGTTGAAATATGGAATAACTTAAAAGAAGAGGTGGTTGCGGCAAAGAGTGTGCACATGTTTAAAGAGAAATTGGACAAATTCGGGTATGGAGACAGGACTAATTGAGCTTTGGCTCGGACCTTGTACTATACAACTAGGTAAATACAACTAGGTAAATACACACACACACACACACACACCATGAGTACTAAGATGTTGGTGTTCCCCATTTCTGACCTATGTTTCTTCTTCCGGTGATGCCACTCTTATTTAACATGCTCCCTCCTCCTTTTAATGTGGGAGTTGCTTTTGTAGTCATGTGAAGCAGGTGGTGGGATAAACCATTTTTCAAGTACAGTGGAACCTCGGTTACCAAACACCTTCCCTTTTGAACAAATCAGTTTTTGAACAAAATTTTAAGCTCATTATTGCTTCAGCAGTGGTATCATAATTCAGTTTTTAGAACAAAGTTACTTGATTTCAAATATTAAAAAACATAGCAAAAGCTGCTGTTTATTACTAATTTATAGTTTCTATAAATACTTACTTTGTTTTTATATATTTGGAGGAAAGACAGAGTGTAAGACAGTAATTCAATATTTGAAATAAGGCAAATGTGATCCCATTGAAAAGCATTGATGTAAACAAACAGTTTTCGGCGCTCAGGAGTAATCTCGAGCCACTTGTGGCTCTCTCAGTGACTGCACAACTGCATTTTTCAATAGATTTTTCCCAGCAGCAAGATGTCTAAGTGTTATGATCACCTTCATTTTGGTAGTAAGTGGGTTGTTCCTTTCTGTGTCCTTCTGTAAGGCTTCCCTCACTAGATCATTGACAAAGAGAATACCTGCATGGTCTAAGCAGTATCTTCTGATGAGTTTTGTATCACTAAGTTCATTCAATACATCCTTTCTGGATAAATAATTTGTGAGCTGGAGATGTCGTGAAGCAGCCATCTTGCTTGTGGGAGCAACTGATGCCACTCATAATTAACATGCTCTTTCCTCCTTTTAATGTGAGAACCACTTCCGCAGTCATGTGAAGCAGATGGTGGCATAAACTATTTTTCAAGTACAGCAGAATCTTGGTTACCAAACACCTCCCCTTTTAAACAAATCAGTTTTTGAACAAAATTTTAAGCTCATTATTGTTTCAGTTGTGATACCATAATTCATTTTTAGAACAAAGTTACTTGATTTCAAATATTAAAAGACATAGCAAAAGTTCTCGTTTATTACTAATTTATAATTTCTATAAATACTTACTTCGTTTTTATATATTTGGAGGAGAGACACAGAGTGTAAGACAGTAATTCAATATTTGAAATAAGGCAAATATGAACCCGTTGAAAAGCTGCCATGTAAACAAACAGTTTTCGGCCCTCAGGAGTAATCCCAAGTCACCTATAGTTCTCTCGATGACCCACAGCGCCATCACTACTGCACAACTGCATTTTTTCAGTAGATTTTCCCAGCAGCAAGATGCATAAGTGTTATGATGACATTCATTTTGGCAGTAAGTGGGTTGCTCCTTTCTGTGTCCTTCTGTAAGGCTTCCCACACTAGATTGGTGACAAAGAGAATACTTGCATGGTCTAAACAGTATCTTCTGATGAGTTATGTCACTAAGTTCATTCAATACATCCTTTCTGGGTAAATGATTTGTGAGCTGGGATGTTGTGAAGCAGCCATCTTGGTTGTGGGAGCAGCTGTCATAAACTGCTAAGACAGGGTAGACTAGTGTCTGGGAACGGATTAACCTATTTTACATTGATTCCTATGGTGAAAATAGTTTTGGTTTTCGAACATTTCGGATTTCAAACAGCATTCAGGAATGAATTAAGTTCTACAACTGAGGTTTCACTGTATAAAAAAATGTTTTTGTACACTTACGTACTTCACATGATTCATACCCACCCCTCCTCCCCTCTGCATGTACCTTATTCAGTTAAAGAAATGAAGAATGGAGACATGCACCTCCTCTAGGAATTGGTGGGTTAGGGGTAAGCAGTCCATTTTCTGTGATGGGCCTCCCCTCACCTCTGTGCATTCCAGTATGGAGGGGCTATTTTATATATTATGCCTCCTCCCCTCTGCATGTACCTTATGCAGTTAAAGAAATGAGGAATGGAGATGTGCACCTCCTCCAGGAATTGGTGGGTTAGGGGTAGAGGGGGTTAGGCAGTCCATTTTCTGTGATGTGAACCCCCTCACCTCCATGCATTCCAGTATGGACGGGCTATTTTATTTTGTCTCTGCAGTCAGAGAATGAGGTTTACACTCTATTCCTTAGTCATGTGAAGCAGGTAAATGTGCAAAAAACATTTTTTATACTTGAGAAATGGTTTGGATTTTGAGATGTTCTAACAACGAGGTGTTCACATTCCATGGTCACCACCATATTTTTTAAACAATAATCCTATTTTCCTTCACTTTTTTTGCAAATTACTGAAGCAGTGCCCCCAAGGTTTAGTGTGCTGTTTATGGGTTTAGAGGATTAATCAATCCAGATCTTATTGCAAGGGTTTTTAGCCAAGTGTCACATTTACTTTACTGGCAATTAAAATTTTGCCGACAAATTTTGATATTTTGTAAGTGAGTCCTCTATTAGTATCATTAACCTATAGTAAACTATTGGTATAATTTGCTATTTTTTCAGTAAGCCCAGCTCATTATATTTGAAATTTTATCTGGTGGTCATTATAGTACAATCTTATTCCAAAATTAGATTATTACAAAAGTAGAGTCATTTGATATTATTATTTCAAACATGAGTCACTCATTGCCTGAGCCTGCCTCTGTTTCACAGTCAGTTTCTCTGTGAGCTTCAGCTGAGGTAGACATAAGCAGGTAAATATGCATACTGCCCTGTGGAGTATAGATAGTATTTACCCACTGTTACATCTTTCCTATGTTGAATAACCTCTTTTAATGCTATCTAGAATGCAAAAAAAGTCTTCATCATCCTGAGTTAATTAATAAACCAATATAAAAATACAATTCTAATGTTTTACTTTAGCCATATATAACAATACTGACAACATTTTGTGAAAGTGGTAACACACCTAATGTGGCATGTTGAATTGGAAACCACTGACTTACAGCATTCATTATGTTTGATGTGTTTCACATCAGGATTCACTGTATCAGGTGTATTTGAATGTATTTGAATGAAGATAGCATTCACAGATGTAATGTTGATTTGTCTTGGAGATAACTAGATTTTTGTCAGTGTATTACAGGTGACACTATGCACTTGGGATTTGGATAGTTGGCTAGTCTTACATTTGGGGCTCTTAGGGATGTTATGTGTTTACATGGCTTTCCCACATCGTAGATCTTTTCTGGGCACCTATACAACCTGTTGTGGGCAATAGAGGTCTTGGTATTCCATCCATGGTGGGCCATGGAATAGAATGATAGCAAGTTTTAGTTCTGGGATATTGAGGGGTTTGAGCCCAATCAGCCATTAAACACCAATTGTTGTTTGTACAGCATACATCTGCAGCACATTCCAAGTTATTTGGAGATGTTTTGGTGATAATCATCTCATTATGTTTCTCTCTTGATAAGAGGCAGACTGCTGCTGCTGTGTAGAACCTTACCATAGCCACTTCGTTAGGAATGTTTGGCATCCGGGTGTGATTGATTAAGGTGGCATTGCTCAGAAGAAAACTAAAGTATGTTCAAAATCCACATGAAAAGTGTTTTTATTATTATTATTATTATTATTATTATTATTATTATTATTATTATTATTATTATTATTATTATTATGAGAGGTTACCAGTTGTACTTTATTTTGCAGGTGTGGAGAAAAATGAGGGAGTTGAAACTGCAGCCAAACATACACTCTTACAATCTGCTAATGCGTATCATAAAGGACTGTGGTGCTGGGGATCCCAAATTCATTATTGATTTGCTTAAGGAAGATGACCAACACAGCTTAAAGAAAACAGACCCATCCAGAAAGCATAACCTCATCCCTGAAACATCAAATTTGAAGGTTAAATCATTAGAGTCTGAAAAGAACCTCAGAAACATCCAAGAGGACAGTGTTGTGTATCATCTAGAAAATAATAATAGTGCAGAGAATGTGAATAAGAATCTAAGCAAGGGTGTGTTTCCTGATATCCTTGGCAAAAGATTGGCTGCTGGGTATGCTGTAGCTCTTGGTGCTCTGGATCATCCATCAGACAGGTAAGTGCTTAATTTTTTGTAGATTTTTTTGCAGATCATTGTTGCTTCTCATTTTCATTAATATTATTATTATTATTATTATTATTATTATTATTATTATTATTATTATTATTATTATGTATGAGTGTGTGGTCCTTTGGCAGCCATCCTGTGTGGAATTGCCTGGCTGGTATATAAATAGATTATTATTACTACTACTATTATTGATGTTATTTTTTTTTATGTGTATGAGTGTGTGGTGCCTTGTATGGGGCACTCTGTGGGATTACTGGCCTGGTATTTACAGATAGATTATTATTATTATTATTATTATTATTATTATTATTATTATTATTATTATTATTATTATTATTATTATTAAATTATTATTATTATTATTATTATTATTATTATTATTATTATTATTATTATTATTATTATTATTATTATTGTGTTTGTGAAGTGTTTGAGGGGTATGTATGGAGTAACATGAAGGAACAGAAGAAGAACCAATGTTTTGAGAGAGTTGGCTGGATGAGCAGATCAATGTGTGTTAAGATGGTTTGGACATGTGGAGAGAATGGAAGACAGAAAACTAATAAAGAGAATAATGAGAGCAGATGTGTGTAGTGAAAGGTAAATGAGGAAGGCCACACCTAGAGAGGATGGCCTGTGTGAAAAGAGTACTGAATGAGAGAGGAACGACTGCAGCAGGCAAGAGCAATTGTGCATGTTAGAGATGAAGGGAGAGGAGCATTGGTGAGTGCATGATAATGTTGTAGTCTTGTCGACCACAGGGAAGGGGTGTTGGCACATCTTGTGGAACCCATTGGTGTATGGATCCAGTTAGGGTCCAGGACACTCCATAGGAATTAACCCTGCATCTGCTGTGGCAAGATAGGGAACAGTCTCATTACAAAGGGGCAGGGGTAAATGGGAATATGCTGTAGAAATGTGTGACCAGACTTTTTTTTTTTTTTTTTATGTAGGAGGGACACTGGCCAAGGGCAACAAAAATCCAATAAAAAATTTAAAAAAAGCCCACTGAGATGCCAGTCCCAGAAAAGGGTCCAAAGCGGTAGTTAAAAATTGAAGGATAAGTGTCTTGAAACCTCCTTCTTGAAGGAATTCAAGTAATAGGAAGGTGAAAATACAGAAGCAGGCAGGGAGTTCCTGAGCTTACCAGAGAAAGGGATGAATGATTGAGAATACTGGTTAATTCTTGCATTAGAGAGGTGGACAGAGTAGGGGTGAGAGAAAGAAGAAAATCTTGTGCAGTAAGGCTGCGGGAGGAGGGGAGGCATGCAGTTAGCAAGATCAGAAGAGCAGTTAGCATGAAAATAGCGGTAGAAGACAGCTAGAGATGCAACATTGCAGCAATGAGAGAGAGGATGAAGACAGTCAGTTAGAGGAGAGGAGTTGATGAGATGAAAAGTTTTTCATTCCACTCTGTCTAGAAGAGCATTATGAATGGAACCCCTCCAGACATGTGAAGCATACTCCATACATGGACGGATAAGGCCCTTGTACAGAGTTAGCAACTGGGGGGGATGAGAAAAACAGGCGGAGATGTCTCAGAACGCCTAACTTCATAGAAGTTGTTTTAGCTAGAGATGAGATGTGAAGTTTCCAGTTTAGATTATAAGTAAAGAACAGACCGAGGATGTTCAGTGTAGAAGAGAGAGACAGTTGAATGCCACTGAAGAAGAGGGGATAGTTGTTTGGAAGGTTGTGTTGAGTTGATAGATGGAGGAATTGAGTTTTTGAGGCATTGAACAATACCAAGTTTGCTCTGCCCCAATCAGAAATTTTAGAAAGATCAGAAGTCAAGCGTTCTGTGGCTTCCCTGCATGAAATGTTTACTGCCTGAAGGGTTGGATGTCTATGAAGAGATGTGGAAAAGTGCAGGGTGGTATCATCAGTGTAGTACTGAATAGGACAAGAAGTTTGGTTTAGAAGGTTATTGATGAATAATAAGAGAGTGGGTGACAGGACAGAACCCTGAGGAACACCACTGTTAATAGATTTAGGAGAAGAACAGTGACCGTCTACCACAGCAGCAATAGAACAGTCAGAAAGGAAACTTGAGGTGAAGTTACAGAGAGAGAAGGATAGAAGCCGTAGGAGGCTAGTTTGGAAATCAAAGCTTTGTGCCAGACTCTATCGAAAGCTTTTGATATGTCCAAGGCAACAGCAAAAGTTTCACCAAAATCTCTAAAAGAGGATGACTCAGTAAGGAAAGCCAGAAGATCTCCAGTAGAGTGGCCTTGACAGAACCCATACTGGCGATCAGATAGAAGGTTGTGAAGTGATAGATGTTTAAGAATCTTCCTGTTGAGGATAGATTAAAAAACTTTAGATAGGCAGGAAATTAAAGCAATAGGAACTGGCTGAATGTAGGCAAACTTCTAGCAAGAAGGAAAAGTAGATGTTAACAGACAGAGCTGAAAGAGTTTGACTAGGTAAGGTGCAAACACGGAGGCACAGTTTTGGAGAGCAATAGGAGGGTCCATAAGCCTTCCAAGGGTTTAGGCCAGCAAGGGCATGGAAATCATCATTGCGAAGAATTTTAATGGGTAGCATGAAGTAGTCAGAGGGTGGAGGAGAGGGAGGAGCAAGCCCAGAATCGTCCAAGGTAGAGTTTTTAGCAAAAATTTGAGCGAAGAGTTCAGCTTTAGAAATAGATATGACAGCAGTGGTGCCATCTGATTGAAATAAAGGAGGGAAAAAAGAAGAAGCAAAGTTATTGGAGATGTTTTTAACTAGATGCAAGAAGTCATGAGGGGAGTTAGATTTTGAAAGATTTTGACACTTTCTGTTAATGAAGGAGTTTTTGGCTAGTTGGAGAGCAGACTTGGCATGGTTCTGGGCAGAAATATAAAGTGCATGAGATTCTGGTGATGGAAGGCTTAAGTACCTTTTGTGGGCCACCTCTCTATCATGTATAGCACAAGAACAAGCTGTATTAAACCAAGGTTCGGAAGGTTTAGGTTGAGAAAAAGAGTGAGGAATGTACACCTCCACACCAGACACTATCACCTCTGTTATGCACTCAGCACACAAAGATGGGTCTCTGACACAGAAGCAGTAGTCATTCCAAGGAAAATCACCAAAATACCTCCTCAGGTCCCCCCAACTAGCAGAGGCAAAATGCCAGAGGCACCTTCACTTAGGGGATCCTGAGGAGGGATTGGAGCAATAGGACAAGCTACAGATATGAGATTGTGATTGGAGGAGCCCAACAGAGAAAAGAGGGTGATAGCATAAGCAAGATTAGAGGTCAGGAAAAGGTCAAGAATGTTGGGCGTATCTCCAAGAATGTTTTGCTTAAGCTTATGGGTGTCAGGGTCGTCCTCAAGACGATCTTTTTCCACCAGGGTTTGATGGGGGTAAGAGTATAAATGATGCGTGTATGGGTGTGTAGTACTTTGTCTTGTCCTGGGCTCCACCATGTGGGATTGCTGGCTTGGTATATAGATAGAGATAGATTATTATTATTATAATCATATTGATTATGAATTAGGGAGAGATCAAATATTTTTTATTTTCTTTACATTCACATGGTTTTCAGCTTTCTACAAAGAATAACAGACCTGTGGAATATACATACAGGGTATAACACAAGTTTTTGTGGATATTGTTAGAGATGAAAGTAAAAGAAAATGCACATACTGTATGTTTCGGCAGATAACCAAACCCCCATATTTCATTCAGAATTTAATGATTTTAGCTGATATTGGTGGTATAAGACGACACTCAAGCTACCAAATCATTTGTAGTGAAGTTTGGGTAAGTGAACACCAGACAACTGAGAGGGTGATATACCAGTACAATGAATGAAATACCTTGAATGTATTACCAGTAATAAGGTACCATCATCTTCAAGCACAAAAACTAAACCTAAAAGTCCCACCTGTTGTTTTATACATTTTCATGAAAAAGGATGGATGGACAAAGATGCTATAAAATTATATGCAATATGATCAGTTTTCCTAAACACAAAACAAACTCATGCCTTGTGCCACCTGTGTGTGTCAGGCTGTCGGCCATAATCTTCTACATGTCATGTTTCTTTTGGTTAGGTATACCGATGTTCTTGAATTTTCTTCTCAGTATATGGACTTGGTCCCTGTACAACACTGCAGGCTGGAGAGATTCATCTTACCCCTAGTTTGTTTTCCTTTACTGGTTAGTTTGAGGTTCCATGCCTAAGAAACCTTTATTTAGCTCCTCTTTCAGCTTTAGGAAAAACTGAGGAATATTCACACAGCCTCCTACTTATCCATTTGTATACAATGCCAGCAGAAGTTTGTAGTTGTTCTACATTAAATTTTCTTTACAACTTTTCAACAGGAATACGTTTCAGTGCATTTTCTCAAAATATATTCGTACTTTACTTTGTCTAACTTCCCCAAAAATTGTAATATAAGATTGTTGTTTTATTTACAATGGTATTTTGCATGAAATTTTAAGGTCATTGATTTTGTATCTGGTATATAGGACAACCCCCCCCCTCCACTTTTTTTATTTATTTTTTTTTTTTGAATTTTTATTTATTTATTTATTTATTTTTTATTCAAGCATCATCTTATGTGCTGAAATATACAGTATGCATTTTGAGGCTTTGTTTAGTTGTGGTACTTTCATCTTTAACAATATCCACAGAAATTCATGTTACACCCTGGAAGAAATTGTGTGCCAAAAGGATTTACAGTTTTAAAAATTAAGAAAATATGATATTTCCCTTCCCTGTTGGGGATCTGTATGTAGATGTTTTTAAACTGAGACTGTTTGTTGTGTCTATACATAGATGTTCATCCTCATTTGATTACACTAGATTGTAGGAAGGTCTGTTGCCACTTTCTTTTCACATATAATCCTTAATAAAAATTTAAAAAGTACACGAGACTTACCGTAGGTCAGTTGAAGTGTACTTCTAATTTTTCAAGGCAAATCACCTCTGCTGGTGCGGAGATTTCACATGAGAGAGACTGCGTCACGCGCTGCCGGCAGACTTTAAAGCAAGGACTCGACATCCACATGATGAACCAATTAGGAAATTAAGTAACCTGTAGAGCTTAAGATAGGGAGGGAGAGGAGGGCATGTGAAATCTCCGCACCAGCAGAGGTGATTTGCCTCGAAAAATTAGAAGTACACTTCAACTGACCTACGGTAAGTCTCGTGTACTTTTTTAATTTTACTTCGGCAAAATCACCTATCTGCTGGGCGGACATTTCCCATGAGGCTTTGAAGCCATGTGGATGACGAGGGAGGATGCAGTAGTAGAGAGGAAAAGGAAATGCCCCACAAGAAACAGTACTATAACTATTATCCCATGGAAGGATCTTGTACATGAGACAATCATACAATTGGTGCATAAAATAAGGTACATTGCATCCAACTTAATCCAATCTACAAACAATGTTGAAATGTGGTAACAGTTCACATCATAAGGTAAACCTAAGGTACTAGATACTAAATACTTAAAATATCCGTGTACTGCAACACTGGAGTGCAGCAACAAACCCAAATCATGTCTTATTCTAGCACTGCATCCTGAAAGAGGTCAGAAGCAGCCACAATGTTCTTATTATAATATTTTGCAAAGGTAGATTCCCTAGACCAGCCCGCCTTAGCCATAATGCATGCGACAGGGACAGCCGCCACTCCAGCTTTTGAAGCTGCTGCTGGCCGCACACTACCAGCGGAAAACTTTGAGATGTCTATGCCGGACATGCGGAGAATGGTCCTGACCCAACTGGCAATAGTGTCTTTGGAAACTGATTTGTGGGGTTTTATGAAGCTAATGAGGAGCCTGGCATCAGTGTGCATCTCATCCTGTCTAAGCTCTTTAGTCACATCAATGTACCTCAGGAGAGTGCTACAGACACATAATCGTGGATCCTTAGGGTAACGATGGAATGTGACCCTGTTGATGTTAAAATTTGGTCTGGATTGTTTAAGAGTGCCCCCCAACTGTACTGAAATGGAGTGTTCATTAATGAGCATGTCTCTGATTAACAGTAGTTGTAAAGTTTGAATTCTGGCAGCTTGACTTAAGGCCATCATCATAACCAATTTTAGCGTTAATTCTTTAAGGGTTAATGCATGTAAGGGGAACATGGACCTTAGTTTCTCTAAGACAGGTTGGACATCCCAAGTGTCAGTGTACCTGGGCTGAGGAGTTCTAAGATTGAAAACCCCTCTCATGAATCGGATGACCAAAGGGTGATTTCCTGCCCTGCATCCGTCCACCACAATGCCGAGAGAAGACAGGGCACCCCTCGCAGTGTTCACACACTCATAACCCACACCCCTGTCAAAGGTTTCTGTCAAAAAATTTACAATGTGACCTACAGTTGGAGAAGTGGGATCGACATTCCGTCTACCACAAAACAATGACCACCTCTGGACATGTGGGCGGTATTGCCTCTCAGTACCTGGTTTCCAGGAGGCAAGTATGATGTCCGCAGCAGCCAGCGAAACTCCTCGTTTCTGCAAGTTTTCCCTGACAGAAGGCATGCCATGAGCCTCGTGTGGGACATGATGGGGTGTGGATCTGTTGTGGACGGGTGTGTTAGAACATTCCTCCTGTTCGTTCTCAAACGTGGGAAGTCTATTAGCAACTGGAGCAGCATGCCCATCCAAAACTGGGACGGCCACAGAGGAACCACCATCCAGCCTTGTGCTTGCTCCGCACGTAACTTCTGAAGGCACCTAGCAATTAATGAGAATGGGGGGAAAATGTAAGACAAATCAAAGTTTGACCAGTCCAAGGAAAAAGCATCAAAATATTTAGCCTCCGGATCTGGCAACCACGAACAGAATGTATTAACCTGTTTGTTAAGCCTTGAGGCAAATAAATCAATGGACGGTGTCCCAAAAACATTACACAAGGTAATAAAAATGTGTGAGTCGAGTTTCCACTCGTGTCTGTCATTAATCTTGCGAGAGGCTACATCAGCCAAGGTGTTGTCCTTCCCCGGTATGTGCGAGCATGTAACCCATGAGTCATGTTCCAGACACCAATCCCAAATCTGGGTAGCAACATCATTACAGGACTTGGACTCTGTGCCTCCCATTTCATTGACATAGTTTATGGCAGTGGTATTATCACAAAAAACTCTAACATGTCTACCTTCCAGCTCATGTTCAAATGCTTGCAAAGAGAATAGAATGGCTTTCATCTCCAGGATGTTAATGTGAAGCTCCTTTTCATCCAGGGACCAAGTACCACTTGTAATCTGACACCCCAAATGACCCCCCCAACCAAGGCTGGAGGCATCAGTAAATAAATCGATGTCAGTATCTGGCCTAAAAATGTGTCTGTGGTGTCTGTCCACATTGTCTAACCACCAGGAAAGGTCTAGTTTCATGTCTGCAGTAATATTCAAAGGCCTGTCAAAATTACCATACTCCTGTTTCAAAGCGGCAATTTTTCCCCCCTCCAACTTCCTGTAGTGAAGTTTACCTAACTCCACTGCTGGGATCGCAGCCACCATGAGGCCGATCACCCTGGCCACCTCTTGAATGGGGGCAACATCTTTACACAAAAGTTCTGCACATCCTTGGCGAATTTTGATTAGTCTACGCTCAGGTAAAGAGGCAGTCATGAACTTGGTGTTAATAACATTGCCTAGGTATTCAATACATTGTGTGGGGGTGAGAACAGACTTCTCCATATTGATACAAAAGCCTAACCTCTGCAACAGAGAAATGGTGGCCTGAATCGCCTGAAGACATCCTGAGTAAGAGTTACTGCAAATTAATGTGTCATCTATAAAGCTGGTGATAGTGTATCCTTCCTGCCTTAAAGTAGCAAATACTGGCTTCATCAGTTTGGTGAAAAGCCGAGGTCCCTCAGAAATGCCATTAGGGAGGCAGGTGAATTGATATATAACACCTTGCCATGTAAAATATAAAAATCGTTGTTGCTCATCTGCAACCCTAACAGAATAATAAGCATGCCTGAGATCGACAGAAGCCAAAAAATCACCCTGGTTGATGAGCCTGATGGCCTGTTCAAAATTTTCCATTTTAAAATGTTTATATGGTATGTATTTGTTTAACCTCTCCAAGTTAAGAACCGGGCGAAATTCCCCGTTTTTCTTTTCTCGCAAAAAAATAGGAGAGATAACCTGCTGAGTTTGTTTGTGTGTGACTTTAATGACTTTAAGCTGTAAAAGTTTTTTGATCTCTCCAGAAATTATCCCCTGTTGCACAGTGTTGAACCTGTATTCCAAATCATTAAAAAATAAAGGATGAACACTATTGACATCAATATCAAGGTGGCAATGCTGAACAATATCCAAAATGACAGGGTCACTGGTAATTTTACGCCACTCATGCAGGAAAGAGTGTAGTCTGCCAGCTTCAAAACATGCACTTGCCTGTAAGTTTACTGGGGCTGCCTGCTGCGGCCGCCCCGGCCCTTGGAGTTTTTTGGCTCCACATCCTGACGAGTGGAAGGCAGTCGTGGGGCAGCCCTGGAGCCATACCTCTGTTGCCCGTAGGGTTGGAACCTGGCGTAATATCCCCTACTAGCAGGCATGTTCCAATATCCACCAGGGCGTTTACCTGCGAACTTGCAAGTAAAGGCAGGCTTTTTCTGCGAGAACTTACTCCGCAGTTTCTCCGCTTCCTCAATTTGTCTGGCAGACTGGGACACATCGTCACCGAACAGAAAGCAAGTAATTGGCACCTTATCTGAACAAAGATGAGCATATTTATAGTTTATCTCGCGTTTCATGACAAAACGCCTGGCCAAATTGTGCCTGTGATTGGCATTGCCTAGCAATGCCAATGCACCATTTAGCATGCTCACCTCATGTGCCAACTTGGGGTTACCTTCCTGTTCAGCCAAATCATCCAGCGCCACTAAGGATTTGGTGATAATGGTTGAAGCCCGCAGGATGTCCTTATTTACCTCCTTCAAGCGGAAGTCTGTCTTCCTGGCATCCAGCTTCAGGCTCTCCAACACCTGTGGGTTGCATTCCACTGGCGCAAGAGCATGGCAGTAATTAGGCCTCTTGACAACATCGTCCTCACACATGGCCTTGTAGTCCTCCTCTCTCATACCATTATCAAAGAGAAAGTTTACCATCTCTGCCACTCTATTGTCAATGTCAGCAACCACCGTGTCAGAAGGACCAAAGGCCTTAGTGCCCTGAATTAAGGTGCTGTCAGCAGGGGCGGCAGGCATCGACACTGCCTCATCCTCACTCATCCTGGCCGAGAAACCAGAAAAAGTGGCAGAACAAGGAGGCGACAAACCCCAGCCCCCCAGAGTACTGTCCTCCACAGGCACCTGTGCCGACCCAGTAGGGGGTGGTAGTTGCCGTCTGTCTGCCTTCAAGGCCTCCACTTCACCCCGCAAATCAGCCAAGGCGTCCAACACAACTGACCAAGGGGGAGGAGCAGGAGAAGTGCCGCGGGAACCACGTGCGTCAGCACTGTTACGTAATCTCACGCAACCATGCCTCCCACTCAAGCGACGAGATGAATGATCCCTGTGCCTGTCGTCGTCATCTTGAGGGCGAACAGTGGACCCAGGGAGAGGAGAAGGCCCACAGAAGGCACGTGGGGCAGGAGGGGAAGGGGATCGTTAGGCAGAGGACGCTTCACCAGACTCCGACATGGCTGCCGCACTGCGATAAGGAGAACAAAGCCGTAAGCTTCCCACACAGTTCCATCGTCAGTGGAGACCGATATACCAATAATACAACTCGCCCCAAAAACGGGTAACGAAGTTGAAGGCACTGTACCTGCGTAACAAGTATCGTGGCCTTATCTGAAAGAAAACAGCAAAAACTTGGAACTCCGTATGACCCAGAAAGACCGTATCTGCCCGACACGGCGAGCAGCAAACAACTGCCGGCAGCGCGTGACGCACTCTCTCTCATGGGAAATGTCCGCCCAGCAGATAGGTGATTTTGCCGAAGTAAAATTACTTGTTGGCAGCTCAGACTTCCTCTTCATACAGCTCAAAGCTGTCAATCAGTCATTGTTTGTCTCTCACCATGAGAATATATTCATGAAAGCTCTCACAGAACCCTTTCTTGCATTTTTTTTTTCCTTTTTATTATCAAAGTAGGGGGAATCATGTCATCTGTGTTAAAGAAAACTATAAAAGAAACTAAAATAGAAGCAAGTTGGGGGATGGGTGAGAGACAAAAGTTCTGGAAATTGTGTTTGTGTGTGGCCCTTCTTCATTTGCTTAGGCATGCATGTAATTATACAATTATGATAATATGTATGCAAAGGCATCTATACAAGTATATGCATATCTTTAAATCTGCAAGAGTCTACATTTAGATATAAGGCTGGGAAACTATATATAGTAGACTCATAGACATGGATGATGGTTGGCAGAGTCTATTTATAGACATTTTTATGTGGTACACCATTCATCCCTGCTGCCAGGAAGGGATTAAGATATTTTAAATGGTACACAACCAGCTTTACTAAATCAGACATATATACAGACACTCCAACTTATGAACAAGTTTAGTTCCAGAGGGCCATTTGTAAGTTATGTAAGTTATTTTATAAAATATAATTTTTTTTGGTTGTACAGTATCCTCTTGAGTTTTGCACTTGCTTTCTTCCAAAGGTATAGTGCTAAGCTCACAAAACTCAGGGTATTGAGAACACTGAAAAGTACTTATTTATTCTGGCTACATAGCCTAGTACTGTGTGAGTTTGTGTTTTTTCCTCACAGCCAGCATAACACAACAGTGCAGCACTGCCACATCAAAAATTGTATGGAACTGTGTTTTGTTCTTACATCCAGCATGATACAGTGGTGCATAGGTGCAGTGGAACTGCAGCAGGTCAAGAGTTGAGTGATCTTGATCTTGATCTTGATGGTACAGGTGGCACAGGATCACTCCTGAGCCAGGCCTTTGGATCGGCAACTCCTGTAGAAGGGGGAAAAAAAAAAAGAGAAACGAACAGCATACTCTATTCTAATTGTTCATACATTTGGCATGCCACATTCTCTCCAGAAACTCTTTCACCGCCTCAGTCATCCTTTCATTCGCCTCTCTACACAGTCCCAGCAACAACACCATCCATTCCTTTCCTGTGTTCTCCACTCTTTCATTCCTATCATGTCCTAACTCAGTCAGTATCACTTGCATCATCTCATTCCTGTCTCTGGCATACTTCACACACTCCAGCACTACATGTTCCATCGTCTCATCCTCTCCCATGTCACACATCTGGCACACTTTGCTGCCGGACTCAGACCACCTGTAACTCCTTGCGTTTACATCCATACACTGTGCCCTCGCTCGGAAGAGGAGATTACCGCCCAGGCTTCCATCATACCACCTCTCATACCTCGGGGCCTTTTTCTCCTTGTACCATTCCAGGGTCTTCTTTCTTTCCATCTCATTCTTCCATTCATTCAGTCCCACACATTTCACTTCTTTGTCTATCTCATTCTTCCATTTTCTCACATCCCATTCGGCTCCCACTCTGCCTTCTCTTGTTACCACCCATTCACGCTCATTTTGATTCCTCCCAGTCATTCTTATCGCCCACACAACTTGCA
This sequence comes from Scylla paramamosain, assembly GCF_035594125.1. Classification (NCBI taxonomy): domain Eukaryota; kingdom Metazoa; phylum Arthropoda; class Malacostraca; order Decapoda; family Portunidae; genus Scylla; species Scylla paramamosain. The sequence continues at coordinate 10,474,056 of NC_087161.1, forward strand.
GTCCATTCCTGTCTGTCATTCTCATGCATCTCTTCCTCCATTTGCTTCCACTTTCATTCCACAGGTACACCTTCCTTGCTATTCTTGCATCATCCATTCTCTCAAGCCTAATCTTGTACCTAAGTGTGGCTTTTGTGAGTCTTTCCCTAAAGGTGCTCCATCCCATATCACCTCTCAAGGCTTCAACTGCTGTGCACCTTGGTGCACTCAGTGCCATCCTTGCTACTCTATTCTGGCCCACTTCTAACTTATCAATTTCACTTTCATTCCATGCAATCACATCCATACCATACATTATACTTGGCACAGCCACACTCTTCCACACTTCTCTCAGCACATCATACTTACTTGCTCTCATCCTTGCCGTGCTTCCCAATCGACCTACCCACTGGTTTACCATACTTATCTTTTCATTCTTTGCCTTTGCACACCCACTACGACTCATCCACATCCCTAAGTACTTGTAATCTTGCACCTGTTTCAACTCATTCTCTCCAAGTCTCCATACCACATTACTTTCATCCTCTGACCTATTCACAATCATTACCTTGCTTTTCTCACTGCAAAACGTTACTCCAAAGTCTTTTCCATAGCCGTCCACAACATCCAACAAACTTTGAAGCTCATCTGCCGATTCACTCATAACAACTACGTCATGTGCATAAAGAAGCACACATACTTTATCATTCCTCACACTTACCCCTACATTCATTCTTCTCATCCTGGCTGCTAGCTCCTCTGTATACAGGCTAAAAAGGGTTGGTGACAATATACAGCCTTGCCTAACTCCTCTCTCACTCTTCACCCAGTCTGTTTCTATGTCTCCTAGTCTGTATCTAGCTCTTGTGTCCACATACATACTTTGCACTATGTTAACTATCTTTGCACTCAATCCAATCTTTTCTAAGACTACCTAGCATTTCTCTGTTCACTCTATCATAAGCTTTCTCTGTATCCAGAAAACCTAGGTACAATTTACCCCCATCCTTCTTTTTCTTCTCAATCATTTCATTCCCCACAAACATACTGTCCTCAGCTCTCCTATCCCCATGAAAACCATTCTGTTCTTCACCCAGCACTCCAGCTGTCTCAATCCATTTACACAGTCTCTCATTCAACACTTCACTGAAAACTTTACCTATTGTATTCACTAATGCAATTGGCCTGTAGTTCTTCAGCTCATTCTTACTCTTAAATCCTCCCTTATGTAACAGACACACTCGTCCCTCATTCCACTTTCTTGGCACTCTCTCTTCATCCCACACTCGGTTGAATAATTCAGTCATTCTATCTATCACTACCTCCCCACCATTCTTGTAAAACTCATAGGGTATATCATCTGGACCTGCTGCCTTGCCATTCTTCTGCCTTCTCACACACCTCTCCACTTCCTCCCTACTGATTCTTTCATCCAGTTCATCTGCATTCTTCCTTTCCAGTGTCACACATCCTTCTCTCACACTAAACATCTTACCTACCCCAACTACTTCTTCCCAGAACCCTCTGATTGCCTCCCTGATTCCCTCCTTCTCTGTTATAACTACACCATCCACTTTTAGACTCTACACACAAACACTGCCTGACATATTCTCACCTCTCATGAACTTGTACCATTCACAGCCACCTTCCATACCTTTCTCCCTTAAAGATTGAATCACACTCCTTTCACTCTTCACTTTAGCATTCATTATCATTCGTCTTGCCAACCGTTGCTGCTTCACATACGCTGCCCATGCATTTTGATACTCATTCTCTTACTCATCGCTTTCGTGCCTCTTTTTCCTCAGCCATCTACACTGTCTACTCATTCTCTTTTGCTCCTTCCTAGCTGCTCTGATTTCATCATTCCACCATGGTTTACATACATTTTTTCTTCTACCTACTCTCACAAACCCTATATGGTTCTCAGCAGCACCCCTCACGTCCTCAACCAGTTTCTCATTCAGATGCTCCACGTCATGCACACTTACATCATCCCAGCTTCTCTCACTCAGATCAACCTGAAAGTTCTCCCACACTACATCTCTCAGTCTCCACTTCTTTTTCTTACTTGCCACTTTCACTTCATTCCCACCCTGCATCAAGCACTCCACAACCAGCATGTTGTGATCAGACACAATATCAACCAAACCATCCTCATCTTTCCACATATGTGACACAATTTCATGCATTCTTCCATTCACCAACACGTAGTCAATTGCCGATTCCTGCTCTCTTGCACTCCAAGTCACACGCCCCTCAGCCAAAGTAACATTCAGATTTTCCAGTTCCAGTTCAACAACAAACTCTCCAACCATTTCACCATTCCTGTTCACCTGTTCCCCCAGTATTCCCACATGTGCATTCATGTCACACATAACTAGCACTCTCTCCTCTCCATGCTCTCTCACAACTTTCTTAAGTATGTCATACTTCCTCCTATTTTCCCTCTCTGCTCTTTCACCCATGACAGTCATGTACGCTACCACCAGTACCACCTTCTCTGGTCTGCCATGACCATCCATGCATTCCACTCTGACAGCAAACACATCCTCACTACTTGTACACTCCCCCACATCAATCTCCTCTACTTTCAGTCCTCTTTCTTTCTTGTAGAGTACGGCTACACCTCCTCCTAGTGTTTCTTGTGTCTTATGCCCCTTTCCAATCATACCATACTCGCATCCCTCCTTTCGTACATCATCTCTCAGGTGAGTCTCAGTGAGCCCGACTAAGTCGAACTTCCACTCCCTGAGCTCCTTGCATACATCCTCAAACTTGCCCACACCCCATCCTCTCACATTCATACAGCCAATCTTCACACATTTACTTGCCTGGTTAGTCTCTTCCATGTTTGCTGACATCAGTGGGTCCTCCTCGTCATGCCTCGTCCACACAACACACCTGCCTCGCCCCTCCACTCAGCCAGTCGATGTCCTAGCCTCTCATTCCCGTTGTGATTGAGGTGGACCCTGTCTCTCCCGAAGAATTTGTCCTGGTCAAAGATCTCATCCATGTCTAGGAAGCTCACGTTGCCCTTCTTCTCTGCCATCCATTTCATCTTGACCTTCATGAGTTCCATACATATTTTGCGGTTTGTTTCTCTTCTGACCTTCTCGTACTGCACTCCTTCCCGTGGGTGCCACAGGACCCCACCACGGCCACACACAACTTCTTTTCTTCTGCTGCTCTCACTGCTTCTATCACTTCCTTTACTGTTTCTTCAGCACCTGCCTCTACTAAGTTGTTGCCTCTTCCTTGAATAACTAGCAGGCTTCTCTCTTCCATTTCTTGCACTTCTTCCTTGACTTTCCTCTTGACGTCTTGGATTTTAGCACCTCCCATGCTGATGCACTCAGTTTCCCTTCTCACAAAGTCGGGAGTCTTCCTTACCATGCTGTCTCCAATGACATGTACTGGGGCTTTCTTGATTACCATTCTCTTCTTCCTTGGGCGTCTGTTTGTTCTAGCCACTTCCACCACTTCTTGCTGGTCTTTTCTCTCTTCAGTCTTCATCATCTGTGCTTCTGCCTCTTTCATCAGGTTTTCTGTCTGGGTGCTCTGCTCCACTCTCTCTTCTTTTTCCTCATCCTGGTTCCTCCACTCATTGAGGCTCTTGCTCAAGCATTCCCTGCAGAGGAACACCAGAAGCTCGAACCCCAGCGCCTTCATGTTGGCCTCCCTCATGCCCACACAGGCTACATGGAACCAGACCATGCATCTCTTGCATGCCACAGCCCTTTGCCTGTTCGCCACACTCTCCTTGCATGAACCACACGCACTCATCACCATTTTCAGGGTATTTCAGCACACAGGCAAGAGAAAATAAACCACAAAAAAAACTATGACACCTCTTGTTCTTGATCTCGATGCTACAGGCGACTAGGGATTTCTCCTAAGCCAGGTGCCTCATTTGTATCTCTGGATTTTCCTAACTTGAATGTTTGTAAGTAGAGGAGATACAATGAGAAGCCATGTAAAACCCATGCTAGCATCCTGGCAAGAAAAATGCTATTGTAGTGAAGGTGTGGGGGAAGTAAAGGAAATGTAAGAGGGGAAAGATGGTATAATCCTCATGTGACATGTGACTTCTTAAAGCACACTGATAGGAAGGTATGAATTTCTGCTAACATCTTCACACTTCTAGGAGTCTTTCATGCCACCAGGCATAAAATCAACAATGAGTCATGGCTGCAGTGTGTTTTCTGCTTACCAAAAGCAATAGATGAGACCCATGACAACCCTTTTTTTTACAGACATCGTATATTTGTCCAATTATTCTTTTAGTTGATGTACATTCCTTAGCTGTATCTTTTCCAGCTGTCTTTATTTACATAGAGAAACCTTAAAATTTTTATAATGAAATTTTGTAATTAAGATAAAAACTAGCAGAATTATAAATTATTGGCAGTGCCCTTGCCTTGGATAAAATCAGTAATGGGATCTTAAAGTAATGTGACTTAAGACATTTTTTCTCAGCTGATACCTATAATTTTTCCTCTTCATCTGTCAGACTGGCACTTCTTGGTGGCCCGAGTAATATTCTAATGCAGATGAAAAGGGACAAAGTCATACCAAACCTCAAGACCTTCACTCAGATGCTGGAATCACTGCCTCCTGATACACAAGCTGAACAAGTAAGTGTAAGAAAAAGTAATCCATCTCTGCAATAGGTTAGTGATGCTAGTATCTGTTATCTCATGCCTGCTTTCCCACAACATCATATCTATTGTTCATCCATGTGAATGTTTAATTTTCAATTCAAATGTGGTATCAGAAAGTTTCAAGACTATGAGTAATATAACACACCAGCAGGTGGCAGTATGGAGATATGCATGCTGTGGAGCTAAGCCATCTGCCAATTGATAACATTCTGTGAATTTCATTAGCTGTGCTACGAATTTTTTGTGACCATGTGCACAGGAACATTTGCAATTTCATCATGCTGCAAACAGTGTAAAGCAGAGACCAAACACCAGGTTTTGTGTCAAATTCTGCAAATCTGCAGTAGAGACTTTTAACATTATTTAGCACATATGGCAAGGAAGTGTACTATACTGTAACCCCACTTCCCACAAATTTGTTTCCAGTCAGTTTTTGCATTATTAAAGATAAAATATCCCAGTTACATCATATTATAATGACTCACAATCCAAACATTATATAAGAACTAAGACTTTGTCGATCCCTGATATCAAAGGTAGTAAACTCTTCCTGCCATTCTTAACTCTAAAGGACTGGAGGCAGTTATAACTACTTTGTGATTTTTACATTTATCTACTATTTGTCAGTTTTTGTTGCTCAGTTTTTGGTAATACTGCCTGTGAGTTAATTAGGCTAATCTCTGTTTTTGCCCTGGTCTCACCATGTCCAAATGCAGTGAGGGTGATTCTGATTAGTCTGATTCCCTTTTTTTTATGTAGGAAGAACACTGGCCAAGGACAACAAAAATCTAATAAAAAAAAATGCCCACTGAAATGCCAGTCCCATAAAAGGGTCAAAGCAGTGGTCAAAAATTGATGAATAAGTGTCTTGAAACCTCCCTATTGAAGGAATTCAAGTCACAGGAAGGTGGAAATACAGAAGCAGGGAGGGAGTTCCAGAGTTTACCAGAGAAAGGGATGAATGATTGAGAATACTGGTTAACTCTTGCATTAGAGAGGTGGACAGAATAGGGGTGAGAGAAAGAAGAAAGTCTTGTGCAGTGAGGCCGTGGGAGGAGGGGAAGCATGCAGTTAGCAAGATCAGAAGAGCAGTTAGCATGAAAATAGTGGTAGAAGACAGCTAGATATGCAACATTGCGGCGGTGAGAGAGAGGCTGAAGACAGTCAGTTAGAGGAGAGGAGTTGATGAGACGAAAAGCTTTTGATTCCACCCTGTCTAGAAGAGATTCCACCCTGTCACTGCCTGCTCCCTCCCTCACTCGCACCTAAATGCTACACATATTACCCACTTTTGCTCGACCACTTGCTACACATTTTGGTGAGATTGCAATAGGTCAGTAACTCAGTAAACTGTTTAGCATGTGTGAAGAGAGCTCAGGGCACCTGTTTTCATCAAGCACCAGCTATGTCAAATCGGGCAAAATGGGTGCAAGGCAGGCAGGTGACTTGCTCCCTCCAAAAGTCTCTCCTCTTTAACTCACTGTCTCTCCATAACCATTGCACATGGAGCCATCTGGATCGCATCATTAGAAAGAGGAAGAATTGATGTTGAGTACAAAGTCTATTTCATTCACTCTTCCATTGCAGGTTAAGTTTAAAGTGTGTGTGAATACAGGCTATTTTTTTACATTTAGTGCTGGAGGGCTGGTCCTAGCAGAACAAAAATCATCACCACTGCTGGTCCTTTAAGGGTTAAGAAGTATGACCATTTCCCATTAGGACCATCAGATGGATCTCGGTAAAGATAGTGACGTCATCATCACCAAGTCAGGTCTTTGTGTTAGAACTAGACTCAGATTGTGAAATCATCTGGGGTTAACTACAAATATTGAAATATAAATATTTTCTTGCCACATTTTTCAGAACACTGGCTACTAATGTAGGCTGTCTTTACAATTTTCAACTCTTTCATGTATACAAACAGAGAAAGATGTTTGGATCACAAGGGGGTTTCAGTCTTCCTGCCATTGAGTGGACTGCTATTTTCAAATTAAGCTCTCCTGATGCAGATTCCCTCAAACCCATCTTTCCAGACACAGATACCAACTCCTAATGGTGACACCCTCAACTCCATCTTTCCCAACAGACACTAACTGCCAATGCAGATTCCCTCAACCTCATCTTTACCAACACAGACACTAACTCTTAATGCAGATTCCTTTAACCCCATCTTTCCCAACACACACTAACTCCTAATGCTGACAACCTCAACCCCCATCTTTCCCAACACACACTAACTCCCAATGCTAACACCCTCAATTCCATCTTTTCCAATACAGACACAAACTCCTAATGCAGATTCCCTTAACCCTATCTTTCCCAACACACACTTACTCCTAATGCATGACACCCTCAACCATGTCTTTCCCAACACAGACACTAACTCCTAATGCAGATTCCCTCAACATCTTTCCCAACACATACTAACTCCTAATGGTGATAGTAATGGATAATATATCCCCATGAACGCACATTAATAAAATTGCAGGTGAAACTTACAATCTTCTTAAGAATATAAGAGTGGCATTTTCATACATTGATGAGGATATGATGAAGATTATTGTAACTATGATACGTCCAAGATTAGAATATGCAGCAGTGGTTTGATCACCAAGTCTGAAGAAGGACATTAAAAAGCTGGAGAGGATAAAACGAGCTGCAGCCAAAATGGTCCCAAGTTTGAGAGACCTCCCTTATGAGGAGAGATTGTTAAGACTGGACCTAATGTCCCTGGAGCAGAGGATTGCAGTGTTTCAATTGATGGAAGAATTGGAGAAAGGTAAAAGAGAGGACCTGATAATGTAGGATAAGCAAACCATGAGGGGACACAGGAAGAATTTCAAGAAAGGCATATGCAAGAGCAGCATCAAGAAGCACAGTTTTCCATATAGAACTGTTGAAGATTGGAATGTGTTGGACAGAGAAATGGTAGAAGCAACAACGATACATAATTTTAAGATGAAGTTGGATAAAATTTGGGATAATGACAGTTCCAAGTTTTCAAGACTTATCATATGAAGAGAGATTGGGAAGTTTGAATCTACAGACATTGGAACAATGGAGGGGAGAGAGGAGACCTGATTGTGGTGTACAGGCTGATGAGTGGATTAGAAAAAGTGGACCAGCAGGATTTGATAGCATGGGATGTAAGAGATTCAAGAGGACATGGAAAGAAGCTGGAAAAGGCCAACTGCAGAAGGGATATCAATGAGGATGTTCTTTCCTCAAAGAATAGTAGAGGCATGGAATAATTTGGAAAAAGATGTGGTTCATGTAAAGTCGATTCGTGATTTCAAGGCCAAATTGGACAATAGTAGATATAGAGATGGGACAGCATGAGCATGGCTCCCCTTCCCGTATACCACAATTAGGTAAATATACACACACACACACACACACACGCACACACACACACACACACACACACACACACACACACACACACACACACACACACACACACACACACACACACACACACACACACACACACACACACACACACACACACACACACACACACACACACACTGCCTGCCACACCTACTTGTATTCCCTCCCTTGATGGTGTTGGCATTTCCCACCACTGCCAAGCTGTCCATCTCCCCCACCCTTACTCATATAGTGACCATGTTTGTAATGACAACTTTTTCATATTTTCATCATGGCCTTTAAGAGACTTTCCATTACATAGCATTGCAAAAAATGTGCCAACTCTTAAGGAGATGGTGGAGTTATTAAATAAGATAAAGGGATTTGGCAGTAAAGTTATTAAATAAGATAAAGGGTAGAGTTTGTGGTGGTAATGGCGGTGGTCATGCAGCAGTGGCACTGCTGCTGGCAATGAGTGATGTAATAGAGTCACTGTAAAATAGGAGAAAACCTGCCTTTAGAGAATGGCTGATGAACGCCTTGTGAAAGATGAAATGGGAGTGTTTGGAAGGGTGATAAAATCTGCTGAACAATAACCATGTTTTTCATCACATGAGTTAATGTATAGTTTTATAGATTACAAGATGGTTATAGATTACGAAGTGAATGAAGAAAGGCAAAATGCTAGAAAACATTACAGAATAAGAGAAATGCTTTAGAAAGCAATAGCAAAACAAATAAAGGACTGATTTCCTTCCTTTGATCAATCCACATCATTTGCTAGGTTGACAACTGCTCCATTACTCTCATCTGATTCTTCCACATTATCTGGATTCACTACTTAATTTTGTTCCATTCATCTTACTGTCTTCCATTACCATAAAGGAAGGGAGAGACTTAAAGTAGATATGTCTATCAGTGTATCAAAGTGTGTAGTGCTAAACATTTGAGAAAGTAAATGAAATTAAGTAATGTATAACTGACTGTAAATAAAAAAAAATGAAAAAATAGTGCCTTGGTGAATAAGACTTGTCTAAGTGAAGAAACATTGCTTTAGTGACTATTGTAGGGGTGGGTGGAGGTAAGAGGCATATTAATTAATACCAACACTCATTTCACCTACACACCCCATCAAATAAGAAATAAAGACAAAAGAATCTTCCCTAATCACTCCTATTCAATTTTCTATTATCTTATGATATATATATATATATATATATATATATATATATATATATATATATATATATATATATATATATATATATATATATATATATATATATATATATATATATATATATATATATATATATATATATATATATATATATATATATATATATATATATATATAAAGAGGGTCACTGACATGACTGTACCTGTAGTACTGAATGATTTGCTTTATATTAAAACCTGTACTTCCTAAAAGGCCTTGCTCTATTGTGTATTGTTATGAAATTGTTCCTCTCCAGTCTCCCACAGCACCTCCACTTCTGCATGGCCCCTGGTCGGACTTCACATGCCGCACCAGCCCTGGCTGGCCCCAGAAGACCAGAGAGAAGGAGAGGGAGCATTTGCAAACATTTACCTTCCCGGGGCCATTCCCAGAATTTTGGCTGTAGTCCTCATGAAAGCCTTCATGTCAGAGGCTTGGATCACTGCCTCCTGAATGTCCTTTGAGTGGGCCTGCTTCATGTAGATCTGCAGCCAAGAGTCCTGAAGGGCATCCACAGAGCACTCCCTTGCCAGGAGGTTCACCATATCCTCCTGTGCCATCGGGTACAACCAGTGGGGCGAGGGAGGGCGAAGAAGGGTGGAGCAACCTCCCAGCATAGGAACAGAGCATTTGACCTGCACCGGCTCCCACACATCCTCCCAGTTTCCCACCAACTTTTCCTGGATGACACACTGCTCTGCTGCCTCTTGTCGACACATTGCCACTTCACACACTGCTCCTCCTATCTGCCTCTTGGCGTCAGTCAAAGTCTCCTGCAGTTCCTTCAGGACATGAGTGCAGCTCATCAGTGTACTGCTGGCCCTGGTCATACATTGGCTGCATCTCACTCTGTGGGGGTGGGGAATTTGGCATCCTCCACCATCTTGTGACTGCTGTGGCAAATGCTAGACTTTGAGAGGCAGCATGTCTGGCTTTTCCTCTGGGGTGGGGGAAGCAGCCCCACCAACATGTGGCAACACTGTGTCATCTTCTAACACCCTGCACACCAAGCCATCTGCCATCTTGCCCTTGTCCGTGTCCCCTGGCAGAACAAGCTACACTGTGATCCCAACTCCTGACACCACTGTTATGAAACTTGCCCCTCTCCAGTCTCCCACAGCATCTCCACTTCCGCATGGCCCCTAGTCGGACTTCACACATTGCACCAGCCCCAGCTGTGGCCCAAGAAGACCAGGAAGAAGGGGAGAGGGAGCACTCACAATTACTTACCTTCCCTAGCCACACGTAGGCCTGGGGAAAGGATTTTCACTAGGTCCCTGTAGCCTGCTTAGAAGGGATCATCCTCTCCAGTCTGGCAGAGGTCTCTCACAACAGTCACCAATCCATGGGGCAGGGAAAGAAAGATGCTGAGTCTCACAAGACACACTGGTTTATTCCAACACTGTACAGACACGATCACGATACCTGTTTATCCCTCACATGCCAAAGCAATACCACACACTTACTGTCCTGGTACACAGTTCCCCAGCTGGGTGAGAAGGCACTCCCAACAGTGTGGCGTCAGACACAAAGTGAAGGCAAACAGGGGGCAGCTGTGCATCCTTCTCTCTTGCAGTCTGATTCCAAATAAACTCTGCGGCACTGCCCCAACACCACTACCCACCTTGGGTGATGCTACTTTTCCTGCCAGTTCTTTCTGGCTGTTCCGTCACTCACCACACCCACACACAGACATACACACATACACACAGGGCACATACATAACAGTATTATATGCATAATGTAAATGAACATCAATTTGTATAGGAGGAGGCAGTAGACACCTGCCGAAACGATAATTACTCCCAGTGAGGTCTAAAGCACTGTTCAGGGGGTGCTGTGAACTTATCATTAAACCCAGCTGTGATCTCACTGAACGTTTCCCTTTGTGTCTCACAACACAAGGGGGCAGTCACAGCCTGCCCTCTAAAGACAACTCTCTTCCTCCTCACAAAACTACAAGCACCTAATAACACACACCCTTCACCCAAAAATTTTAAAATCATCATGGCGACTCCTACACCAGCCTTGGAGTCCCCATCTGGGGAGGGGACCATAAATGTCCCCAGGTCGAACTGCCTTTCTATCGACGACCCTAAGTGTCTTGACACCCCCCTCAACTTTTTCTTCATTAACTTCTGCAACATTCGCGGTCTAAGATCTAATTTTCTATCTGTAGAACACCACCTCTCCTCTTCTAAACCTCATCTTCTTTTCCTCACTGAAACTCAGGTGTCTGAGGCAACTGACAGTAGCCCCTTTTCTGTTCCCTCCTACTTTCTCTATCCTCATTTTCGATCCAAAGCTGGATGCTGCGTGTATGTGCGCAATGACTTAACCTGCTCTCGTGCCCACGCTCTTGAATCTTCCGAGTTTTCCACCATCTGGCTACGACTACAGAGTCACTCTCATACTAAATTTATCTGTGCTGTATACCTCTCTCCTAACTCCTCTGACTACGAGTATAAGAAATTCTTTGACTACTTAACTTCCAAAGTGGAGCACATTCTGACCCTCTTCCCTTTTGCAGAGATCTCCATTCTTGGAGACTTCAATGTTCACCACCAGCTTTGGCTTTCCTCTCCCTTCACTGACCATCCTGGTGAACTAGCCTACAACTTTACTATCCTCCAGGACCTAGAGCAATTGGTGCAACACCCTACTCGTATTCCTGACCGTCTTGGAGATACGCCCAACATTCTTGACCTTTTCCTGACCTCTAATCCTTCTGCTTATGCTGTCACCCTTTCTTCTCCGTTGGGCTCCTACGATCACAATCTCATATCTTTATCTTGCCCTATCACTCCAATCCCTCCTCAGGATCCCCCTAAGCGAAGGTGCCTCTGGTGTTTTGCCTCTGCTAGTTGGGGGGACCTGAGGAGGTATTTTGCTGATTTTCCTTGGAATGACTACTGCTTCCGTGTCAGAGACCCGTCTTTGTGTGCTGAGCGCATAACAGAGGTGATAGTGTCTGGCATGGAGGCGTACATTCCTCACTCTTTTTCTCGTCCTAAACTTTCTAAACCTTGGTTTAACACAGCTTGTTCTCGTGCTATACATGATTGAGAGGTGGCCCACAAAAGGTACTCAAGCCTTCCATCACCAGAATCTCATGCACTTTATATTTCTGCCCGGAACCATGCCAAGTCTGTTCTCCAACTAGCCAAAAACTCCTTCATTAACAGAAAATGTCAAAACCTTTCAAGATCTAACTCCCCTCGCGATTTCTGGCATCTAGCCAAAAATATCTCCAATAACTTTGCTTCTTCTTCTTTCCCTCCTCTACTTCAACCAGATGGCACCACTGCTATCACATCTATTTCTAAAGCTGAACTCTTTGCTCAAACCTTTGCTAAAAACTCTACCTTGGACGATTCTGGGCTTGTTCCTCCCTCTCCTCCATCCTCTGACTACTTCATGCCACCTATTAAAATTCTTTTTAATTTTTTTTTTTTGGTGAAACTTTTGCTGTTGCCTTGGACATATCAAAAGCCTTTGATAGAGTCTGGCACAAAGCTTTGATTTCCAAACTACCCTCCTATGGTTTCTATCCTTCTCTCTGTAACTTCATCTCAAGTTTCCTTTCTGACCGTTCTATTGCTGCTGTGGTAGACAGTCACTGTTCTTCTCCTAAATCTATTAATAGTGGTGTTCCTCAGGGTTCTGTTCTGTCAGCCACTCTCTTCTTATTATTCATTAATGATCTTCTAAACCAAACTTCTTGTCCTATCCACTCCTACGCTGATGATACCACCCTGCACTTTTCCATGTCTTTTCATAGACGTCCAACCCTTCAGGAGGTAAACATATCACGCAGGGAAGCCACAGAACGCCTGACTTCTGATCTTTCTAAAATTTCTGATTGGGGCAGAGCAAACTTGGTATTGTTCAATGCCTCATAAACTCAATTCCTCCATCTATCAACTCGACACAACCTTCCAGACAACTATCCCCTCTTCTTCAATGACACTCAACTGTCCCCCTCTTCTACACTGAACATCCTCGGTCTGTCCTTTACTTATAATCTGAACTGGAAACTTCACATCTCATCTCTAGCTAAAACAGCTTCTATGAAGTTAGGTGTTCTGAGACGTCTCCGCCAGTTTTTCTCACCCCCCCAGCTGCTAACTCTGTACAAGGGCCTTATCCGTCCATGTATGGGGTATGCTTCACATGTCTGGGGGGGTTCCACTCATACTGCTCTTCTAGACAGGGTGGAATCAAAAGCTTTTCGTCTCATCAACTCCTCTCCTCTAACTGACTGTCTTTAGCCTCTTTCTCACCGCCGCAACGTTGCATATCTAGCTGTCTTCTACCGCTATTTTCATGCTAACTGCTCTTCTGATCTTGCTAACTGCATGCCTCCCCTCCTTCCGCGGCCTCGCTGCACAAGACTTTCTTCTTTCTCTCACCCCTATTCTGTCCACCTCTCTAACGCAAGAGTTAACCAGTATTCTCAATCATTCATCCCTTTCTCTGGTAAACTCTGGAACTCCCTGCCTGCTTCTGTATTTCCACCTTCCTACGACTTGAATTCCTTCAAGAGGGAGGTTTCAAGACACTTATCCACCAATTTTTGACCACTGCTTTGACCCTTTTATGGGATTGGCATTTCAGTGGGCATTTTTTTTATTAGATTTTTGTTGCCCTTGGCCAGTATCCTTCCTACATAAAAAAAATAAATAAATAAATAAATAAATGTGTAACCTGATTTTTTTCAGGTACTTTTAGAATCAATGAAGAATCTTAAGCTACAGCCTGACACTCAGTTCTTCAATATGCTTATCAAGAAACGAAATTTTAGGCAGGACATAAAGGCAGCTCAGGTGTGTATTCCCCTTTCATTTTCTTTAAACATAATAAGTAAGAACCTGAAAAATACTCTTCTTTGTTGAACTCGTATATTAACCTGATCCTGATTAACAGATGAAAGATTTTTGTGTTTCTGTTTTCTCTCCATATTAATCATGTTACATGGCATTTTACAAGAGAAATAGTTCCTGCACATGTGAAATGTTTCTTTTGGTCTATAAATAAATTTTTGCACTGAGCCTCACTAAGCAGGATGGAGTCAAAAGCTTTTCACCATATTAATTCCCTACCTTTGGCTGTCTTCATTCTCACACCCAACTGCAGTGTTGTATCTTGCTATCTTCTGGTGTCATATCCATAGTTACTGCTTTTTTTTTTGGAACTTACCAACTGCATGCCTGTCCCCATCCTTCATTCTCAACGAACTTTACTTTTTACCCATCCTCACATATGTTCTTTTTCATCTCTCTAATGTGAATTAACCAGTATATTTTCTCTTTTATCTTCTTTACTGGTAAACTCTGAAACCCTGCTTGTTTTGTAGTTTCCCCCTTACCTGTGATTTGATAAATTTCATAAGAGGAATATCAAAACATCTCTAGAGCTAAGAAGGCCTCTAATTAGGAAAGTTTTTATACCATTGGCTAATTCTAAACCTTCATAATTTTTTAATCAATTCAATTCAATTTGACTGATTAAGTTGCTATGCTTTCTTGATTCATTGTTAAGTGAATCTTAAACAAGTATGAATTTGGTGCCACACATCAATAATTTCACATGGGTGTAGGGCAGTCAGGTGTGGTAGGAGTACTTATTATGAAGGAGCCTTAATTAGCTTTGTGTGGCTGGTGAGTACTTTATCTTCTCTATTGAGGGCCAGGGGGTTAAGATCTTAAGTGGTTTGAATGAGTGTGAATGTGGAAGTTGTGTGTCTTTTCTTGCCTACACCCCTTTTTGAGGGAGGCAGCCTTGGTATATGTATGTATGTATTTATGTATGTATGTATGTATGTATGTATGAATTTAGTAACTTAATTATCACAAGAAATTGAGAAGCATAAATTTAAAAAACCATAGTCTCATTTTTATGCATGGGATAACTCTTTTGTTACACATGCTCCTCAGGAGGTGATCATCCAGATGCAGCATTACCACCTCCTTCCAGACATCATTACTTATGGATGTTTGGCACTGGGGTGTCACAACCTGCATTGTGCCTCTCAGCTCCTAAAGGATATGGATGCCAACTATTTCCAGTAAGTTTGTATTGTCACCTTAATGATAAGAACTACCTTAAAAGTTTAAGGGAAATACTAAATGTCTTCTCTGACTTTGTTATCAGTGATGGTTAATAGATTTTCCAAATATGAACTGTTCTTTTAAGCCCTTCTAAGAGATAGTAACAAACCTTGAGGTTGTAAGTGAAGTGTTCATAGCAAATCACCACTATAAATGCAAACCACATGAGAAAATGGTGTATTTTATCATAAGAAATGTTTACAGTTAAACTAAATGCCATAAAATCATGTGAAATGGTATCGTAGTGTTACTTCTTTGTTGCCATTCACAACATGTCCACACCTCAACAAGATCTTTTAGCAAAGATATATTAATTTCAAAAGGAATATACTATATGAGCTGTGATAAAAAAAAAAATAAATAAATAAATAATAATAAATAAAATATCAAGAGATTCTGGTTAAATTGTGAAGGCATTCTGTTCATAACCAAAAATGAAAGTTATTACAATACTACATAATCTTGCTACTGAAAACATAATTGTGCAGTAGCACTGACCTTAGACCATCAAAACCTGCTATCAAAAGAGCCATCAACCAAACTTGATGTCCACTCATATGTTGTAGACATTCTCCAGGGATTCAGTGGTATTGCCACCACCCAATAGGTTACTGAACAAAATGAGGTGAAATTCATGGATATAGCCGACTTCTTTTTATATAACATAATTCATTAGAACAACTTGAGGTTAATTCAGCCAACTTTTTTGTTGCCCTGCTAGCTCTTGTGTAATACTCTTCTTTAAAGTACTGTACTTTTATGTGTGTGTATAATGAAGATCGTTTGTCAGATCTTCCATTATTCTTTTTCACAATGATTGAGGATCTTTTCAAGGTGGGGCACTGCATGATTGTCTGTAAACACACTGCAATCTTCTACCTGTTTTAGTGAAGTTGTTTGAGTTATCCATGCTTTGGGCATTTTATATATGTACAAAGAGGAAAAGATAGGTGCAACCAAAATGCAGCACACATACAGTGCTAAATGTTCATTGTGTGTAGCCTCAAAGAATGCAGTCAAGATCCTAGGGAGCTGAGCTGTTATGTACAGATAAGTTTTGAAATACTTGTTAAAAATGAGTTCAGTATTCTTCTTTTACAATATGAAAAAAAAAAAAAAAACTTTCATGAATATCATTTTGTAACATAAAAACAAACAGGATAGAAGTTACATTGGAGTTATGGTGAATATGGATGTAAAACACTTTTTTTACAGACAGCCAGATGCTGTGTTTATGTTTACAATTTTGCCTACAGAAAGGGATATCTAAATTTGCTATCCTTGAAGGCCATTCTCTCAAAGCAAGAAGTGATGCCTGATCTTACTCTGAAAAATAAGCATACAGACTTCTTCAGACATGTTATTCAGTACTGTAATGCATTGTCTTCAGAAAGAACTAGATATGTGCTAAAAGGAAATCTCTACTGACTGAAGCCTTTTTAGAAGAAAAAAAGAAAAGGCTTCAAATGTGCAAGAAATATCATCACTAGATACTTGAGCATGGGAAGATGATATTTAGTGATGGAAGCACCTTGAGGCTGATGACTAGAACATTAAAGGTTGTGTGTTGGTCCAAGAGTATTTCACATTTTAGCACCAAATAACAGTAAAGACATCTTGACATTGTTAGTGTGTGGTTCATTTAGTAAACATGGACAATCTTTGTCCTGAAATGCAGTAATTGATGCTGCACTTCACATAGGAAGAACGAAATAAATATGTCATTGGCTGGGTAACTATTTAACCAAACACCTAAAGAGAATGAAAGTCTGATAATTCTTCATGAATCATACCATCAAGTTGTATTTATTGCAGTCTCTGTGTTGTATGTTAATGATTTTTGTAATTCCAGGCCCAATATAGAAATAATGACTATATTGGTCAAGAACAGTTTAGTAAAACAAGATTATGCTTTTACTGTGGCCATGCTGAAGAAGATGCAAGAAAAAGCTATATCCCCTCACGATTTCCTACTCTCCAGGCTGGAACAAGCCAGAATAAGGGCACAGAACATTCTTTTGGATGAGGTATAAACTATGGTTGGAAAAACTGAGAGAGAGAGAGAGAGAGAGAGAGAGAGAGAGAGAGAGAGAGAGAGAGAGAGAGAGAGAGAGAGAGAGAGAGAGAGAGAGAGAGAGAGAGAGAGAGAGAGAGAGAGAGAGAGAGAGAGAGAGAGAGAGAGAGAGACTATAATAAGAGAATAGGTACTTGTCTGGTGGCTACTCACTAGCCATTCTTTTCATAGCTTTTATTCAAACTAAACTTTCATAATCAGAGATGCAGTAACATATCAACAATATTTTAGAGATTTAAGTAATATATTGCATTAATTTACCCTCAGGATGAAAACAGCACCTTGATACAAGAAAAAAAGAAGAGAGCTGCAAAGATCTTTCTATCAGCCTACAAGATCTGGCTTAAGGATTCAGAGGTTCAGCTCCCTGAACATCCATGGACCCAGTACCGCTAGTGCCAAGATGACTGTCTACTTCATGGAATTACTTTAATGTGTACATACATATTTCAGTTCAGTGTTGTACAGAACTAAGTGAATTTAAGGAATTAATTGTTTTTAAATGCCTTGCCTTTGAGTATTACATGGCTTGTAACCTGCCTTCTCAATAAACTTGCATCTTTGTATATGGTGGTGGTTTCTGTCCACCTTTCTCACTAAATTTGCACTATGGCAGATGGTGGCAGCAGCGGCTGCAGCCCACCATTTTTCTTGCTAAACTCACATTACTGTTTCACTGTGTATGGTGGCAGTAGTGGCAGCTGCTGCCTGCCCTTCTCATTAAACTCACACCACTGTGTATGGTGACAGCAGCAGCAGCAGCAGCAGCAGCAGCTGCAGTCCATCCTTTTCCTCACTAAATTCACATCACTGTGTATGGTAACAGCAGCAGCACTGTGTATGGTAACAGCAGCAGTGGCTGCAGGCCACCCTTCTTGCTAAACTTTTACACCAGTCTCTATGAGTCCACATCTGGGGAGGGGACCACAAATGTCCCCAGGCTGGACTGCTCTTCTGGTATCAATCCTAAGTGTCTTGACACCGCCCCCCTCAACTTCTTCATTAACTTCTGCAACATTCATGGTTTTAGATCTAATTTTCAATCTGTAGAACACAATCTCTCCTTTACTAAACCTCATCATCTTTTCCTCACTGAAACACAGGTGTCAGAGGCAACTAACAGTAGTCCTTTTTCTGTTCCCTCCTTTCTCTATCCTCATATTCAATCCAAAGTTTGACATTGCATCAATGTGCACAATGACTCAACCTGCTCTCAAGCCCACATTCTTGAATCTTCTGAGTTTTGCACCATCTGGCTACGACTACAGAGTCACTCTCAAACTAAATTTATCTGTGCTGTATACCTCTCACATAACTCCTCTGACTATAAGAAATTCTTTGACTACTTAACTTTCAAAGTGGAGCACATTCTGACTCTCTTCCCTTTTGTGGAGATCTCCATTCTTGGAGTTTCAGTGTTCACCACCAGCTTTGCCTTTCCTCTCCATTCAATGACCTTCCTGGTGAACTAGCCTTTAACTTTGCTATCCTCCACAACCTAGAGCAATCGCTGCAACATCTTACTCATATTCTTGACCATCTTGGAGATATGCCCAACATTCTTAACCTTTTCCTAACCTCTAATCTACTTATGTTGTTACCATATCTTCTCCGTTAGCCTCCTCTGATCAGAATCTCATATCTGTATCTTGTCCTATCGCTCTAGTCCTTCCTCAGGATCCCCCTAAGCAGAGGTCCCTCTGGCATTTTGCCTCTTAGTTGGGGGAACCTGAGGAGGTATTTTGCTGATTTTCCCTGGAATGACTAATGCTTCATGTCAAAGACCTGTCTCTGTGTGCTGAGTGCATAATGGAGGTGATAGTGTCTAGCATGGAAGTGTACATTCCTCACTTTTTTCAATGTAAACATTCAAACTTTGGTTTAACATAGCCCCTTCTCATGCTATGCATGATAGAGAGGTAGCTCACAAAAAGGTACTTGAGCCTTCCATCACCAGAATCTCATGGGTTTTATATTTCTGCCTGGAATCATGCCAAATCTGTTCTCCAACTAGCCAAAAATTCCTTCATTACTAGAATGTCAAAATCTTTCAAGATCTAACTCCTGTAATGACTTCTGGCACCTAGCTAAAAACATCTCCCATAACTTTGCTTCTTTCCTTCCTTTATTTCAACCAGATGACACCTATGCCATCGCATCTATCTCTAAAGCTGAATTCGCTTAAACCTTTGCTAAAAACTTTACTTAGTTGATTCAGGGCTTGTTCCTCCCTCTCCTCCACCCTCTGACTACTTTATGCTACCTATTAAAATTCTTCACAATGATGTTTTCCATGCCTGAACTCTCCGAAGGCTTACGGACCTGATGGGGTTCCTGCTATTGTTCTCCGAAACTGCACCTCTGTGCTTGCCTAGTCAAACTCTTTCAACTCTGTCAACATCTACCTTTCCTTCTTGCTGGAAGTTTGCCTACATTCAGCCTGTTCCTAAAAAGAGTGACCATTCTAATCCCTCAAACTACTGTCCTATTGCTTTAATTTCCTGCATATCTAAAAGTTTTTTAATTTATTCTCAACCTTCTATCTGACTTCCAGTATGAATTTCATCAAGGCTGCTCTACTGGTGATCTGAGTCTTGGTCATCCTCTTTTAGGGATTATGGTGAAACTTTTGCTATTGCCTCAGACATAACAAAAGCTTTTGATAGAGTCTGGCATAAAGCTTTGGTTTCCAAACTACCCTCCTATGACTTCTATCCTTCTCTCTATAATTTTATCACAAATTTCCTTTCTGACCATTCTATTGCTGCAGTGGTAGATGGTCACTGTTCTTCTAAATCTATTAACAGTGATGTTCCTCAGGGTTCTGTCCTGTCACCCACTCTCTTCCTATTACTCATCAATAATCTTCTCAACCAAACTTCTTGTCCTATCCACTCCTACACTGATGATACCACCCTGCACTTTTTCCACATCTTTTCATAGATGTCCAACCCTTCAGGAAGTAAAGAGTTCATGCAGCGAAGCCACAGAATGCCTGACTTCTGATCTTTCTAAAATTTCTGATTGGGACAGAGCAAACTTAGTATTGTTCAGTGCCTCAAAAACTCAGTTCCTCCATCTATCAATTCAACACAACCTTCCAGACAACCATCCCCTCTTCTTCAATGACACTCAACTGCCCGTCTTCTACACTCAACATCCTCGGTCTGTCCTTTACTTATAATCTGAACTGAAAACTTCACATCTCATCTCTAGTTAAAACAGCTTCTATGAAGTTAGGTGTTCTGAGATGTTTCCACCGGTTTTGCTCACCCTTCCAGCTGTTAACTCTGTACAGGGGCCTTATCTGTTCATGTATGGACATGTTGGGGAAGGGAGAAGTTGGGGGAGGTTCCACTCATACTGCTCTTCAAGACAAAGTGGAATCAAAAGCTTTACATTTTATCAACTCCTCTTGTCTAACTGACTGTCTTCAGCCACTTTCTCATTGCTGCAAGGTTGCATCTCTTGGTATCTTCTACTATTGTTTTCATGCCAACTACTCTTCTGATCTTACTAACTGTATCCTCCTCCCATGGCCTCACTGCACAAGTTCTTCTTTCTCTCACCTCTATTCTGTCCACCTCTCTAATGCAAGAGTTAACTAGTATTCCCAATCATTCATTCCTTTCTCTGGTAAACTCTGGAACTCCCTGCCTGCTTCTGTATTTCCACCTTCCTATGCCTTGAACTCCTTTAAGAGAGAGGTTTGAAGACAATTAACCCTAATTTTTTACTACTACTTTGGACCCTATTCAGGAATTGGCATCTCAGTGGGGTTTTTTTTTATTGGGTTTTTGTTGCCCTTGGCCAGTGGCCCTCATATATATATATATATATATATATATATATATATATATATATATATATATATATATATATATATATATATATATATATATATATATATATATATATATATATATATATAAAACTCACAGTACTGTGTATGGCAGCAGCAGCAGCAGCAGTGACTACAGCCTGCCCTTCTTACTAAACTCACATCACTGTGAATGGCATCAGCAGCAGCTGCAACCCACCCTTCTCCTTACTAAACTCGCATTGCTGTCTATGGCAGTAATGGCAGCAGTGGTGGTGGGTGTAGCCTTCCCTTCAACATCACTTTGTATGGCAGTGAAGGTGGTAGTAATGGCAGTGGCAGTCCTCTCTTGTCCTCTTTAAACTTACATCACTGTATGTGGCACCAGCAGGTGCAGCCCAGCCTTCTCATCAAACTTCCATCACTGTGTATGGCAGCAGCAGTTGCAGCTCCCCTTCTCATTAAACTTGGATCACTGTGTATGGCAGCAGCAGGTGCACCCTGCCCTTCTCATTAAACTTCTTTTGACTAAGCTTGCACCACTGTGGGTGGCAGAGGTAGAGGCGGCAGCACGCTCATTCTCCCAACATTAGTGCTACCCAATTCTGTGTTTGGATTTGTAGCTCGTGAACCATCCTTACATTAGGCTTTAAATTCCCCACAATAGAGTATGACTTGGAAGCAAACTGGCCCCTCACTAGACACAATTGCATGTTAGTGGCAACCTGACTGGATATACCATATTTCATGGCTCATAAGACATGTGGGCTCATAAGTTGAACCCAGTTTTGGCACACATTGAAATAGAAAAAAAAAAAAGATAAATGAGTGGATTTAAGCTCTGAATATGAAGTGAAGGATTTCACCTGACATTTGAAGACTCTCACATACATTTAGATCATTATTAGATCCCAATATTTTGCATTTAAAAACTTTAATATTTGCAAGTAGACTATGTACCAATCCTATTGCAAGATGTAAACAAGTCCTACCTGGCATATGGCATCAGCAGTGACTGTGACAGACTACAGGGGTAATAAAGTTTGTCCTTAAGAATGTTAAAAGATAGGTGCAATTTTAATTGTATGAAAGTATGTTTTACCTCAAGGAGTAACGGTATCACACTGTAAAGAACCAAGTGAAGCTCGTCTGTGTCACCGGGTTCGGTGCACAACTGACTGTGTGTTTGTTTTGGTACATGCAATGCATGGTGCGTGGTCACTTAGGCAAATTCTTCCTGACTGGTGTCATTCTATGTGAATTACTGGTAAGTATGACCTATCATATATTGTTACCTTGAAAAGAAAGAGTTATTTTGTGGTGTAGTACCAATCATCACTTTATTTACATGTGCAAAGATGTCTCGGGTTTGATTTTAGAGCCTCTGTTGCCATAGACTTACCACCAACCACTGCCTCAATGCTGAACCTTGGCCTCATAGGACACAGCCTCATTTCCTGAGACTTTATTTATTTTTTTAGTTTATATATATATATATATATATATATATATATATATATATATATATATATATATATATATATATATATATATATATATATATATATATATATATATATATATATATATATATATATGGCAGCCTGATAAAAGGAACCAAGATGCCTGAAAGTAACTTCAAAAATACGATGGATAATTTAGAGTTCTTTAAGGTATCAGAATAGTTTTAATATACTCTTTACATATTTTTAAACATGCCTAATTATCTATCGTACACAAGAAACATAATAGCAATTGATAAAACTCAAGTCTCCACAAAAGCTGCAGCCTTGGTGCTACTTGAATTATATTATCAAATAATTATACACCATTTTAGAGGCATACTGCTATCTGAACATGGAAGAAAATACTGTATTTCCTGCCATATAAGGCATACAGCCAATTGCTGTAACTCTGAAGCGCATCACTCGATGGCCTTACCCTACATGAATAAAATTTGTGGTAAATTTGTTAAGGTAATGAATAGCTTTATGCTGAAGTCATAGCCATAATTTATAAGAGGAAAGTGGCCTTAGTTGCTTATGCTTCATGCACTTACCACAAAATACACAGCTGTGCGTGCAACCTTAACACACAGGGAGTGTTTTGTTTACCATTTCAAGTTGACAGCTGCTTGGGATAGGAGCACTGTAACTCTTCAGCCAATAGTGGAATATCTTGAATACAGAGAAAGGCAGAAACCAACATAAGGTAGTATCATAGTCATAATTGTTCAGCGACAGTTATTATCGCTGATAAACTGGTATGATATTTTCTGCTCTTCTGTGTTGGTTTGAGTTGCAGCTTGGACCAAAGCCTGATTGAGGGACAGGCTATGGAGTTCTGGGAAAAGTGGGGGCTTAATTTATTTTTTCTAAATATTCCCTGCCAAATTAAAGGTGCATCTTATACTCCAGTGCATTTTATATGGTGGGAAATATGGTATGTCAGGCAAAATACCTTCTATGTACTTTATAAGCCTAAACACACACACACACACACACACACACACACACCTATACATTGTACAGACAAGAGCTATCAACAAGGTTTTCAACCATTTTGTTATATAAAAAAAAAAAAAAAAAGCTTATGAACAACCATGATGCCTTAGTTGCCTTTCAAGTATACACCCTCCTTGGTATCTCATGCATGTATCCCAGCATCCCTTTGACTTTTCAAAATGGTCTACATTCTGGATCACCATCAACTACCTTATCTTTTATTTCTTAATTTCATACATAGTGTGAATTCTCCACCTTTCAACTCTATTTTTTTGCTTCAGAAAAAGCCAACTATAAGGATTCAAATATATAGAGAAAGATGTGAATGATACAATATTTTGAGGAGGAAAAGAGAAAAATTTAAATAAAAAATAAAAAAATTTGCTGACAAACTTGGATGATGTGAGGTTTTGTCAAAGATCTAAGAGAGAGAAAGATCCTCTATGAAACAATGGTGAATGGAATTTGCAGCTTCTCTGATCCTCGCACACAAATTTGCTCTGTCTGCAAACTATTTTCTTTCAACATCTTTGGGTGTTCTGCTTTAGATGTTCTTCCAGAGAAGAAATCACTTTCACCTTATTCCCAGCCAAACATGAAAAGCTGATATCAAAACACTCATAGTTGTAACCACATGATGATAGTGCTGTCAGCAGAAATTATCAACAGTATTTTGCTCATAAATGGACAAAGTACTTGGCTTATGACCATATTCCATTCAAAAAACAATGTCAGAAGAAAAAAATATGGTTAAAGGCAAGACTATTCTCAAAAAACTCAAAGAACCAAGAGATAAACAGTAAAACATGTATAAGTATTCTTTTATCCTATAATGCATAGCAAAGTGTGCACCATTAACAAATGTACTATAAAGTCATAAAAAAAAAAAAAACTTTGTTCTCATCCAAGTGATGAGTTCATCAATGCCATGTTAGTTACTGTAAAGAGGGGGAAAAAAAAATTGTTGGCTGGATAGCGCATTGGTCATACATCAAATACGTCCTATGCTAATTACCCCACTGTACTTAACCCCTTCTCCACACAGATGCACAAGGTGTGTCATTACTCACCCACATAACCATTTGATGAGGCACCAGGCCCATCACTCCCGTGTGTTCTATGCACTGAAAGTTTGAAATCCTGTTTTCTGATATAGGCAGAGTGGTGTGGTTTTTGTACACTTCAATCACTCAGATCTTTGGCTACATCCCCCTTCATTTGTCAGCCAATCATAAAACAATAAATAATTTCAGTACCACCCATATGGCAATTCTCCTTGCTGGCAGTAGGGGTGTCTTGATGCTGACAGTTTGTTTTTTTACATTGTGGATGATCTTTCTGACAATAGAGGGGATTATCATACCCCAGACATGGTTGATAGTGATGATGATAATGGTTCCTGTAGTGATGATGAGGCTGATGGTCCTGAGGTTGAGATGGAGATTGAGGAAGTTTGGAAGTTGACGTCAGACATGTTTCCTGGCAAGTTTCTTTCTCAGTTCTCTAGACTAAATCCTGCTCTTGGGGACTTATCACTTGTATTATTCTCTGATGCCTTCAAAATTTTCTTTGATGATGAGATGGTTGGCAAGTAAAGAGAGTTGCCCCGTTTTTTGCCGGACATCCCAAGAAAAATGGTCATATGAACAGAATTATTTGACAGCCTGTTACACATGACAACTTTTATATTTTGTTTACTCAAAATTAGTTATGAAATAAATGGATAACAAAAATAATTAAAATAATCCTTGAAAAAAATGAAAAATAATGTTAAATGGAAACCACACAGCAGCAAGCAGGGGTGGCCTGCCCTTTGTACTGTGCTGCTGGGCCCACACTGCGCACTTCATAGTGAAGGGAATTAAACATCTGTTTGGCTGATATAAAAGTTGTGTCAATGTTCCCTTTGTTTTCTAGATGTGTAAGATGAGTTTCTGCAGATATTGTTAAGAAGTGAAAGTACAACTTATTCTAAATGAAAAATACTAATATGCATTCTGAGGCTTTGTTTAGCAGTGTTATGAAATTCATTTGTGGCTGGGTGACAGATACAACAGCCACCCATGGTGGGACATGTTGATGTGGGATGTTGGATGGTGAAATTGTGAATTATACAGTTATCTTTACAAGTTTTGCAACAATACAATATTCCACAAGAAGACGAGTGGTATTAGTGGACAGGTGATTTATCAATAAACATTAC
>NC_087161.1:10505000-10532500 GCF_035594125.1 Scylla paramamosain
ATATAAGAAAGGAGGAGTGATGTTTCTAGTTAAGAAAAGCTTAAAGGTGGTTGAAATAGAATATGGCAATGGATTAGCTGAGGCAATAAAAATTGGAGTGGAAAATACACAAGGCAAAAAGAGGCAATACATAGTGATGTACATACCACCAAAAACCAATGCCTGGTCAAACGAAGAATATGAAATAATGATAAAAGACACAATGAACTGGATAGAGAAAATGCTAAGTGATGATAAACTGATCATGATGGGAGACTTTAACTGTAAGGAGGTGTGTTGGAAACAGTGGTACACGGAGGGAACAGAATCATTTTGGGGAAATAAATTATTACAGCTGGCAATGGATAATATATTAACTCAATGGACAAAAGGTGATACAAGATTTGGAAAATATGGAGAAACATCGACTAAATCTGTTATTTAGTAAGGAACCAGAAGGAATTGAGAATGTTCACATAAGATGTCTGTTAGCCAAAAGTGACCACACTACCACAGAATTCAATATAAATGAGGAAATAGAGAATCAAAGGAATGAAGAACACCATGCTGAGAGATTAAACTACTGTAAGGCAGATTTTGATAAAATGAAGTTTTTTCAAGAGGAGAGATGGGATATGTTCCATAAGGCTACAGGAGTACAAGTGAAGTGGGATGAATTTCTTAAAATATATAAAGGTGAAAAAAAGTTTGTGCCTAAAAAGCAGACAGTAATAGCTGGTATAAAAGAGTGGTTTAATTAAAGATGCAAAGCAGCAAGAAGGATGAAAGAGGATACATGAAAAAATTGAGGAAAAGTACAAGAATTAACCTATGGAATAATTACAAACAAGCAAGAAATGATTATATGAAGATCCTGAGGGATGAACAAAGACAGTATGAAAAAGATATAATATAATAGACAAGTTTAAACATGAGCCCAAACTCTTCTATAGATATGTGAATAGTAAACTGAAAAAGCAAAGTGAGTATAGGAAAGCTAATGGTAGATGGATGAAGACCTGAAAGAGATGACAGAAGTGATAAATAAGAGCTTTAAGGAAGTTTTTACAAAGGAAAAGGAATTTATAAGGCCATTGTGCACATCTAAAAATGGAAAAATAGAGGAATTTCAAGTAACATATGAGGAAATTGATGAAATCATCAAAACGTTAGATGTGAGAAAGGCCACAGGATCGCATGGAGTGTCAGGATGGGTAATAAAAGAAAGCAGTAACCAGCTTAATGATAAATTACATATCATCATATGTACCTCTATTAATGAAGGAATAGCTCCACAGGATTGGAAAAGGGTAAACATCATACCCATATTTAAAGGAGACACACAAGATCCACTAAATTATAGACCGGTTTTGCTGATGAGTGTGGTTGTAAAAATATGTGAAAGGATGATAAAGAACAAATGGACCAAGTTTTTGGAAGATATGGACATTCTCACAACTTGTCAATTTGGCTTTAGAAAAGGGAGATTTCCTTAAAAAACAGAGAGATGCGAACAGTAATAAGGGACCAGACATCAGTGTGGAGCCCAGTATTAAGTGGGGTCCCCAAGAGTCAGTGTTGGCACCAGTAATGTTTGCGGTGTATATAAATGATATGGTGGAGAATGCATCCAGCTATGTGAGTCTTTTAGCTGATGATGCAAAACTTATGAGAAGAGTGAAGGGAACTGAAGATTGTGAAGAATTACAAAGAGATATAGACAACGTGTGGGAGTGGAGCAACAGATGGCAAATGGAATTTAACTCTAATAAGTGTAAAAAGATGGAATTTGGAAAAAGTAACAGAAGATGTAGCTATAACTATATGATGGGAATAAAACAATAAATAAGACAACAAGGGAAAAAGATCTGGGAGTGATTTTCTCAGAGAATGATTTTCTCACAAGAATTTATCACCAGAAAAACATAAAACATATTGACAAGATAACAGGTGAAACTCAGCCTACTAAGAAATATAAGAGTTGCATTTGCTTATCTGGATGTAGAAATGAAGGGAAAAATAATCACCACAATGATACAACCAAGATGAGAATATGCAGCAGTAATTTGGTCACCACATGAAAAAAAGTACATGACAAAGTTGGAAGAAATACAGAGAGCACCAACAAAGATGATAACAGAATTGCAAGATTTGTCATATGAGGAGCGACTAGCTAGAGTGCAACTCCCAACCTTGGAAAAAAGATGAGAGAGAGGTGACTTGATTGCATTGTACTCGTACAGATTGCTGAGTGGGATGGAAAAACTAGATAGGGAACATCTCTTTATAATGAACAAAAGAGAAATAAGAGGACATGGAAAACTAAAAGTAACCACCTGCAGAAGGGTCATAAAGAAGTTTAGCTTCTCTCATAGAAGCATAGAGGCATGGAATGGACTGGTAGGGGAAATGGTGTGTGCTACGAATATTCATGACTTTAAGGAAAAGTTGGATAAAAAGAGTTATGGGGACAGGACAGTACGAGCTTAGCTCCTCTCCCGTATGTCACAACTAAATAAATACACACACACAAATATAGATACAAATAGAGATGGTTTGGTGTCAAGCCTACAGGAACTTAAAGACTACCTAAAGAACAATAAACCAGACGTGGTATGTTTAATGGAAACCAAACTAAAAGAGGAAATAAAGATGAGATTTGCAAAGAAGGAGAAACAGAAAAGGAAAGGGAGGAGTGATGATATTGATAAAAGAAGATATTGTTGTTGAGGAAGTGGAATATGGTGATGGAATGGCGGAAACTTGGAGCATTTTGATTAAGATCAAAGGAAGTGAAAAAAAGGAAACTTATTGTGACATACATACCACCAAAAAGTAATGCATGGGGCACCAATAGATATAAAACTATGCAACTAGAAACAAGAAACAGCATAGAGGAAATGATAAGGAAAAGTAACAGTACTCTTAGTAGGCAACTTCAACACTAAAGGAATTAACTGCAAGGAAATGGAAGTGAAGGAAAATGTCAAGTCATGGAGCAAGAACTTATGCATACAATGATGGTGAATACAATGAGACAATGGGTGAACAAGCCTATAAGATGCAGAGAAGAACCATCACAGTTGGACTTAGTGTTTACAAAAACCCCAGAAAGTAGACCAATTATACATTGTCTGAGTCCAATGGAAAGAAGCGCTCATGTGACAACAGAAATAGTACTACAGGAGGAAACAGCGTTGCACAGGAATGAACAATTTAGAAATGGGAGACAGAACTATCCTAAGGTACACTTTGCTGAGCTTAATAAATTTTATGGAAAAATTAACTGGAAAGACCTATTTGAAGGTAAAGTAGTATAAGAAAAATATGAGATATTTTTGAGCAAGTATAGAAAAGGGATGCAACAGTTTGTGTCAAGTTATAAAGTGAAAACTGGAAAACATGAATGGTATAATGCCAGATGTGTAAAAGCAAAAATGAAAAATGGACAGGGCATGGAGGAAAATAATAAGAAAACTAACACAAATACTAGGGAGGAATACAGAAAGGAAAGGAATGAATATGGTACAATAAGTAGAGAAGAAGATAGAAATTTTGAAAGTGACATGGTAAAAAAATGCAAGGAAGACCCCCAAATTCTTCTACAGATACATAAATGGATAAATGAAACATAGGGATGACATAAGCAAGTTAAAAAGAGAATGAAGAATTTATGAAACTACTGAGGAGATAAGTGAGCTAATGAATGAGAGTTTTCAATTGGTTTACAAAGGAAACCAATTTTGTGGGACTGAAAGTGGTATCACAGAATGAGGGAATACAGGAGATACAAGTAAAGAGACAAGAAATCAAGAAATTGCTGGAAGAGCTGGATGTTAGAAAAGCTATGGGACCAGATCAAGTGGATGAAGTATGAAATAGAATATTAAAAGAATCCAGAGAACAAATAGAAGAACCCATATGGGATATAATTAACAGCTTTTTGAAAGAAGCAATTTGAATTCAGGAAAGGAAGATCCTGTGTCACAAATCTACTGAGCTTTTATGCGAGTAACAGATGGAGTGCAAGAGAGGGACGGATGGGTTGATGTGGTATACCTGGATCTCAAAAAAAAGCATTCGATAAAGCTCCCCACAAAAGTCTTATGTGGAAGCTAGAGAATAGAGGAGGACTAAAGGGAGCAACATTGAGATGGATGGAGGATTATTTACAAGGGAGGGAAATGAGAACAGTAATCAGAGATGCTAATTCAAGTTGGCACAAAGTGACAAGTGGGGTACTGCAAGGATCTGTGTTGGCACTTATTATGTTTCAAATATATGTAAATGATATGACAGAGGATCTAAATAGTTATATAAACCTTTTTGCTGATGATGCAAAAATAATGAAAATAATAAAGAATGAAAATGACTACAAGGAGCTACAAAAGGATATTGACAAGATATATGCAGAGAGCCAAAGATGAAAACTAGAATTTAATGCCAGAAAATGCCATGTGTTGGAAATAGGAAAAGTAAAGAGAGACCTTAATGGAAGTACAAAATGGGAGAAGAAATAATAACAAAAAGTAATGAAGAAGAAAAAATTTGAGAGTAATGATCCAGGACACACTATTACCTGAAAGGTACATAAACAGAATATTCACCTCTACATACTGCTTGTTAACAAACATTAGGGTGGCAACTATTTAGATAAGGAAATGATGAAGAAAATTATAGCAAGCATTATTCGACCTAAATTGAAATACGCAGCAGTAGTTTGTGCTCTACATTGCAAAAAAAGATACATGGAAACTGGAAAGAATACAGAAGATACTGACAAAGATGGTACCAGAATTGAAAGACTTGAGATTGGATTACCAACACTACAGAAGAGAAGAGAAACAGACCTGATAACAATGTACAAATTAGTAAACAATATAGAAAGAACAGACAGAAATTACTTTGTACCACAGATGGAGGAGGGAGAGAGATGGATGAGGGGGCATGGGAGGAAAATAAAGAAGAGTGGATGTTCGAGCAACATCAAGAAATGCAGCTTCCCATATTGAACTATTGAAATCTGGAATGATTTAAAGGAAGAGATGATGGTGGCAAACAGTGTACACATGTTTAAAGAGAAACTGGATAAATATGGTCATGGAGACATGACAAAATAAGCTTTGACTCATGCCCTGTACAACATAAGTATAAGTAGCTAAATACAACTAGGTAAATACAAACACACACACAAGACACACATGTACTCTGCAAAGTTCAGAAAGTACTTTGAGGAAGAGAACTGGACTATGTTACAGAATGCTTTGGGATCCAAGAAAAATTAGAGGAATTTCTCAAAATCTATAAGACAAAAGAAAACAAATAAGAAAACAAATTTGTGCCAAAGGCAATAAAGGAAGAAACAGGTAACAAAGATAAGAAATTATTTTTCAAGTATAAAAAATATTTTTGCATACTTATCTGTTTCATATGACTTAGGAATAGTCCTGGGACTCGTCCCTGATCGCACAAATTAAAGACCCCCTTAAAAACCCTCCATAGTATGTATGGAGGGAGGGAGGGGGTATGAAGAAAATGGGTTGCACACCCCCCCTCCCTCCACCCACCATGCACCAAGGCTGCTCCATTCTTTTTCTGCTCAGGAGAGAAAAAAAAAAAAAAAAAAAAAAAACATGCAGAGGGGAGGAGGGTGGGTTCAAGTCATACGAAACAGGTAAGTATGCGAAAATATTTTTTATACTTGAAAAACAATTTGTCGCACAACCTGTTTCATATGACTTAAGAAGATTCCCACATTTACTGCTGGAGGGTGCATGTTCTAAAAGAAACAACAAAATATAAAAACCTAACCAGAGTTAAAGAACCTGGATGTGTTCTAGTAGAGACCAGATGAACCCCCCAATACTTACAGTGTGTCTTGGAGTGCCCGGAAATAGGAGGCACATGGCAAGGCTATGTACATAAGCGTGCTCTCATCACCTCATAACTCTGGCTAAGTATGGTTAAGTGCAGATGGCGTACATGTTCCCTTCAGTTGCTCCTTAGCTGACAATGTTGCCCACTGCAACTATTGGGCCAAGAGAAAATGTGGCGTCGTCTGTTCACTCAACATCACAAAGGTAGTATTTGGTGAACAGTGAAGGAGGAGTTTTCCATGAGACTGCATTCAGTATCACCGTCACAGATTTGTTACGCCATAGGTTGAGAGAAGTGGCAACACCTCGAATGTCATGTGCCCTCACTCTCAAGGGCATCAGAAAGTCCTCATGCAAGGAGCAATGAGCCTCTAGAATAGTTTCCCTCAGGAGGTAAGATAAGGCATTCCTTGAAAGTGGCTTGGATCTGTCTGAGAGGGAGACAAAGAGGTTCCTAGGTCTGGCTGTTACCTCCTTCATTCTCTCCGATAAGATGCGTAAAGCCCTAACTGGGCATAACACTCATTCTTCATCATCCCATCCCACAGCGACTGCCAGGCTCTTAATCTGGAACTCTCTAGGGAGGAGGTTTGAGATCGTTTCCGTCTTTTCTATGAATTCTGGTCATCACCCTGCCGACTCTCTTAGCGGTCACTAATGAAACGAGGAAAAGACCCTTCTTGATGAGGTTCCTAAACGATGTAGTCCTCAGGGGTTCGAAAGGTGCCAACGAAAGAGTCTTCAGAACCACATCCAGATTCCAAGATGGTGGACTGACGATCCTTTTGGGGGCCTGGATCATGAATGATACCATTGCCTGAATTTGTTCCATTTATATTGGTAGTTCACAAAAGTGGAATTCCATCTAGATTTCGCCACTGTCTTCGCCACCCTTCTGGAATAGCCCCAAAATCGGATAAGTTGCTTGATAGTCTCCATCCTTCTAGTTGAAGCACGTGGAGATTGTGGTGGAACCTGTGGAAGTGGGACTGATGGAAAAGATCTTTCCTGAAGGGAAGCCTCCTTGGAGTGTCAATGGATAACTCCACCAGGTCTGTGAACCACTCTCTCTCTGAGGCCAGAAGGGGGCTATCAGAACTAGTTTGACCCCCTTCGAACTGAGAAGTTTGTTGATCACCTTCCTGATGACATGGTAGGAAGGAAAGGCATACAGTTCCTTGTGGTCCCAGGGAAAGAGAAATGCATCTGTGGCCACTGCCATTGGGTCGTGAAAAGGTGACACAAAGTTGAGGAGCCTGTAATTCAGACGTGTGGCGAACAGATCCACTAGTGGGTGACCCCACTAGTGAGGTGGCTGTCGCACACCTGTTGATGCAGCACCTACTCTGTGGAGATGGCCTGATCCTTTCTGCTGAGATAGTCTGCCATTACGTTGCTCTCTCTCCTTACAAATTGGGTAAGGATGGTGACATCCTTGTCCTCCGCCCACTGTAGTATTCGTTGGGCTTCGTGGTTGAGCTTGGCAGACCTTGTGCCTCCTGCTTTCTTGATATATGACACAGCCATGGTGTTGTCCAAAAAAATGGCTATCATCTGTCCTTGCAGATTGTCTTCGAACGCTTGAAGTCCCAATCTTATTGCTCTTAGTTCTAGAAGTGTGATATGTTCTCTCTGCTCCTGTAGCAACCAACTGCTGCTCGCCTCCACTTCCAGAATGGACACTCCCCAACCTTCTAGTGATGTGTCAGTGTATGGGAACAGCTCCGGGTTCTCTATCTCCAGTGAGTGGCCTCAGAACAGGTTCATAGTGTCTAACCACCACTGGAGGTCCTTCAGAACTCCCTGGGACGTTGGTACTGGATGAGAACTGTTTGCCACCCTTCTGTCCCAGTGGTTGGACAACTGGAACTGGAGGCTTCTCATCCTGCGTCGACCTCCTCGGACTAGTTGAGCTAGTGACGAAAGATGGCCGAGCAGGACTAGCCATCCCTGTGCTGGTGGGCAGGACCAGCTCATGAAGTTCTCTATAATCTCCAACAATCTGAATACTCTGTCTTGTGATGGGAAAACCCTCAAAATTGTTGAATGGATTTCCATTCCCATAAAGGTTGTAACCTGCTTTGGTTCTAGATCTGACTTGTTCCAACTGATGGTTATGTTGAGAGTCTTGCACAAACTCAGGAGCTTTTCCCTTGACCTCCTTGCCTCCTGACTGGAGGCTGCCAGTAGAAGCCAGTTGTCTAGGAAACACCCTTGCTGGTGTAAAGCCACTGAAACTAGACCCATCACTCTTGTAAAGATCTGAGGCACTGTTGACAGTCCAAAACACAGAACTTTGAACTGAAATGTGTCTGCAAAACAGCCGATGGATGTGATTCTACCCGTGAGGCTGAAGGGCCAGGGTCCACACTGGAATGGGTCGAGAGAACCAAGTCCTCCAGTAGTTCAGTCATTTGCACCAAACCCTCAGGTTCTGGTTCCCCGAGGGAGGATGATGACAAGTTATGTAAAAAAGTATGTTTCTTACTATAAGACTTAAGTTTCGCTTCTAGGATGCGTTGGTGCTTGTAGGCCTTAAGCAAGTTGTCTTCCTCCCAATCCTTACGCTCGTCACATCTGCTGGTAGAGGTACACGCCCCACTCCTGCACTTAACACAGATGTTATGAGGATCCAAGGTTTCACTACTAATCTGCCTTGTACAGCCTTTGCCATTGCAGATCCTCCTGCTATGTAGAGGAGGCATAGGGTCCATGGCCGATGTAACTCCGTCCATGGCATCCGTCCTTGTGGCCCCAAGATGAAGCCAGCAGGAGAAGCAATCAAGGAAAGCATGTCCTCTCACTTTTGTCGCAGAAAAGAGAATGGAGCAGCCCCAGCGTGCAGTGGGTGGGTGGAGGGAGGGGTGGTATGCAACCCATTTTCTTCATACCCCCTCCCTCCCTCCATAAATACTACAGAGGGTTTTTAAGGGGGTCTTTAATTTCTGCGATCAGGGACAAGTCCCAGGACTCTATTCCTAAGTCATATGAAACAGGTTGTGCAACAAATAATAGATGCATATTCATTTTCATATTTCCACTCTTCCCTCCTAACCCCCTCTACCTCTTAAATTCCTTTGAAACAAACAGTTTGTTCTCAATGAAATTTTCACGACTTCCTATCAAACAATTTATCTATTCTCTCACTTTCTCCTACCAGTTTCTTACTTTCCTATTCCAAGACTTGTCCTCTGCCCATGTTAATTTCTTCTGGCACATCTTTTTTTTGCAGTATTTTCTCACATGCTCTCTTTTTTTTACAGTTATTTTTATCTCAGCTGTTCACCATGCACTTCCCTTACCCCTATTCTTAAACCTTCTGCACCTTATAATTTCCACTGCTACTGCTGTCTCTATGCTTTAAATACATTAAACACATACTTTACACATGATTCCTCCCAAACTGTCAGCTTTGCTTCTCTCAGTCTTCCACCTAATCCTATCTATGCTTTTTTCTGTCCAATCTTTCACTAGCCACTATTGTACTCATTTTCTTACTATCACCATTCCTACCATACTCTTTCATCTATCTCTTTTTTTTTACTTTTACCTACCAAAGCATAGTGATCTGAGCCATCCCTCTCACTAACATGGCATCCATCAAATCCTTTCATAGCCTCTTATCAATCTCTACATAGTCAATTTCTGCTCCACTCTCTTCAACCTCTTTATACTTGTGAATAATTTTATACTGAAAGAAAGGTATTTGCAAAGAACAACCCTTTCCTTAAAAAAATCTACCACTTCCTACTCTCATTAACTCCATGTACTCCCCATTTTCCACTACACCTGGTACCTCACTACTTCCATCTTTTCCATTCATATCTCCAACTAACACTATCTTTTCCCTTGTCCCAATTTTCCTGAGACACTTGTTTATATCATTCAAAAATTTTCTCATCTCCTTCCTCTTTGCATTTACGTAAATCCATGCATACCTAACAACTCCCATTTTTTTCCCACTGCCTACACTACATATCCTGGATCCTTGCCACCAATGTTCCAGGAGGATTCCCTACCATATTGTTGGGGACATAATGAGAACACATTACCAAGGCACTGGAAAGAATATAAAGAATAACAGCTAAGATGATGTCAGAGTTGAAAAATCTAACTCATGAGAAAATATCAAAAGAAACAGATTTCTCAGCATTCAGAGAGAGAGAGAGAGAGAGAGAGAGAGAGAGAGAGAGAGAGAGAGAGAGAGAGAGAGAGAGAGAGAGAGAGAGAGAGAGAGAGAGAGAGAGAGAGAGAGAGAGAGAGACTTAATTACAACACATAAATTAATGAGTGAACTGAAAGAAATTGAACTTACAAGTATCTACTACTGTAGGGAGAAGCAGAAGCTAGGTATTGTTACAACCAGATCTCAGCCCCTCTTACAGCTGCCTTGATGTGGGTCAGCTTTCACTTCCATTACCAGAATCTCATGCACTTTATATTTTTGCCTAGAATCATGCCAAGCTTGTTCTCCAACTAGCCAAAAACTCCTTCATTAATAGAAATTGTCAAAATCTTTCAAGATCTAACTCCCCTTGTGAATTCTGACAGCAAGCCAAAAACATCTCCAATAACTTTGCTTCTTTCCCTCCTTTATTTCAACCAGATGGCACTACTGCTATCACATCTATCTCTAAAGTTGAACTCTTCACTCAAACCTTTACTAAAAACTCTACCTTGGATAATTCAGGGCATGTTCCTCCCTCTCCTCCACCCCCTGATTACTTCATGGTACCTATTAAAATTCCTTGCAATGATGTTTTCTATACCCTCGCTGGCCTAAACCCTTGGAAGGCTTATTGACCTGATGGGGTCCCTCCTATTGTTCTCCAAAACTGTGCCTCTGTGCTTACACTTTGCCTAGTCAAACTCTTTCAATTCTCTCTGTCAACATCTACCTTTTCTTCTTGCTGGAAGTTTGCCTACATTCAGGCTGTTCCTAAAAAGGATGACCATTCTAATCCCTTAAATACCATTCTATTGCTTTAATTTCCAGTCTATCTAAAGTTTTTGAATCTATCTTCAACACGAAGATTCTTAAACACCTATCACTTCACAACCTTCTATCTGATTGCCAGTATGGGTTCTGTCAAGGCCACTCTACTGGTGATCAGTCTTTCCTTACTGAGTCTTGGTCATCCTCTTTTAGAGATTTTGGTGAAACTTTTGCTGTTACCTTAGACATATCAAAAGCTTTTGACAGAGTGTGGCACAAAGCTTTGATCTCCAAACTACCCTCCTATGACTTCTATCCTTCTCTCGGTAACTTCATCTCAAGTTTCCTTTCTTTCTTTCTTTGCTGCTGTGATAGACAGTCACTGTTCTTCTCCTAAATCTATTAACAGTGTTCCTCAGGGTTCTGTCCTATCACTCACTCTCTTCCTGTTATTCATCAGTAATTTTCCAAGTCTTTTCATAGATGTCCAACCCTTCAGGAAGTAAACAGTTCACGCAGGGAAGCCACAGAATGTCTGACTTCTGATCTCTCTAATATTTCTGATTGGGGCAGAGCAAACTTGGTATTGTTCAATGCCTCAAAAATTCAATTCCTCCATCTAACAATTCGACACAACCTTCCAGACAACTAACCCCTCTTCTTCAATGACACTCAACTGTCCCCCTCTTCTACAGTGAACATCCTTGGTCTGTCCTTTTCTTATAATCTAAATTGGAAACTTCACATCTCTAGCAAAAACAGCTTCTATAGAGTTAAGCGTTCTGAGACATCTCCACCAGTTTTTCTCATACCCCTAGCTGCTAACTGTGTACAGGGGCCTTATCTGTCGATGTAAAGAGTATGCTTCACATGTATGGGAGGGGTAGGGGGTTCTACTCATACCGCACTTCTAGACAGGGTGGAATCAAAAGCTTTTTGACTCATCAACTCCTCTCCTCTAATTGACTGTCTCCAGCCTCTTTCTCATTGCAGCAATGTTGCATCTCTTGCTATCTTCTGCTATTTTCAGGCTAACTGATCTTCTGATCTTGCTAACTGCATGCCTCCCCTCCTGTGGCCTCACTGCACAAGACTTTCTTCTTTCTCTCACTCCTATTCTGTCCACCTCTCTAATGCAAGAGTTAACCAGTATTCTCAATCATTCATCCCTTTCTCTGTTAAACTCTGAACTCCCTGACTGCTTCTGTATTTCCACTTCCTATGACTTGGACTCCTTCAAGAGGGAGGTTTCAAATCACTTATCCTTCAGTTTTTGACTACTACTTCAGACCCTATTCAGGGACCAGCATCTCAGTGGGTTTCTTTTTTATTGGATTCTTGTTGCCCTTACCCAGTGTCCCTCCAACATATAAGAAAGAAAATAAATAAATAAATAAATAAATAAAAATGAATAAGTAAATAAATAAAATAAAAATAAAAATAAATAAAATAAAAAACAAAGCTGCCACCCCTGCAGCCCAGTATGAGGCAAATCACTATGTGAATCCAGGCCAATTCGCCAGTCACACACAGCTATAGCCTCAAGGTCACCACCTGTCTCTTTTCACATGGAAAATACAACACGACTTTCTCCCACTTGCTGAGAATGGAGTCATAAGAACACATCACAGGAAAAGACACAGGTACGACATGATACAATTAGACCAGAATATCTTATGAGCATAATGCCCACAACAGCATCCACCCACTGCTCAATAAGGTATTTGGACACACAGCTTTGAGTTAAACAATTTTCAATATCTTGGAAGATAGACTCTGTCTCCCCTTACAGTGGTAAGTCTAGAGAAATGGAAGAAAGTTAACCAAGAAACATATACAAAAATATATCCTCTGGCCATGAAGACAAACAGTAACACACACACAAAGCCAGTCACATTTAGATTACCAAGACACTCAGAATTATCTCAAGACACTGGACATTGACAAACAGGAAGGGATAAAAGCCTGCTCACAAGATGGATACAGCACAAAACACAATCATGAGTGGAGCCACACCAAGGAAATTCCCTTAAATCATGAGAGCAACAGAAAACAGTCTCTCCCATAGGGAATGATGTTGTAATCGATCATGTAAGGCATACGACTAATATCCTTCCCTCGGATACTATATAACTTATGCCCCAATTATAGCCTTAAATTGCTGGCTCTCAGATGTATGTCTTTCTCTCACTTATGTCAAGCCATCACTGAACCATGGGAATGCATACCAGCCAGCCAAGGAGACGGGCCGGTCAGGAAAGGGAGGAACAGGGAGCTGGGAGGCTAGACAACATGTTTCCACACTCCCTTGCTTTTCTATCTCTTTCTATTTCTCTCTCATCTCCTTTCTGTTACCACTAAGAGACTTTTCATAAAAATATGTAAAAATGCACAAGAAAAGCTGAAATGGAAAATCTTCGACCAACACAAAAGAACAGCTTCCCATCAGGAATACAAATAACTGACATGGATTAAAGGAGGACGTGATAGTTGATGAAGAGTGTACATCAACTGTAGGAAAGATTACATAAATACAGATACAAAGACAGGACCACACGAGTGCAGGTCAAGTCTGTATACCACAGTAAATAAAACAGCAAATATACACACACACACCTTCCTGGGGACGGTCCACAGTGTACCACAACTTGAACTTGTTTGGGTGCTGTGCTTGAATTTCTTCCAGCTCCTGCCGTAACAAAATGTCAGCCTCTG
The DNA here is from genome assembly GCF_035594125.1 of Scylla paramamosain. Lineage (NCBI taxonomy): Eukaryota > Metazoa > Arthropoda > Malacostraca > Decapoda > Portunidae > Scylla > Scylla paramamosain. The sequence goes on from NC_087161.1 coordinate 10,518,507, forward strand.
TTTGATTAGCAAACACCAGTGCCAGCTGAGTAGTGTCTCCCTCATCTCTAACCACCTGACGCACCAGCTGCAGCATGGGAGTGATACCAGTGCCACCTAAAGAGTTAGTCATTATTTTATACAAGATAACCATAGAGAGAGAGAGAGAGAGAGAGAGAGAGAGAGAGAGAGAGAGAGAGAGAGAGAGAGAGAGAGAGAGAGAGAGAGAGAGAGAGAGAGAGAGAGAGAGAAAGCAGGGCTTTGAAAACTTTATTCACTTAGTCAAGAAAAACTGCATGTCAACTTAGCTTGTGAATGAAAATGAAAACAAAAAATATATTTATGGTGCAGGGAAGCTACCCAAGTCTTTAATAGTTTTATGGATACTAATGCAGTGGTTAGGAGAGTTCTCACATTTCCTCACATTATCAATTCATGTCTTTTTCATTGTTTATTGACAGTATCATAAATTTACATATTTCATACTGTTTACTCTTGAGATTCTCCTCCTCCTAGGTCAGAGTGAAATTAAAAATCCATTTCCTAATCATTGTATAAATTGAAAAAAGTCAGTGACAAGGTTTATTTGATTTATTTGGTAGCAATCTAACAGGCCTGTTCCATGAACCCCAACCAGCTGCCCAAAAAATTTGACCTTGCAAATTATTATTTATTCCCTCTTATCTAGATATTTCTAAAGACTCACCAGCAATCATGTTGACTTTTTTAGCAGTAACTAGGGCTGGTGGAGACTTTTTGTCAGGCTTGACTGAAAACACTCCACGGTTCCTATATTCCAGAAGACCAGAAGGACCACGCACATCAATGGTCTCTCCCACTTTCATGGCCTCCAGATGCTGACTCATCTTTCCACCTTCGGGGAACTTGGGGTGAACATTCTTGAAGTAGACCTAAGTAAAAGAAATAGTTTACAAAATGTTATGGTTGTTACAATCATCCTTAACCAGCCTTCCATCATCCGACAAGCACTACAAGAAGTTGACCACTGTTTCATTGGAGTTTTGCTTTATACACTGGCATTTCTAGAATAATAAAATATAAGACCAGATGGAAAACAGTCTTGCTGGCTGGAGTGGGCAGCATGAGGCAGAGCAGCAGACCACAGCTTACAGCAAGGTGCTCCTGCATGACTCACCAAGTTACTTGCATTATTCATTTTACATACAATGTTATGGGAAAATTACTGCCAATAAACTGGGAACTTGGGATCCTGGTGTCTTTCATTTTCAACCTAAACTACAACTACTGCCAATAAACTGGGAACTTGGGATCCTGGTGTCTTTCATTTTCAACCTAAACTACAACAGAATCTTGTGGCGTAGTGAGTAGGATCTAGTGAGCCACACTACAATCAACTTGTGTTCCTGTTTACCTACATGTTCAGTTGCACCACCATGACAGCTGATCAACAATGGCCGACATGAACAAGCTAATGCAGCAGCAAATGAAGGCACACCAGAAACAGATAGAAGCATTGGTGAATTGTCTGTTACCACCTAACAATGGAGCTCCACTTACATCTTCACTGGTAAGCTTCCCCATTTTCACTGCCTTCGATCCCACTACAGAGTTTTGGAGGGAGTATCATGCCCGGTTTGACACCTATGCAGGAGCTAATTCCATCCCTATGGATAAAGTGGCTCAAATGTTCCTAACTAACTGGACTATCTCTGTTTACAAGCTCCTTGGGAGTTTGGCTAGTCAGGAGAAACCACCCAAAGATATCAATGAACTCACCATGGATAGCCAGTATGACCCTAAAACAGTGGTTCTGAACCAGGACTGTGCGAGCACAGGATGGGAGGGAAAAAAAATCATGGAAAATCACAGACTCACTGGCTATTAGTACAAAGGATATGCAGCTATTATACCCTATATAGACTAGCCAAGAGCTATCTATCTTTCTATCTATCTATCTATCTATCTATCTATCTGATTCTACCTATCTATCTATGGTGACATAGTTGGGGATGGGGTTGAGTGGGTGGCACAGGGAGGAGGGGGGGGGGGCCCAACTGCATTGAACCAGCTTTGGGGGCCCCAGCTTGCAAAAAGTTGAGAACCCCTGCCCTAAAAGGTTCACAGTTCAAGAACATCAAGTTTTGGTCTCCCATGGAATGGAAACCTTGTGAGTCGGTGCATGAGCTCACAACAAGGATACACCAAGTGACACCTGTGACTGTGTTTATAAAAGATCATCAGGGTGAAGCCAAGTGCACATGCTTCATTTGTTCATTTGATAATGAGGTAGTTTTAAAGGCAGTTTTCAAGGTTAATAATAACAACCTTACTTTCAGCAAAGCTGTAGAGATGGCAGTGAAGATAGAAGACACTGCAAAGGTTGTCAAGGAGATAGCATATGGTTCCATGGCAGCCACAACTACACCAGTCTTCAGGGTGAAGCCTTAGGGCACTTATCAGGACAGAAGGCACCTATTTTCCCAAAAGGTACATGTCCACGTTGTGGCAAGACTAACCACTTTGCAAAGTACTGTCATTTCATCAACACTACATGCTGGTTTTGCCAACAGGGGCATCTCAAGATGGTCTGCTTACAGAAGAATTATAGTAAAAAGCCAATCAACCACCTTCCAAAGAATCAACCAGTCCAACTTGTCAGGAATATCCCTGGTGATGATCCCATATTACAGCAACTCCAGTTGAACTGCAAGTTGTTCAATTCTGAGGTGGACACTGGCGCAAAAGACAACTTATGTTCCACAGGCACCTGGACAAGTCTTGGTAAGCCTCCTCTAAGAACTAATGTTGTTTGAAATGTTTCTGCTACTAGAGATCATTTGCCAATTCTAGGCACCTTCATAGCTAAGGCTTCTTTGGCTCATTCTCTTGCAAAGATCACTGATATCACACTCAATGTCTCTATTCTCCCTAGTCTTAACTTGCTGGGACGGACAGCATTATGTGAGCTTGACATCAACATACATGCTTTAATGCAGGAGCCTGAGTTTGACATCTGCAGCGATGTAGATACCATCCTGGAGAGTGACTCGCTTGACCATACACTCTTCAAAACCTGCCAGCAACTATGTAAGGAATTTCTGGATCTTTTTAAGCCAGAATTAGGTTGCTTCAAAAACCTTGAATTGGAACTGGCATTCAAGCCAGATATGCACCTTGTCTTCTGCAAACCATGGACTATTCCCTTTGCCATTCTTGAGGACCTTAACAATACTTACACCAGCATCAAGAAGGATGTTCGAGTGCCTACACAGTTCAATGATAATGGAACCCCTGTTGTTGAAATCATTACTGCCAGGCCAGAAGAAGGCAAAGTTTTGTGTTTGCAGATATTATTTGGTCACAGTGAACCAGCAACTGGTAATGCATTGACATTCCATGCTGTTACCAGAGGACTTGATGTGAAAATTAAGTGGTGGCTACAATTTTGCAAAGATTGATCTAGCCAATGCCTATAGTCAGATAATACTTGCAGCCATGAGTTAGAAAAAACTTACCCTGAGTATGCATCGTGGCATACTCAGGGCAAACAAGACTGCCCTTCAGGATCTGCTTAGCACCAGGTTATTTCCAATATATTATGGATCAGCTCACCAATGACCAATGTAGAATTGTCATCTATTTAGATGATATTCTGATAAGTAAAGTGAACACAGAGAAGTACCTCCAGAACCTTCATGCCCTGCTACTAGGTCTATAGGACAAGTGTTTGTGCTGCAACCTAAAAAAGTGTTCCTTTGCCCATTCATCTGTTGAGTACCTGGGCCTTACGTGATGGTATTGCCAAGAGAAGGAAGGTAGATGCAGTTAGTAAAATATCAACACCTACTGATGTTTCTCTTTGCTCATTTTTGGGTTCAGTACAGTTTTACAGCAAGTTCATTACAAATCTTTCTACACTGACGGATCTGCTGACCTGTTTCACAAGGAAGAATACATATTGGAAAATTGTTACCAAGGAGCAAGCAGCTTTCCAATGTCTGCAGGACATCCTGTCACATTGATGCTGTTCTTGCTCAATGATCCTGCCCAGCAGATGTGATGCTTCTAAAGTAGGTATTGGGGCAGCACTATTTCATCATTACACCTATGGTACCAAGTGCCCTATTGGCAATGCTTTCAAGAACTACAAATGGATACATAACACCATTACAGTTGGATATGAAAGGAAGTGTTATCTGTCATCTGTGGCTTAAAGAAATTTCATCACCAATGTCCACAGGTCGGACTGGTATCAACCCTAAGTGTCTTGATATCCCCCCCTCAACTTTTTCTTCATTAACTTTTGCAACATTTGCAGCCTTAGATTTAATTTTCAATCTATTGAACACCACTTTCTTCTGCTAAACCTCACGTTCTTTTCCTCACTGAAACACAGGTGTCTGAGACAAATGATAGTAGCCCCTTTTCTGTTCCCTCCTACTTTCTCTATCCACATTTTCAATCCAAAGCTGGATATTGTGTATATGTGCACAATGACTTCACCTGTTCTCATGCCTGTGCTCTTGAATCTTTCAAATTTTCTATCATCTGGCTACGACTACAGTCACTCTCAAACTAAATTTATCTGTGCTGTATACCTCTCACCTAATTTCTGACTATAAAAAAAATTCTTGGACTTACAAAGTCATTCTGACTCTTTCATTTTAGGGAGATCTCCATTCTTGAAGACTTCAATGTTCACCAGTTTTGGCTTTCCTCTCCCTTCACTGATCATCCTGGTGAACTAGCCTTTAATTTTTCTATCCTTCATGACCTAGAGCAACTGGTGCAACACCCTACTCGTATTTCAGACTGTCTTGGAGATAAGCCTAACATTCTTGATCTTTTCCTAACCTCTTATCCATTTGCTCATGCTGTCACCCTATTTTTTTCCATTGGGATCCTTCAATCACAACCTCATATCTGTATCTTATTCTATGGCTCCAATCCCTCCTCAGGATCTCCCAAAGCAGAAGTGCCTCTGGCATTTTGCCTCTGCTAATTGGGGTAGCCTGAGGAGGTACTATGCTGATTTTCCTTGAAATGACTACTGCTTCCATGTCAGAGACCTGAGACACCCATGTGTGCTGAGTGCATAACAGAGGTGATAGTGTCTGGCATGGAGGTGTACATTCCTCACTCTTTCTCTGGACTTAAACCTTCCAAATCTTGGTTTAACACAGCTTGTTCTCGTGCTATATATGATAGAGAGGTGGCCCACAAAAGGTATTTGAGCCTTCTAACACCTGAATCTCATACACTTTATATTTCTGGCCAGAATCATGTCTGTTCTCCAACTAGCCAAAAACTCCTTCATTATTAGAAAGTGTCAAAATCTTTCAAGATCTAACTGTCCTCTTGATTTCTGGCAGGTGAACTCTTCCCTCAAATCTTGGTTAAAAACTTCACCTTGGATGATTCAGGGCTTGTTGCTCCCTCTCCTCCACCCTCCATCTACTTTATGCTACCCATTAACATTCTTTACAGTGATGTTTTCTATGCCCTCACTGGCCTTAACCTGATGGGGTCCCTCCTATTGTTCTTTGAAACTGTGCCTTCATGCATGCACCTTACCTAGTCAAACTCTTCCAACCCTGTCTATCAACAACTAACTTTCCTTCTTGTTGGAAGTTTGCCTACTTTCAGCCTGTTTCTAAAAAAAGGGTGACTATTCTAATTCCTCAAAGTACCATCCCATTGCTTTTATTTCCTGCCTCCCTAAAGGTTTTGAATCTACCTCAACAGGAAGATTCTTAAACATCTATCACTTCACAACCTTATATCTGATTGTCAGTATGGGTTCTGTTGAGGCCACTCTTGTTCATTCTCTTTTAGGGATTTTGGTAAAACTTTTGCTGTTGCCTTAGACATCAAAAGTTTTTGATAGAGTCTGACACAAAGTTCATCTACCCTCCTACCATTTCTATCCTTTTTCTCTGTAACTTCATCTCAAGTTTCCTTTCTGAACATTCTATTGCTGATGTGGTTGGTGGTCACTGTTATTCTCCCAAGTCTATTAACAGTGGTGTTCCTCAGGATTATGTCCTGTTCCCCACTCTCTTGCTATTATTCATCAATGATCTCCTAAACCAAACTACTTATTCTATCCACTCCTATGCTGATTTTACCACCCTGCAATTTCCTACATCTTTTCATAAACATTCAACCCTTCAGGAAGTAAACAGTTCACTCAGAGAAGCCACAGAATGCCTGACTTCTGATCTCTGTAAAATTTCTGATTAGAGCAGAGCAAACTTAGTAGTGTTCAGTGCCTCAAAAACTCAATTCCTCCATCTACCAACTCAACACAATCTTCCAGATAACTATCCCCTCATCTTCAATGACACTGAACTGTCCCCTTCTTAGTTTTGTTCTATGCCTCAAAAACACAATTCCTTCATCTATCAATTCGACACAACCTTCCAGATAACTATCTCCTCTTCAATGACACTCAACTGTTCCCTTCTTAGTATTGTTCAGTGCCTCAAAAACTCAATTCCTCCATCTATCAACTTGAAACAGTCTTCCAGATAACTATCCCCTCTTCTTCAATGCCACTCAACTGTCCCCTTCTTCTACACTGAACATCTTTGGTCTGTCCTTTACTTATAATCTAAACTGGAAACTTTACATCTCATCTCTAGCTAAAACACCTTCTATGAAGGTAGGTATTCCGAGTCATCTCTGCCAGTTTTTCTCACCTCCCCAGCTGCTAACTCTACTCTGTACAGAAGCCTTATCCATCCATGTATGGAGTATGCTTCACGTGTGTGGGGGGAGGGGGGGGGGCGGGTTCCACTCATACTGCTCTTTTAGACAGGTTGGAATCAAATGCTTTTTGTCTTATCAACTCCTCTCCTCTAACTGACTGTCTTCAGCCTCTCTCCCATTGGCGCAGTGTTGCATCTCTTGCTATCTTCTAGTGCTATTTTCATGCTAACTGCTCTTCTGATCTTGCTAACTGCATGTCTCCCATCTTGCTGTGGGTTCGCTGCACAAGACTTCCCTTTTTTCTCTCACCCTTATTCTGTCCACCTCTCTAATGCAAGAGTTAACCAATATTCTCAATCATTCATTCCTTTCTATGATACACTCAGGAACTCCCTGTCTGTTTTTATATTTTCTCCTTTCTATGGCTTTAACTCTTTCTAGAGAGAGGTTTCTTTAAATTTTGATGACTCCTTTTGATTTTACAGTGGAACCTATGTTCTTAAACTTAATTAATTCCTGAAAGCTGCTTGAAATCTGAAATTGAAATATAAGTTAAGATACATGTGTGTATATCACAAAAGGCACTATAATAATAATAATAATAATAATAATAATAATAATAATAATAATAATAATAATAATAATAATGCAAAATATGTGCATATGTAAGGATAAATGTGTAAGTGTGCTTATCTGTGTAACACATGGTAATAGAAACACAGTAAAATTAAAAGAAAGCAATAAACACAATATCTTAACAGAGAAAAGCACAGAATGATTCAAATAATGGTGGCAAGAAGCACAGCAGCCAATGACAGAGGAAGGCAAGTTGCCACAGCCAGTCAGAGCACAGGAAAATGTAAACATGGTCAAGGACCAATTAGAGGAGCAGACAGAAATCACATTGTCACTGGGCAGCCAATGAGAGTGTATCAATCTCAATAATCACTTTTATTATATATATGTATATTTCACTATTTCATATATTCATCCATGTGTACCATGGCCAGCTAGTCAGTTCTCCACCTCTCAAGGTAATTTCACATCCACTTCCAGTCCTTAGGAATAACAACTGCATACAAATATTCGTCTTCCCTCCTGGTCATTTCTCCTCCCTTCTTAACCTCAAGGGGAGTTCACACCCACTTCCAGTCCTTAGGGATAACACCTGCGTTTGTCCCCCTTTCTCTACCTCTCAAGGGAATTTCACACCCACTTCCAGTCCTTAGCTCAGATAAATACAGCCCACATGTAGCATCATCAGATCAGTTCCAGTTCAGTTCAAGTCAGAGACACAGTCACCCAGTCACAAGCAGTTAGTCTTGGTCTCTCACTCAGTTCCACTCAATCACAGTCAGCTGAGAGAGATCCTGCTCAAATATAAATCATATCACTTCAGAGAGAGAGAGAGAGAGAGAGAGAGAGAGAGAGAGAGAGAGAGAGAGAGAGAGAGAGAGAGAGAGAGAGAGAGAGTACAACCTCACATTACATTATCTCGAATCCAGTGTGTACAAATCTGTCACCCATTAAATCATGAACTCTTGTCATTGTGTATTTTATTCGTACACATCAACATAATATCAGTTAACCACCCACGACCTCCAAGCTACCAGAATCATCACCTCACTCCAGTTCTCCACACTACCAACACAACAAGCATTTTCATCGACTGGATAAGTAACAAGCATCATCAATCAATCAACTTAGAAACACTAGTGGTAACAACATCTTCCAAGTTTTCTACCATCTGGCTACAACTACAGTCTCTTTCAAACTAAATTTATCTGTGTTGTATACCTCTCACCTAACTCCTCTGACTATAAGAAATTCTTTGACTACTTAACTTCCAAAGTGGAGCACATTCTCTCTTCCCTTTTGCAGATTTCTCCATTCTTGGAGACTTCAATGTTCACCATCAGCTTTGGCTTTCCTGTCCCTTCACTGACCATCCTGGTGAACTAGCCTTCAACTTTGCTATCCTCCACGACCTAGAGCAATTGGTGCAACACCCTACTCCTATTCCTGACCATCTTGGAGATATGCCCAACATTCTTGACCTTTTCCTAACCTCAAATCCTTCTGCTTATGCTGTCACCCTCTCTTCTCCATTGGGCTCTTCCAATCACAATCTCATATCTGTATCTTGTCTTATCGCTCCAATCGCTCCTCAGGATCTCCCTAAGTGAAGGTGCCTCTGGTGTTTTGCCTCTGCTAGTTGGAGGACATGAGGAGGTATTTTGCTGATATTCCTTGGAATGACTACTGCTTCTGTGTCAGAGACCCGTCTTTGTGTGCTGAGCGCATATCAGAGCTAATAGGGTCTGGCATGGAGACGTACATTCCTTGCTCTTTTTCTCGACCTAAACCTTCCAAATCTTGTTCTTCTGCAGCTTGTTCTCATGCTCTACATGATAGAGAGGTGGCCCACAAAAGGTACTTAAGCCTTCCATCATCAGAATCTCATGCACTTTATATTTCTGCCCGGAACCATGCCAAGTCTGTTCTCCAACAAGCCAAAAACTCCTTCATTAATAAAAAGTGTCAAAATCTTTCAAGATCTAACTTCCCTTGCGACTTCTGGCATCTAGCCAAAAATATCTTCAATAACCTTTTCTTCTTCTTCTTTCCCCCCTTTACTTCAGCACGATGCCACCACTGCTATCACATCTATCTCTAAAGCTGAACTCTTCGCTCAAACCTTTACTAAAAACTCTACCCTGGACAATTCAGGGCTTGTTACTCCCTCTCCTCCACCCTCTGACTACTTCATGCTACCTATCAAAATTCTTTGCAATGATGTTTTCCATGCCCTGACTGGCCTAAACCCTCAGAAAGCTTATAGACCAGATGGGGTCCCTCCTATTGTTCTCGGAAACTGTGCCTCTGTGCTTGCACTTTGCCTAGTCAAACTCTTTCAACTCGGTCTGTCAACTTCTACCTTTCCTTCTTGCTGGAAATTTGCCTACATTCAGCCTGTTCCTCAAACTACTGTCCAACTGTTTTAATTTTCTGCTTATCTAAAGTTTTTTAATCTATCCTCAACAGGAAGATTCTTAAACATCTATCACTTCACAACCTTCTATCTGATTGCCAGTATGGGTTCCATCAAGGCCACTCTACTGGTGATCTTCTGGTTTTCCTTACTTGGTCTTGGTCATCCTCTTTTAGAGATTTTGGTGAAACTTTTGTTGTTGCCTTGGGTATATCAAAAGCTTTTGATAGAGTCTGGCACAAAGCTTTGATTTCCAAACTACCCTCCTACAGCTTCTCTCCTTCTCTCTGTAACTTCATCTCAAGTTTCCTTTCTGACTGTTCTATTGCTGCTGTGGTGGACAGTCACTGTTCTTCTCCTAAATCTATTAACAGTGGTGTTCCTCAGGGCTCTGTCCTATCACCCACTCTCTTCTTATTATTCATTAATGATCTTCTAAACCAAACTTCTTGTCCTATCCGCTCCTACGCTGATGATACCACCCTGCACTTTTCTATGTCTTTTCATAGACGTCCAACACTTCAGGAAGTAAACATTTCACACAGGGAAGCCACAGAATGCCCGACTTCTGATCTTTCTAAAATTTCTAATTGGGGCAGAGCAAACTTGGTATTGTTCAGTTCCTCAAAAATTCAATTCCTCCATCTATCAACTCAACACAACCTTCCAGACCACTATCCCTTCTTCTTCAATGACACTCAACTGTCCCCCTCTTCTACACTGAATATTCTCAGTCTGTCCTTTACTTATAATCTGAACTGGAAACTTCACCCACATTAAAACAGCTTCTATGAAGTAAGGCATTCTGAGACGTCTCTGCCAGTTTTTCTCACCCTCCCCCCCCTGCTGCTAACTCTGTACAAAGGCCTTATCTGTCCATATATGGAGTGTGTATCACATGTCTGAGGGGGATTCCACTCATACCACTCTTCTAGACAGAGTGGAATCAAAAGCTTTTCATCTCATCAACTCCACTCCTCTAACTGACTGTCTTCAGCCTCCCTCTCATTGCCGCAGTGTTGCACCTCTAGCTGTCTTCTAGCACTATTTTCATGCTAACTGCTCTTCTGATCTTGCTAACTGCATGCCTCCCCTCCTCCCATGGCCTCACTGCACAAGACTTTCTTCTTTCTCTCACCCCTACTCTGTCCACTTCTCTAATGCAAGAGTTAACCAGTATTCTCAATCATTCATCCCTTTCTCTGGTAAACTCTGGAACTCCCTGCCTGCTTCTGTATTTCCACCTTCCTATGACTTGAATTCCTTCAAGAGGGAGTTTCAAGACACTTACCCTTCAGTTTTTGACTACTGCTTTGGACCCTTTTCTGGGACTGGAATCTCAGTGGGCTTTTTTTTTTTTTATTGGATTTTTGTTGCCCATGGCCAGTGTCCCTCCTACATAAAAAAAAAAAAAAAAGCTTTGATACAAGTGGTGGCCAAGGATCACTGATACAAGAGTACAAGAAGCAAAAATGTGTGCTAAAACAGATAGCAAGGCAGGAAACTACAAAAATATTTGCCACAAAAAATATGACTCACAGCAAAGAAAATGACATATGTCATAAAGTATTGACATATGTCATAGGTATGGCAGATGCATATCATAACTTAGAACATCTATCATAAATTGTGTATCATAAGTTATGACATGAGTGAAACCATCTATCATAACCGTCTGCTACATGTAGCGGTTGCTTGATTTCAAATACTAAAAGACGAAGTAAAAACTGGCGTTTACTACTAATTTATAGCTTCTATAAATATTTCTTTCATTTTCATGTATTGGGATAAGAGACACGATGGGTAAGATAGAAATTCAATCTTTGAAATATAGTATATGTGATCCCACAGGAATGACTCAATTCAAACAAAGTTCAAATGGTTTGGTGATAAGGAAGGCTCTCTCCTTTCTGTGTCACTCAGTTAGGCTTCCTTCACTAGATTGGTAACAAAGAGAATACCTGCATGGTCCAAACAATATCTTCTGATGAGTTTCATGTCACTAAGTTCATTCAATACGTCCTATTTGAGTAAATAATTCCTGAGCTGGAGATGTTGTGGGACAGCTGTGGGGCTGTGGGGAACCTCTGTCATAAACCACTAAGACAGGGTGGATCCAGTCTTAGCATCCTGTGTGGTCATAAACTGTGGGCAGTTTATGACAAGAATGTGCTATTTTGTCCTAGCTGACACATTTCACAGCTAAGACTTGCTAGGACGTGAATATTGCTAGGACGTGAATACTTGCTATTCGTGAATATGGATTATTCACGAAACTCCTTAGATAGGAGCTGGAGAAGCTGGAGACAGGCTTATGGCTGGGGAAGACGACGGCGAGGCACACGGCTGGACTAGGAAAGCAGTAGGAAGACAAAGCTTGACCAGGCTGGCTGGGAAGCCCAGAGGAAAGGTGTGTAGGATGATCCAAATCATAGAATAATAGGCTATGAATCCCATAAGCCACTCAGCAGGCACAGAACAGCAACACAGCAGCAGTGTGGGAGCAGATAACCTGATGTGAAGCTAGACAACAGTGCAGGGCAGCCAGAGATGGCAATGCATGTGGCAGTATGCCAAGGGCAAGTAGCCAGGAATACAGCAGCAACCCCAGAAGTCACAGCAGAACACTGAGCACAGCAGTAGATACCACAGGTAGCTTGGTAGCAGGTGGCTCACAAAGGAAAAAGGCCAAAGACAGGAACAGTGGTGAAAGTGGCAGCAAGGCAGCGGTTGGCTGCGTGATGTCAGGCAGGACAAAGGAACAGTTCACAGAAACGCACCAAAGTCATTCAAAGGCACTGTGGAAGCACTGCTGGCACCAATTTATATGTGCCAGGGATAGTACACACTGTCTGTCAGCTTGTTAAGGTAACAAGTAACAGCAAAACACTGCATAGAGACTCCTTTATATTAACAAAGAGTCTGCGGTACTGAGAGAAGCTGAACGCCATGGGAACTAGCTAGTGACTGAGAAACAACAGGTGTGTGTGGGTGATGCCACAAGGAGCCCACCAGAAATGACTGACAAGAATCATAATTACTGAATAAAATAAATAAATGATAAATAATAGTAATAATGATAACAATCATAATAACAATAACAAGAATAATAATAATAAAAATAAAATTAATTTACAATACATGGATATACTATCATAACCTAAAGAAGACAAGAGACAATGTAGCAGCATGCAGAAATACCATAATACTAGAGGTGGAAATTTTATTAAACATTCATATGTACTGTAAGTATTTCTCTGTCAGATGTAGAGAAAGCCAGGATTCTCACCCTAATTAAAGAGTGTGTGTCTTTTGAAGGAAATTTCAAGGCATAATGGATGAGACTTTTCCTTTATCAAGTGATTCAATGCACCTGCTTGATGTGTACCAGACTGCCTGATCCCTGCCAGGAAACCTGAGTCTGAATGCCCCAGAAAAACATCCCAGACCACTGACACACTTTTAAAGAGAGAAGTGTTAAAGAATCCCAAGATCACAACTGGAGAGAGAGAGAGAGAGAGAGAGAGAGAGAGAGAGAGAGAGAGAGAGAGAGAGAGAGAGAGAGAGAGAGAGAGAGAGAGAGAGAGAGAGAGAGAGAGAGAGAGAGAGAGAGAGAGAGAGAGAGAGAGAATCCTGGTTTGCAAAGAGACATGTCTCAGAGCACCATTTAACACTGCCTCATCAAGGACCTGAAGCTGCCCTCATATTCTCCTGCCAAAAAGCTACTCTTCAAAAGAGCAATGATGAAGACAAGGCTTTCTCTTGTTCAGAAATATGAAACATGGACTGAAAATGATTGGATGAAGGTAATGTGGAGTGATGAGTTCTCATTCAGATGCATTGTCAAGCATCAAGGTACACTGAAGAGGCCTGTTGGTGTCAGCTCTTATGATGAATGCTCCAACTCTCAAACGTCCAGCTTGGGAGGGGCTGCTACACTGTTAATGGTAGGCATGGAGGTTTTACACATACTGTCAAAGAAAGTCACAGTAAATGGCAGCTTTTATATTGAGGTTTTACACAACCACATGCTACCATTCTTCAGAGAACACAAATGTAACTTCTTTATACATGATTGCTCCAGCAAACAGGGCCAAAAAGGTGTCAGGTTCCCTTAAGGACAACAGTGTACAAGTGCTTGACTGGCCTGGCAACTCACCGAACATCAAGCCCATTGAGAATTGTTGGTCCTATATGGAAAGAAAACTACAGAACTATGAAACATCTTGGTGAAGCTCAGCACAAAATGAAGGAAAAGACCTGGATTACAATTATTTCAAGAAACTAAGTGTTTCTATGCCTAAAAGGTTAGATGATTATCAAAGCAAAG
>NC_087161.1:10837500-11085000 GCF_035594125.1 Scylla paramamosain
ATGGCCTTGAGCTCCAAGAGGGAATGCTCATGTGGATCCCACAGACCACTCACGGAGCCTTATAAGACTGATGCTCCCCAATCCAATGTTTGACATGTCGGTGTATAGGTACATGTCTGGATAAGCCAATTGCAAGGACTGTCCAATCTGTAGATTGCAATCCGACAACCACCACTGAAGATCATTTAGAATTTCACCATGCCAAGGAACTGGAAGGTCATCTCAATGGAACTGCTGGTTCCATGATTGTGAAAGGTGTAACTGGAAGCCTCTCATCTTGCCCCAGGAATCAGGTGGATAAGAGAAGACATGTGACCTAAGAGCTCACCCAGCTCTTGCTGGGGGAGTTTGAACACTGAGGAAGAACTTGAGTTGGTGCTGAAGACTACCTAGGAGCTGCTGTGTTGGGAGAAAGAATCTCCATCCCTAAAAAGGTCATCAACTGGGAAGGGATCAGCAAGGATTTTTCCCAATTTACTGGAATCCCTTGAGAAGTGCACAGGTTGAGGAGGCAACTGCTTCCTCAACTTGTGCCTCTTGAGCTTTCTGCTCTGAGGATACCAACAGCACCTAGTCATCCAGATAAAGGAGGAGATGAATACCCTGCTGATGTGAAGCCACTGAAACTGCATACATCATCCTGGTGAAAACATTTGGAGCTGTGGAGAGCCTGAAGCAAAGGACCTTGAATTGGAAGTGACAACCCTCCCAAATAAAGTGAAGGAACTGGCGATTGTCTGGGTGGACTGGGACTTGGAAGCAAACATCCCTGAAATCAATAGCCATCATCCAGTCTTGACTGCAAATTGCTGACATGACTGTCCTTACTGTTTCCATCCTAAATGGAGTGGTAATGATGTACTGGTTCAGGGAGGAGAGGTCGAGGATGGGGTGAAATCCTCTGGTGGCTTTGGTCACTACAAAAAAGGTAGCTGTAACCTGGAGTAGCTGGTGCCTCTTCTATTGCTCCTTTTGCTAGCCTTAGATTCTAGTACCTTGCCCTTCTCGGAGCCCTAGGAATATGATCTGAAACTGATGGGGTCAGAGGTGACTGGTGGTGGTGCAGCAAAGGGGATCTTGTAACCTTGGCTGAAAACAGTGAGAACCTATGTCTCCACCACACCCATCCAGATTCTCGGCAAGACAACCTTCTACTGGAATCTGGGAGGGCAGCTGAGCTACTTGTGAAAAAAACTTGCTTGGTGGCTTTGGTCGAAGATAAGGGAAAGATTCAAAAGTAAACTTCTGATGTTGTGTTGGTCTTGCTTATGAAGATGAGTTCAAGTTGTGATGTGAGGAGGCAGGCCAGTGAAAATAAAACCCTGAAGGGTTAGGCCGTGAATTATGATCCACCAAAGGAGTGCCTGGAGATGGCTATGGAGATGGCATTGCCCATGCTGCCGTTTGCTGGAAAGAAATTGAAGCAGCCTTATCTGCTACCCAAAGAGTTTCCTTAATCCTGTCCTCATCAAACAGTAAGGCAGAGTCAAGTTAGCTAGAGAGAACCTCCCTGGCCACCATTACAGACAAAATGGCAGGAAGAGAAAACCCAGAAAAGCAAAACCCTTAAAAAAGGAAGACATATCCTAAGAAGCATTCTTAGAAGTCCTGGAGATCTGAGAAATGGAATCCTCCAGTCCCAGTGAACCATGTCTCAAACCACTATCTGATCCAGCAGGGAGTGGATGAAAGTAATCACATGAAGTGGGTAAGGGGGGGATTTGATCCTAGCCCTTGCCTTCCTGTAAGCCTTGTTCTTAACTTTATACTCACACCTCTTCTACAATGTCTGCTGGTATTTAAAAGCACTGAAAACCATCTTATGGCTCCACTTGGCACATTCTTGACACCTGTTGTTTACATTACAAAAACCAGCACAGCAGACAATACATACAGTATGGGGGTCGTAGTGGGCACTCCCAAGCACCCTCCAGCAACCAGATGAAGCACAGACTTTCCTGGGGAAGTGCAAGGATAAAGAATGATATGAAGACAGCAAAGAAACAGGTGGAGTGTCAGTGCCAGAAACATGGCCACTAGGTGAATCACCATCCTCCTGCCCCACAACAAACTGTTTGGGGGAAGCCTCATCCTGTCCCCTGAAGCCGACAAACCCACTGGGTGGGGACAACACTCTCCTGATGGTGTGGGAACTCAGCCATAAAGCAAAAAATGAGAGACAGCTGGATAATGAAAATTGAGAGCACTGTAGAAACCTGAGTCTTCACAGAAGTGTGTCTCAAGAAAGAATGACAGTCTCAGTTGGGGGAGGCAAGGTTGCCAGAGGTCACCATAGGGTAGAAAGTGAATGAATTTGTTTTGAATGTGGGATTAGATGCCTGGGTAGTGAGAAGCATTGTAAATACTGATATAAGAAGCAGGTTGCATGTGAAACAAAATTATGTTTATCTATAACACAGAAAGTCGTCAAGTTCTTGAAAAAACAAACAAACTTGACAGCAGTATAAGTGTGAAATGTTTCACTGAGGAGTTTAGTGATGGTGATCAATTTCTAGAAACTTGTTAAAAAAAAAAGTAAAAGGTTAACCCTTAAACCACAGCATGTATTGTAACTTGAAGGTCTCTACATACTGGGTAAAATAGAATTTTTAATATGAGAAGGTTGTATCATGAATGATATTTATGGGTTTGTTGTATTTCTGGGAAAGGTTGTTTCCACGTATGTAGTGTGTCTATTGTTCATTCGCTGACGTGGCAGCGTCTCGGTGATGCCAGTCGGGCAGGCCTGAGCCAGTCCTGCCACTCCACACCCCATGGATAGGTCATCCTGCTACTGTGCTGCTCGTAGGCAAGGTGACGGTGACTTTGTCTCTTGTGCGTTTGGATGTGGTAGAGCAAGGTGCCCACAGTGTGGAGCTGGTGCAAGGGCTCATGACTGCTTTGGGCTCCCCAGGACCAGTAGTGTTATGCTGCATGGTAACACTCTGGGTGGTGACAAGTGCAGATTTGAGGCGGCAGTCCAGCACGGCTTAGGACAAGAGTGCTATAGGGCCACCGAAGTATGTATGCCTTTCAGCATTATGTTCCTTTCAGTGTGTGATTATTTACATACGTGTGTATAGGGAAATTAATCCGGGGATCTAGTACATTTTCATTGCTTCTCGGGGATTTTTCATCACTACCAGCATTAACATAGTGATGATTGGGGTTTGGTCAGCACTGGGTCTGTTATGGGATTATCATTGTGAGTTTTATTTTTATTGTACTGGCCAGAACCACATTGTCATTTACAACGGTCTTATTGTAATGCATTTTACAGGTTGAAATTAAACATTTGACAAAGCTCAACCCGGCTATTCTCGTCCTACAAAGGTATTACATGCTCTGTGCTCTGTGCAGCAGGAAGATGTTCCTGGTGAAGAGAGGTTTATTTATATTGTTTTTGCTGTTGTACCCACATACACACAAGTTGCCCTCCTAACACATCTTGTTTTCCTTGAAATACAGTTCTTCCTGTTTTTTTCAAATGGCTATTATTCTATACATTGGTGTGTGTGTGTGTGTGTGTGTGTGCATTTACCTAGTTGTGTTTTACAGGAAAAGAGCTATGCTCATGCTGTCCTGTCTCCATATCCATAAGCAACCAGCTTAACTTTAAATTTATGAATATTTTTTGCTTGTACCACTGTTTCATCTAAGTTGTTCTATATTTCTATGCTTCTATTTGGGAAACCATATTTCTTGACATCTCTTCTACTTGCTGTTTTCTTCAATTTCACACCATGTCCTCTTGTATCTCTTGAGTCCCACACAAATAAGTCTTCTTTGTCAACTTTATCCTTACCCTTTAAAGCTCTGTATATAGCAATCAGGTCTTCGCTTTCTCTTCTCTCTTGTAATGATGGAAGCTTCAATCTCCTTAATCTTTCTTCATAGGTTAAATCTCTCAAACTTGGTACCAATTTGGTTGCAGCTCTTTGGATCCTTTCTATTTTTTTTTTTTTTTTTCATTATGGGGTGACCAAACAATTGTGGCATATTCCAGTTTTGGTTGAATCACATATTCCATCAACTTTTTCATCATCTCTTCATCCATGTAAGCAAATGCCCCTTTCATCTTTCTTAGTAACTCAGGTTTCCCCAACTATTTTCTTTACATGTTTTTCTGGTGATAAATTATCACTGATTGTAATTCCCAAGTCTTTTTCTTCTTTGGTTTCCTTAATTTCCACATCTCCCATGGTGTAGGAACTTATCAATCTTCTTTTGCTTTTTCCTAATTCCATCACCTTGCATTTCTTTGCATTGAATTCCATTTCCCATTTCTTACTCCATTTATATATCTTATTTAGATCTTTCTGTAATATTTCACAATCCATATTGTTTTCCACTCTTTTCAATAATTTTGCATCATCTGCAAACAGACTTATATAACTGTCAACCTCGTCCACCATATCGTTGACATACTACAGAAACAGTACGGGGGCCCTGTGGTACTCCACTTGTAACTCTACACCATTATGATTTTTCTCCCTTTATTACTGTTCTCATTTCTCTATCCCTCAAGAAGTCTGTAATCCAATTCAGTGTGTTTTCTTGCAAACCCCCTATATTTTTAATTTTCCATAGCAGTCTCTGGTGTGGTACCTTATCAAATGCTTTTTTTAGGTCTCAGTAAACACAGTCTGCCCAACCCTCTCTCTCTTGAATTATATGAATTGCTCTGCTATAAAAGCTCACTAAATTCATGACACAAGATCTTCCGCTTCTGAAACCAAATTGTCTGTCAGTCAATGTATGTGTTTCTTCTAAATATTCCATCCATCTGTTTTTTAACTATTCTTTCTGCTATTTTTGCCACCACACTTGTTAGGGACACTGGTCTGTAATTCAGTGGATCTTCTTTATTACCTCCTTTAAAAATGGGCACAATATTGGCTCTCTTCCAGTATAGAGGAATTATTCCTTCCTTAAAAGAACATGCTATGGTATTGTGTATACCTTCTGCCAGATGTTCACAACATTCCTTAAGTATCCAGTTGGACACTCCATCTGGTCCTTGAGCTTTACTTCCATCCAAATCTTTCATAATCTTCTTAGTTTCACTTATGTCCACCTGTATCTCTCTCATCACATTGCCTCTGTGCCATGCTCTTTCTCCTTCAAATTTGCTTTCTTTGGTAAATACTGACTGGAAGCACTTGTTCATTAATCCTGCTTGTAACCATGTATCTTTGTATGTAGTGTCATCTTTCATTAATTTATCTATTGTTTACCTGTTTTTTCATCTTCCCATTCACATATCTGAAGAATAACTTCGGCTCATCTTTGCATTTGTTAACTATATCTTTCTCAAAATTCCTTTCTTCATCTCTCAGGATTCTGATATATTAATTTCTTGTCTTCTTGAAATTTTCTCATTTCTCACTTCCTCCTTTTTTCTCCATCTATTCCATGCTGCTTCTTTTTCTTTTCTTGCTGTTATACATCTTGTATTAAACCAGTCTTTTTTCCTTTTCACTTCCTTTGTTTTGATCTTTGGTACATATCTACTGACCCGTTCATTATAAATTTCCATGGATATGTCCCACTTTTCCTGTGTACTGCTTGCCATGAACAGTTGTTTCCATTTAGCCTCTGCAAAATATTCCCTCAACCTGATAAAATCTGCTTTCCTGTGATTATTATATCTCCCATTCTTGTAAACTTCATTCCTATTTTCTATTGGACCACTGCCTATACTGAATTTAATTAACAGATGGTCACTTTTACCTTGTGGGCACTGATAATTTATTCCTTCAATGATGTCCATTTCCTTTGTAAACACCAAGTCTAGCCTTGATGCCTTTTCATTACCCCAAAATCTTTTATTTTCTCCAGTCCACTGGGTCATAGTATTTGTCATTATTAAATTTAGAAGCATATATCCCCATGACTCTTCTGCCCCGTCCGTGGTCCACTCTTCCCAGCATACCTCCTTGCAATTAAAGTCACCCATAAATGTTATATTGTTACTCTCTGCCAGTATTCTCTCCAAACAATTACTAGTATCTCCTAACAATAATTCATAATCCTCTTGGGTCCATGCATTCATTTCTGGGGGTACATAAGCCACTGCAAAATCTCTTCTTCCTTCTCCTTTCCTTTTTGTTTGAATTCTAATTACTTCCACCATTCCTTCTCCTATTTCAACCTCTTCCACTGTTATACTCTTCTTTGTAAGTAACATGACTCCTCCCCCTTTCTTATTATTTCTATGTTTTATCCACACATTATAATTACAATTACCAATTCTTATATTTTCTGTCGTCTCATTTAGTTTAACTTCAGTAATACCCCATGATGTTGGGCTGCTTTATCTTAATATAATTATTCAATTCTTGCAATGTTGATATTAAACCACTTATATTTGTATATGCCATTGTCCACTTTTTATTTTTCCATACATTATTTACATTTTCTATTCTTTTTTTGTCAGATATCACTTCCTGAGCCTCTAGTCTTTTACCTTCCAATAGAACTTTTTTTCTCTTCCTCCATTCTGTTCTCATCTTTTGCCTTTGCTTCTTTTATTAGATTGCTTACCTTGAGTCTCTCCTCCTCATTCATGTCCCTTTTTATCCAAACTTTCCTGTATTGCTCTGTCTTGTCCAGTTTCCAAGATATCACTTCCATGGCTGTTATTTGTGCCCTAAATTTTACTTTCAGTGGTCGCTCTCCTCCTTCTATATACTTCCCCAGTCTATGTATTTCCTCAGTTTCACTTATCCAGTCCTCCCCTTCTCTCCATATATTTCTTACAAAGTACTCTGCTACCTTTTTTTTGTTCTCTTTCTCTCTTGTATCTTACTGGCTCTGTTTTCTCTTTTAATCCATATATAACAATACATTTCTTTTTGTCCACTGTGTCCCTTACCATCGATTCCTTCTGTTTGATCACTTTCACAATTTCCTTACTTAAATCTGTCTTTTCCTTCTTTTGCACTTCTATGATTTGTGTAAAGTTAACTTTTTCTTCCTCTTTTTCCTTCCTCCAGATTTGATGTTCACATTTCATCCCTATCATTTCATTTTCCTTTTTTTTTTAACAATATCATTGTTTTCCTTCAATTTTGTTTTTAGATCAGCACATAGTGTTTTCAATTCTTTGTTTTCCTCTTCCAGGTCATGTTTTTTTCCTAATTTTTTCACTCTTTCAATGAGGTCACTGATCATCCCTTCCATCAAAACCATTTTCCTTCCTTGCATTTTATCATGTGGTTCATTATCTTCCTCAAATCTTGGGAATGGTGACCACACTGGCAGCACTCCACTCCCACCTATGGTGTCTGCCTTGCTGGAGTCCCCACTCACTTTACCACATCTGCCATTACTTAAACTTTCTCTTATTTTTTTTATTTCTGGAGACAGGACAACTCTACTTGAGCACAGTTCCTACCTAAGAACACATTCTAGGCTCCTAGTGGTGGCCGTGGTCAAGTAAAATCTTTCTCTGCTGGAGCTTGGATCACTGCTTGTTTACTGGATGACAACATTTGTGTGTGTGTGTGTGTGTGTGTGTGTGTATTTACCTAGTTGTATTTACCTGGTTGTGAAATACAGGACAAGAGCCATACTAGGCTCGTGCAGTCCCGTCTCCATATCGACTTTTATCCAGATTTTCTTTAAATTTATGAATTGTCTTTCCATACAGAGTCTCATCCTTAAGTCCATTTCACACTGTTATACTTCTGTGTGGGAAGTTATGTTTCTTGATGTCTCTTCTACAAACACTCCTTTTCAATTTCCTTCCAAGTCCTCTTGTGTCTCTTGTACCTGGTATTATGAGATCTTCTCTGTCCAACTTTTCCATTCCTTCCAATATTCCATATATTACTATCAAATCACCTCTTTCCCATTTTTTTTCTAGTGTAGTCAGGCCCAATCTCTTCAATCTTTCCTCACAACTATACTCTCTTAAGCTTGCAGGGATTTTAGTTGAAGCTCTCTGGATTCTTTCTAACTTTCTTGTATCCTTTTTCAAACTTGGTGACCACACTAATGCTGCGTACTCCAATCTCAGACATATCATCATTGTTATCAGTTTTTTATCATATCTTCATCAATATAGGAGAATGCTATCTTGATGTTTCTCAGCAGATTATATGTTTCTCCTATAATTTTGTTTATGTGTTTCCCAAATGACAAATTATCAGTAATAATTACTCCTAGGTCTTTTTCTTCTGATCTTAGAGAGATTTCCTCATTCCCTAAGTAATAGTTGCCAGCTAGTCTTCTCACACTTTTTCCAAACCTCATCACACTACATTTTTTAGCATTAAACTCCATGTTCCACCTCAATAACCATTCATTAATCTTAATTAAGTCCTGATTTAAAGCATTGTAGTCCTCTTCATTTGTTACTTTCCTCATAATCTTATCATCATCAGCAAAAAGGTTCATGTAACTTTCTACACCTCCTGTCATATCATTTACATAAGCTGTGAACATAACAGGTGCAATTACCGAATCTTGCAGGAATCTACTTATTACCATTCTCCAGCTTGACCTGCTGCCTTTAATTACTGTACTCATTTCTCTGTTTGTCAAAAAGTCAGTCATCCACTTTAACAGTGATCCACCCAGTCCTCCAGTTTTTTCCAATTTCCATATTAGTCTTCTGTGCAGAACTTTATCAAATGCTTTTCTCAGATCTAAGTATATGTAGTCAACCCATCCATCTCTCTCTTGCACTATGTCTATTATTCTTGAGTAAAAACTTATCAAATTCGTAACACAAGATCTTCCTTTTCTGAAGCCAAACTGTTTCTCTGTTATTACCTTGTTGTCTTCTAAGTATTTCACCCATCTGTTCTTGATAATCTTTTCACAAAATCTTCGCCACCACACTTGAGAGCTATACAGGTCTATAATTTAATGGACCTTCTTTACTTTCGGTCTTGTGAACTGGGGTAATATCTGCCCGTTTCCAATCTATGGGTACTCTACCTTTTACCAGGGTGGTGCTAATTATATTGTGTGTGTGTGTGTATTTACCTAGCTGTATTTACCTAGTTGTATAATACAGGGTCCGAGCCAAAGCTCAATTAGTCCTGTCTCCATACCTGAATTTGTCCAATTTCTCTTTAAACATGTGCACACTCTTTGCCGCAACTACCTCTTCTTTTAAGTTATTCCATATTTCAACCGTTCAATGCGGAAAGCTGTATTTCTTAATATCTCCCAAACAATGACTCTTCTTTAATTTCTTCATATGTCCCCTTGTACGTCTATCTCCTTCCTCCACTTTTACAACTAGGTCATCTCTGTCTATCTTCTCCATGCCATTTACTAATTTGAACATTGTTATCAGGTCTCCTCTTTCCCTTCTTTCTTGCAGTGTTGGTAATCCAATTTCTTCCAGTCTTGTGTGTGTGTGTGTGTGTGTGTGTGTGTGTGTGTGTGTGTGTGTGTGTGTGTGTGTGTGTGTGTGTGTGTGTGTGTGTGTATTTACCTAGTTGTGGTTTACAGGAGAGGAGTAATCTCATAGTATCTCATCTCTATGTCTATCCAGTTTGGTCTTAAAAGCATGGACAGTTACAGCATTGACAACGTCTTCACTGAGTTCATTCCATTTGTTCACACTTCTGTGAGGAAAACTATACTTCTTAATGTCTCTTCTACAATTAACTTTCTTCAACTTCTTACTGTGTCCCCTTGTACTCTGTGTCTAAATTTATAAAACATTCTTTGTCCAAATTTTCCATACCATTTATCATTCTATAGATGCTTATTAAATCTCCTTTCTCTCTCCTATTTTCAAGGGTAGGAATTTCCAGCATTCTTAATCTCTCTTCATGGGTCGACTTACTCAACTCCAGAACCATCTTAGTGACTGCTCTTTGCACTCTAATTTTACGTCAGCAAATCACACCTCTGCTAGAGGTTGCTTCCCCATGAGATACGCTTTGCCGCTTCACGCCACCAGTTGCTGTGCTTCCTTTGCACCGTCCAGATGATTTTCAGCAGCTGCGGGTTTGGCAGCCTTCTTCCCGTGATCCTTCTGGAGCGGAAAGGCTTTGCTACAGCCTGTGACCCAGTTTGGGGCTGGTTGCAACACCACCTGTGATCTGTTTAGGAGCGGGGAGGGATGTGCTTTCTTAATGCACTTGTGGAGCTGATGACTCTCACACTGAGCTGCACCGCCTCCTTGCTGTTGCCGCCGCCATGTCAGATGTCCCGGGCAGTTCCACCAGCAAACGGAGGTCGAGTAAGGAGGGCGATTCTGAACATGCCAGGCATGTGAGGAAAGGATCCTTGCATAGGACTAGCTCCAGGAGCAGCCCTTCTCAGCGGGAGGCTCTTCAGGGCGAAAACAAAAGGCCCCAAGGTCACTCACGGGATGAGGCATCTGCGCCGCCCTGGCACATGGTGATGGATGCTTTGGTTGTTTTACGTAGTGATATGGAGAAATTGAAGGAGGAAAGAAACTTAGGCCCCAGTCGGGGGGCTGATGACGCCGCGGCGGCCACCGATGTAAACATTGACCCTGCTGGCCATGTGGTGCCTCCCTCGGGCGCATCCACAGGATTTTCTGGCTTTACTCCAGCTGAGCATTATCTTTCCAGTGATGATTGTGTCTCGCAGGATGACAGGCAGCCTGACAGTGTTCCCCTGCAGTGTGCCAGGGCGGGCTTACGGTCCTGTGGATGAGGTGTCTGATGGTATTGACCAGCATGTTGCTAATATGGTTAACCATATCTCCTCATGGCTTGCAAGAGGAGGAGTATAAGGAGATTTTGGAGGATGCTGCAGCCAAGAGGCCAGACAACTGTCATGCCTTAGCGCCTGTGGATTGCAACTCACAAGTTTTAGATGCACTGAAGACAGATGCCAAGAAGGCAGACTTCCATTTGAAGGATGTTGGAAAAGACATTATCAAAGCTGCCACAATTTTGACTAAGTCACTCACAGTGCTCACTGAGATCACCCAGACTGGCCAAACAGATGTTGCCCAAGAAGTGGGCATGCTTAATGGTGCCCTGGAACTCCTGGGTCATGCTAATCACAAGAACAACCTGGCTTGCCGGTTCATCCTCAAGCGCGAAATTAACCAGAAGTATGCTCACCTCTGTTCAGACAAGGTGCCCATGACTCGTTTTCTGTTTGGGGATGATGTCTCACTCTTGGCCAAGCACATTGAGGAGTCTGAGAAGTTAAGGAGTAAGATTAATCCAAGGAAACCACTCTCTACCTCGAAGTTTGGTCCTGGTGTAGTGCTGGGAAATTAATTATGTATATTTCTACTTTTTTTCCTAGGCTAAGACCCATGGAGTGTGCGGGGGTGACCAGAATCTCAGTACCATGTGACTAACCCCTCCCCTTCCCCTCCTCTCCTCAGTGTCCTTTTGTCCTTGCTTTCCCCCCCCCCCCCCTCTCAGCGTCACTGTGTTGACCACTTCTATAACAAATTTACCCCGTGAATAAACGTAATTTCTCCTGCTTGGCCAGGTTATAGAGGCGAATTTTTCACCTAATCCCAGAGAATGGGGAGCCCTTAATACGATAAAATTAATTCTATAATGGTAAGGTCTTAAACCAGCTCAAACAAATCCCAGATAATTACGCCGCGCCAATGAGGTTGACGAATCTGATAAGTCTTCTTTGCTTCGCTGCCTTATCACTCCTGTTGCTACGCAAGCCGGGAAGAGATACCAGACTTTGACTAATTCCCCAATTGATTTCAAAAGTCCATTGAATTAAACTTCTTAAAGTAACAACTATAAAGTAAACAGTAACTTAATTATTCATATTTTTCATCCCTGAACTCACAACCTAGTCGCTCCCCCCCTACTAAAAACAAAATTATAACTTAATAAATTTCCCCATTGGAAACCTTTATCCTTAGTTTCCCGCCGATTCCCTCACAAGCAAAGCCAGTCTCTCTCGGATTCTCCTCAGGTGAGCATGCGGTCTGATAATCTCCCCCTCCATTCCTGTAATATTAAGTAAGTGTTTATTTAACAATAATTTTACTAAAGCGAGTCTCTCTCGGATTCTCCTCAGACCCTCTCGGATTCCCCTCAGATATTCCTGTTGATAAACTATTTCTGAGTGGATAGATATTCGCATTTTTTCGTTCTTTTTTGTTGGTTTTCTCCACGGGACTAGTGAAACCACCTGGTTCGAGATCACCGTGTGAGACTGTCCTCAGTTCTATACATACTTTTTGGGTATATATTTGTTATTTATTTATTTATTCTCTGGTCTCCCCCGCAACTCAGTAGTCGCGAAAATATCTCCATCGTAGGTTTATGTAACTGAAGAGTACGCTACCATTTATTTTGTATTTCTGAATTATGTAACTGAAGAGTACGCTACCATTTATTTTTATATTTCTGAATTCCTTTCTTATTATTATTATTTCGGATTATTCCATTATTTATTAAAAATCATAAAAGTGTCAGTATTTGTATTTCTCTTAATCCAGTGATAGGATTTGTAATTATCGTGTGCCACAAGGGAACATCACACCCCTTAGAGGGCACTAAACTGGCAAGTTTAGGGGCTCTTCTGGGAAACTGCCATACAAGGGTTTTATGTCCAGGTTTCATCCATATGGCCAACGCACGCATGGTCCCCGGAGTGAGCAACAGCAATCCTTCTCATGGCAGGGTCCTGAGACAAAAAACTCCCGAGGCCGGGGTCACAATCCCCGGCAGTAACTGAGGTGAGTCATCTTTTTCAAGCTGGCAGACTTCACAATTTTGTACATGAGTGGCATGCCATTACCAGTGATCCAAATATTTTAGATATTGTTCAGTATTGCCATTTAGATATTGATGTTGCTAACATTGGTCCCTTATTTGCTGAAGAAGTTGAGTATGTGTTTAATGTTGAGGAAAAGGAAATTGTTTGCCAGGAAATTGTACAGCTTTTGGGTCTGGGGATTATCAAGGAGACTCAGAGACAGGAGGGGCAAATTCTTTCCCCTATTTTCTTAAGACGGAAGAAGGATGGTGGGTTTAGGATGATCCTTAACCTGGCAAAATTTAATAAATTTTTAGATTACAAACACTTCAAGATGGAAAATTTTGAGCAGGCAATTCGACTTGTTAACAGTGGTATCTTCATGGCCTCTGTTGATTTGTGGCAAGCCAATTATTCTGTTAAGATAGCTGAGGAGCAACAGCATTTTCTGTGTTTCAAATGGCAAGGAAAAATTTATCAATTCAGGTGTCTCCCTAATGGGGTTGCGGATGGTCCCCGTCTGTTCACTAAATTAATGAAACCTGTTTTTGCTGTTCTTAGAGAGAAGGGACATATCATCACGAGTTTCATTGATGATACTCTTATTTGTCACAGCACTTTTGATGGATGTTGTGAGAGTGTGCGTGCCACTGTTGACTTGCTCAAGAAGTTAGGTTTCTGTATTAACGAAGGCAAATCTGTCTTGGTCCCCACTAAGTGCTTGGAGTATTTGGGGAACATTATAGATTCTGAGACTATGACCGTAACATTACCTGATCGTAGGATACACAAGATACTACAATGGTGTGAGGAATTGTTACATAGTGACAGAGCCAAAATTCGGAATGTGGCCAGAGTCATTGGGTTATTAGTTGCAGCCGTTCCAGCAGCAGAGATGGGGAAACTGCATTACAGGCGGTTAGAATGTGCTAAGATTGCTGCGTTAAAAGACACAAGAGGTAACTTTGACAAGTGGATGGTGGTCACTCATGAGATGAGATTGGACTTGCTTTGGTGGGTATCTCACATTGCATTGCAAAACAGACAGATTTTTCAGAACAGAATTGGAACTGTATACTGATGCATCGAATTTAGGTTGGGGTGGCCACCTCAATCAACAAAAAAGTTAATGGGAGATGGTCATTATCAGAATCTGCCTTGCACATCAACGCAAAGGAACTCAAAGCCATCTTCCTGGTAGTGCGCTCATTTGCATCTCTTCTCAAAGGATGACATGTTCGGGTGTTTTGTGATAACACGACGGCGGTGAACTATGTCAATGAAATGGGCGGCACACGGTCCTCACTGTGTAAAGACATTTGCCGTGACCTTTGGGAGTGGTGTGCGGTGAATGATACCTGGCTTACCTCCTCTCATGTACCAGGTAAAGTCAGTCTCATGGCAGACGCTGCATCTCGGGCATTCTATGACAGGCATGAGTGGAAATTGAATGAAGAACTCTTTAGGACCCTTTCTGAAGTATTTGGGGTTCTGAGCATTGATCTCTTTGCTTCTAGACTGAATGCTCAAGTGACTCGTTTCTGCTCCTGGAAACCTGACCCAGATGCAGAACATTTTGATGCCTTTTCCATCTGCTGGTCGCAGTTTGAACTAATCTACCTTTTCCCACCCTTTGCTCTGATTGCCAGGTGCCTACAGAAAATTTGAGCAGAATCAGCAAAGGGGTGGATGGTGTTGCCTCTCTGGCCGTCCCAGCCCTGGATGGGGACTCTACTCACTTTGCTGGTCAAGGAACCATGGCTGATTCCGAGGGGGGCACACAACTTGCGTCACCCATCGACGGAGGAGGAACACCCCATTCTCCGACACACCCGACTGATGGCTTGCCTCTTATCCGGCAACATCTGCGAGATAGGGGCATTTCTCAGGCAGGTATGGACACCATCCTTGCCTCCTGGAGATCTGTGACTGCGAGGCAGTACCAGCCACATGTCAACAGATGGCTACAGTTTTGTAGTAGCCGGAACATCAATCCCTTTGCTCCCACTGAACTGATGTTGTGAATTTTCTGTCTGTTACTTTCCACAGAAGTGTTGGTTATACTTCAATTAACACTGCCAGGGGTGCACTTTCCTCCCTGGGGATTACTGTGGATGGTTGCAGTGCAGGAAGCCATCCTCTTGTCACCAGGTTCTCAAGGGGAGTTTTTAACTTGCGGCCATCTATCCCTAGGTATACAAGAAATTGAGAAGTTCAGCAGGTGCTACAGCATCTGCGTGTCATGGATCCTTTGTCCTCCTTCTCTTTAAAGGACTTAACACTGAAGCTTGTGATGTTGATGGCACTTACGCAGGCTGCCAGAATACAAACTTTGCACTGTTTGTTGCTGAGGAATATTAGTTTTGGGCAGGATTCTGTTTGTGTTTGGTTAGGGGAAACTATTAAACAGTGCAGGACAAAGTTCAATGTGCGGTTTGTGACCTTTAAAGCATATTCTACAGACATTAGATTGTGTGTGTGTGTGAAACTGAAAATGTATATTGCTAGGACAGAGGAGTTCAGAAATTCTGCAAATCAGGAGAATGGGAAGTTACTCCTAAGTTTTATCAAGCCCCACAAGCATGTAACGAGGGACACTGTTGCAAGATGGATTCGAACAGTGCTTTCTCTGTCGGGCATAGACTCCAGCCAGTATTCAGCGGGCAGTGTTCGGCCTGCAGCTGCATCAAAAGCCAAAGCCATGGCTCTACCTATTGGACACATCATAGCAAGGGCTGGGTGGTCCAGGGCTGCCACTTTTGCCAAATTCTATGACAAGGAGATTGTCCCAAGTCACGATCCTTTCCAAGATGCTGTCCTTCAATAGTCTGTTCATTTTGTTTGCATAGGAGATGTTGTCTCT
The DNA here is from genome assembly GCF_035594125.1 of Scylla paramamosain. Taxonomy (NCBI): domain Eukaryota; kingdom Metazoa; phylum Arthropoda; class Malacostraca; order Decapoda; family Portunidae; genus Scylla; species Scylla paramamosain. Next base: position 10,853,054 of record NC_087161.1, read on the forward strand.
TGTCACCTGGTCCATGGCTATGTAAATTTCTTATTATATTGAAGTTTAGTTACTGCTTGCATCATTTATCTTCTCTGCATGTCTACAGTACGACACCCACATGGCTTCAAAACCTCATGGGAAGCAACCTCTAGCAGAGGTGTGATTTGCTGACGTAAAATTAATGAAGTACATGAGACTTACCATAGGTCAGTTGAAATGTGCTTTGAATTTTATGAAGCAAATCACCTCTGCTAGAAGGGAGCTTTCACATGCCCGCCTCTCTCATCCTACGCTCTGTAGCGTCTTGTGGCTTACATATTTCTAGCAGTGCAAAATGTTCAGTTACTTTCATGTGGTTGGTCGTACTCTTTAAAGTCTCTTTCACGTCTGGTGGCATGAAGCGGCAAAGCGTATCTCATGTGAAAGCTCCCTTCTAGCAGAGGTGATTTGCTTCATAAAATTCGAAGCACATTTCAACTGACCTACGGTAAGTCTCATGTACTTCATCAATTATTTTATAATATTCCTCTTTATGAGGAGACCACACCATTGCTGCATATTCCAATCTTGGTCTTATAATGGAAATCAACAACTTTTTATCATTCCTTCATCCAAATATAAGAATGCCATTTTTACTCTTTTTAACAAATTCATTGTCTCTCCAGGTATTTTATCAGTATGTCTGTCCAGAGTCAAATTTTCAGTAACTGTTACTCCCAAATCCACTTCTTCTTTTGACTTTTTAACTTCACACCATCCATGTCATAATGATATTGTATTCTTTTCTTACTCTTACCAAACTCCATTACTTTAAATTTACTTAAATTGAATTTTATTTGCCAAGATTTACTCCATTTATTTATTTTATTTAAATCATCTTGCAGAATCATACAGTCATTTACATCTTCTACCCTTCTCATCAGCTTAGCATCATCTGCAAATAAGTTCATATAACTATCTATTTCTTCATTTATGTCATTTACATATATTACAAACATTATTGATCCCAACATTGACCCCAGTGGGACACCAGAAGTTACTTCCAGCCAAGATGAATTTCGGTCTTGTATTACAGTTCTCATGTCTCTATCATCCAGATAATCCTCCATCTACTCCAGCAGTCTTCCTCCAATTTTTCCATAATTTTTTATCTTCCATAGCAATCTTCGGTGTGGTACTTTGTCAAACACTTTCTTCAAGTCTAAGTGCACACCATCCACCCATTCGTCTCTCTCCTGTACAATATCGACTACCCTTGAATAAAAAGGACAATAAGTTCATGGAGCATGATCTTCCCCTCCTAAATCCAAATTGACGATTTACCAAAACTTTATCTCTTTCCAAGCGTTCCATCCATCTTTCCTTTATTGTTCTTTCACATAGTTTTCCTACAACACTAGTCAAGGACACTGGTCTATAATTTAGTGGTTTTCCTTATTTCCTCCTTTGAATATTGGTATAATATTTTGGTACTCTTCCCTGTGATAGTGATGTCATCACTAGACTGAATTTTACGTTAACAAATCACTTGTCTGCTGAAGCTCGCTACCCCATGAGATAACACCATGCTGCCCCACATGCCAGTTGCTCCATGGCTCCTGCACTGGTCAGACGCTCCTATCTCAACCTTTTCGCCCAGGTCTTTGCTTTGCTTTGCTTTGCCAGGCTGTCACCTGTCACATAGGCAGCAGAGCACTGCACCCACTTTCCTCTTTAGTAGGAGCAGGTTATTGCCCTCAAATAAATCCAGGTTAAGGATTTTGTTTACGATGGTGTTTGTTTTTTACTGCCATGTCTTCCCTGAATGACGACTCCCATGGAGCCAAGACATCGGGTCATAAGGGCAAGTCCTCTAATGGAGGACATACGAGTACTATGAGTTCATGCTGCAGTGAGGACAAGTCCAGACACAAGCACTTTACAACTTGTCACAGGAGTTCGAGGAGAGACCGTACGCTGTCTGAAGATCATCTGTCCTTGAGCAGAAGGTGAGACTGTACATCGCCTGCTCAGTCAGCTGGTACCGTGATACCACTACAAAATGTCTCCCTCTCCTTCTCTGTCCTGGGAGGAGATGCACGCTGCTCCTTGGGCCATGCTTATGGACGCCCTTGCCGAATTAAGGGGTGACATGGAGAAACTGAAAGCCAAGAGACAGCAAGGCACATAGGACTCCTTGACTGCCAGAAGCAGTGTTCCTACCTGCAGCGGTGACCCCAACCTTGGCTTGACTGGCCCCCTGCTTTGTCCTGAGGATTTGCAGGCTGAAGTGGTTGCCTCGAATGCTGGATTCTCTGGGTTTAGACTGGATGGTGATGAGGACAGTGAAGATGGGGAGCTCCCTGGCTTGCCTATATACAGTGTGTTGTTGCAAGGCGCTAAGACCTACGGGCCCTTGGAATGTGTTTTGGCAGATGTTCAAACACATATCGCAGGCATGGTGAATCATCTGTTTGCTAATAGGATGCGTGAGGAGGACTATTGAGAAGTTCTGGAGGCTGACATCACCAAGGGGCCAGGCAACTACCCTGCACTGGACCCTGTTGAGTGTAACTCACACATTTTAGAGACACTGAAATCAGATGCTAAACGAACCGATTTCTGCATGAAGGAGGTTGGTAAAGATTTACTCAAGGCAGCCACTATTATTGTCGAGTCGCTCACTGTGCTGGATAATTTTGCACAGGAGGAAGGAAACTCTGTGGTGGCTCAGGAAGTTAGTCTCCTCAATGGGGCTTTGGCCTTGCTTGGAAATGCCAATCATCGCAACAACTTGGCAAGACACTTTGTCATCAAGCATGAAATCAGCCATAAGTACGCTCACTTATGCTCTGACACGGTTCCAATGACAAGGTTTTTGTTTGGAGATGACGTCTTGCAGTCCACCAAACAAACTGAGGAGACAGAAAGACTGAGGAGTAAATTCTCTGTCAGGAAATCCTACCCCACTTGGAAATTTGGCTTCAGCAAACCTGTGGGGGGAAAACCATGAGTGTTCCAGGGTAGAGCCCCTGCCAGAGGATTTCCAACTAGGTTCCATCCTTACGGCCAATGTTGGGTCGGCTCCAAGGGAAAACCACGGTTCACCTACCCACAGCAGGACTCTAAGCCAAAAAACTCCCAAGGCCAGGGTCACAGCAATCCTCGGCAATAATACAGGCAAGCCCTAATTTTGTTGCAGGCAGACTCAGCAATATTTTGCATGAATGGTGTAAGATCACTCTTGACCCTCATATTCTTGACATTGTTGTGCACTGCCACCTTGACCTTGATGTGAATAACATTACACCTTTACTTTTTGAGCAGGAGTATGTTTTTAAGGAGGAAGATAAAATTCTCATTGATCAGGAAATTACAAAATTTATTAGCTCTCAAGGTAATTGCTCTTACTCATAAGCAGGATGGGCAGATAGTCTCTGATATTTTTTAAGGGAGAAAAAGAATGGTGAGTTTAGGATGATAATCAACCTGAAAAAGTTAAATAAACATATTGCTTAGAAGCATTTCAAAATGGAAAATTTTGAACAACCAGTGAGACTTGTAAATAGGGGGGATTTCATGGCTTCAGCGGACCTTTGCCACGCTTACTATTCAATTAAGATAGCTGAGGAACAACAGAAGTATCTCTGTTTTAAGTGGTGTGGGAAGATTTTTCATTTCATCTGTATGGCCAATGGCATTTCAGATGGTCCACGACTTTTCACCAAACTAATGAAACTGGTCTTTGCTACTCTACGAGACTTGGGCTACAACATTACCAGCTATATTGATGACACTCTCATATGCAATAGTTCTCTGTCTGGTTGTTACAACTGTATTAGAGATACTTTGCATTTGTTAAGGAAACTCGGTTTCTGTATCAATGTTGAAAAATCCATTTTGGTTCCCACTAATCATATAGAGTATTTGGGAAATGTTATTAACTCACTGAATATGACCGTCACCCTACCAGAACGTAGAATCAAGAAAATTTTGCACAGTTGTACTCTGCTGTTGCAGAAAAAGAGAGGGAAAATCAGAGAAGTGGCCAGAGTTGTTGGTCTGCTGGTTGCTGCAATCCCTGCTGTGGAAATGGGCAAGTTGTTTTACAGAAAGCTGGAAATTGCCAAAATTGCTGCTTTACAAAATAACAATGGTAGCTTTGACAAATGGATGCCAATCACGGATGACATGAAAATGGACCTCAGGTGGTGGCTCAATCAAGTTACTCTGCAAGACAGGAAAATTTTCCGCAAGTCACCTGACACTGAGTTGTAGACTAATGCCTCGGACTTAGGCTGGGGTGGTTGCCTCAACTCTCAAACTACAGGTGGCAGATGGTTCAAGGATGAACTTCAACTTCACATCAATGCAAAGGAGCTCAAACTCATTTTTCTTACCTTGAAATCTTTTGCACATGAACTCAGAGGGAGGCATGTCAAAGTGTTCTGTGATAACACCACAGCCACTACCTATGTTAATGAAATTAAATGAACTTCAACTTCACATCAATGCAAAGGAGCTCAAAGCCATTTTTCCTATCTTGAAATCTTTTGCATGTGAACTCAGAGGGAGGCATGTCAAAGTGTTCTGTGATAACACCACCCCCATTACTTATGTTAATGAAATGGGGGGTATGAAATCTTTGACTTGCAATGAGATCTGCACTGAGATCTGGAAATGGTGTTTAGCAAGAGATGCTTGGATTACCTTCTCTCACATACCCGGCAGAGACAACGTCATAGAAGACAAAGCATCTCACAGATTTAATGACAGACATGAATGGAGGCTAAATTAAAACATTTTCAAGGACATCTGCAAAATTTCTGATTTATTTGCTTCTCAATCAAACAAACAGGTTGACCGATATTGTTCTTGGAAACCCGACCCAGAGACCGAATTTTTTTATGTATTTTTTTTACTAATTGGGCTCAATTTGAGTTAATTTACATCTTTCCCCCATTTGCTCTGATCTCCAGATGTCTGCAGGAGCTACGAGAGGAACAGGCAAAAGGATGGCTGGTGGTTCCACTGTGGCCGTCCCAACTGTGGGACGCTTGTCAAGGAGCCCCGGCTCATCACAAAGATGAAGAACGTGCTCACTCTACCACTCACAACAGAGGACCACCCCATCATGAGACATACTAAGTTAATGGCTTGTCTTTTGTCTGGGAAAAGCTGCAAAAACAAGGCATTTCGTCTGTGGGTACGGACATCATCATGGCCTCTTGGAAGCCTGGGACTGAAAAGCAGTACCGTACACATGTCAATAGATGGACACAGTTTTGTCATAGGTAGGGCATCAATCCCCTTAATCTCTCTGTAATCCATTCAATTAATTTTTTATCTGAAACCTTTCACAGAGGAGTGGGGTATGACTGTGTCACCACTGCCAGGGGGGCTCTTTCTTTGCTTGGATTAGTGGCAACAACCCCATGGTCAACAGACTGCTTAGAGGTGTATTCAACCTGAGGCCATCAACACCCAGGTATACTGATACCTGGGATGTCACGCCCATCTTGTGTCAACTGAGGATGAGGACCATGGCCCTTGTTACCAATCTCACTCTGAAGGCCCTGACTTTGAAATTAGTAATGCTGATGGCCCTCACACAAGCAGCCCAGGTTCAAACTTTACACTTTTTAGTGCTGAAGAACATCAGCATAGGGGAGGATTCCATTACCACGTGGTTAGGTGGCAATGTTAAACAATGCCGACCAAAATGTAACATTCAGGTTGTGAAATTTCATGTTTTTACCAAAGATACAAGGTTATGTGTATGTTAAACACTCAAAATGTACATTGAAAAGACAGAACAGTTCAGGAAAGTTGGGTAAGAAGATGGACAACTTTTCATCAGCTTCATTAAATCACACAAACAGGTATCAAGGGAGACTTTCGCAAGATGGATTAGAACAATGCTGGTTTTGTTGGGGATGAACACTGCAAAGTATACAGTGTACACAGTGTGTGACCAGCAGCAGCCTCAAAAGCGAAGGCCATGGAAGTACCAGTAGCTCACATTATGGCAAAAGCTGGTTGGTCACAGTGGACCACATTTGCCAGACATTATGACAAGGTAATTGCTTGTGATGTGCATGATTTTCAAGAGGCAGTGTTAGGTTATGTCTGGTAGAGGTTGTTACTTCTTAGTTGGGAATGGTTGTAGAATGAAAGTTCTTTTGTTTCCAGAGTTTTTCTTACCTCTATTAGATTAGGAGTTATCATGACAACTTTGACTGTATTGAACTAATGAACGCTTATCAAGGTACAACACCCACATGGCTTTAAAACCTCATGGGGTAGCGAGCTTCAGCAGACAAGTGATTTGCTGACGTAAAATTGACAGAGTACATGAGACTTATCGGAGGTCAGTTGAAGTGTGCTCAAGATTTTACAAAGCAAATCACGTCTGCTTGAAGCTAGCTTTCACATGCCCTCCTCTCCCACCCTTTGTTTCATTCTATAAATCCTCTGAAGTGAGGAAATTGGGATCGGTGGGGTTCTCATTTTCATGTGGGTGGTCGTACGCTCCAAAGTCTGACATGTGGGACAGCGCGGCATTATCTCATGTGAAAGCTAGCTTCAGGCAGATGTGATTTACTTCGTAAAATCTTGAGTACACTTCAGCTGACCTCCAGTATGTCTCATGTACTCTGTTAATTTTATCAGCCAGTTGTTCTCTACATTCCTTCAATATCCGGTTTGATACTCCACCTGGACCAGTTGCTTTATTTACTTCAAGTTCTTCCAACATCTTAAGAATTTCTTCATAACTGACTGGGACTGTACTTAGTATATTCTTCACCAACTTATCCCTTCCAGCGTCAAACTCCCTTTCCACAGTAAATACCAATCTGAAACTATTGTTCATAACCTCCACCATGTCCTGTGCATCATCATACATTTTTCCTTCATCTTTCAGTCTTGATACACCTTCCTTCTTCATCTTCCCATTAATATGGCTAAAGAATAGTTTGTGTGTGTATGTGTGTGTGTGTGTGTGTGTGTGTGTGTGTGTGTGTGTGTGTGTGTGTACTCAGTACTGTATCTGGACTTAACACGTCCAATACCTGATCAGTTGCCCGAGACTCGGGGGGCGTAGTAGTCTGTCAGTTGCATTCATAGACAGAAGGTGTTAAGATTACAAATTTGTTCAAGTACCAGCAATGGATATCTGGTTGAAAATGGGGAAACTGTCAGAAAAGAAAATCCTGAAAAGCAAGCCTTGACCATATCGTCTGGTGAAGGTGGGGTGAATGCCACTGATGTTACAGATAAAGAGGGCCAGAGAGAAGCACAGGGAAAAAGACACAAGGTGAAACAACATGATATGGAACAGCAGAGTGAGGCAGAGGGACAGGGCGGAGTGAAGGGGTAGAATGAACAGCAAGACCAACTGAGTCAGAAAGATAGAGCTGACGAGTGTGAAAAGAAAAGTAAAAAATGCAAATATGATGAAAGCTATATCGCATTGGGGTTTACATGGATTGGTGATGCTGAAACACCAAGTCCACAATGTGTTCTTTGTGGTGAAGCTAACAGCAGTCTCAAGCCCTCTTACTAATGCCACAATCTGTAAAACTAAATATAACAACCTGAGAGACATGCCAGTAAATTTTTTCAAATGCAAATTGGAAGAATTAAGAAAAAACAAACAACTATTGGGATCATATTCAAGTAATGGATCTCACAAGGATGCTCTACAAGCATCATACCTTGCTAGCTACACTTTAGCAAAAAAAGGAATGCCACACATGACCACGGAAGATGTATGCTTGCCAGTGGCAAAAGATTTGGTAAATTGCATGTTTGGAGAAAAAGCAGCGAAAAAGCTGGATATGATTCCATTTTCCAACAATACTGTGGCCCGCTGCATTGACAGTATGTCTTCAAATATTCTCTGCCAGCTGGTAAGTTGTGTCAAGGGCAGTGAGTTTTATTCCCTGCAGATTGATGAGTCAACAGATATTGGAAATCTGGCTAATCTTTTGGTTTATGTCTGTTTCTTAAATAATGGCACAGTTCATGAGAAATTTTGGTTTTGTCAGCCTCTTGACACTCGTTTTTTATTTAATCAACAATTTTATGAAAGACAATGGGATCGAATGGGAGTGCTGTGTAGGAATAAGTACTGACGGAGCAATGTCAATGACGGAAATATAAAGGGCTTGTAGCTTTTATCAAGAAAAGTGTTCCTTCAGTTTCCTGGGTTCACTGCTGCATTCACAGAGTGGCTCTTGCCTCAAAAAATATGCCAGCTGAGCTGCTATCTTTTCTTAATGATTCAGTGAAAATGGTCAACTTCATCAAAGCTCACCCAATGAAGAATTCAAGGATTTTCAAAGTTCTGTGCAACAAAATGGGCAGTGAACATGAGACACTACTTTTGCATACAGAAGTGCAATAGTTATCCAAAGGTAAAGTTCTGACAAGACTTTATGAGCTTCGATGCGAAGTTGAACATTTTTTTGTCGATCACCCATTCAATTTGTCTTCCTGCCTGCATGATGAAGAATGGCTGCAAAAACTTGAATACTTGGCAGACATTTTCTCAGTGCTGAATGAAATGAACTCAAGTCTTCAGGGTGTCAGATCCATAGTGTTTAACACACTAAACAAGATCAAAGCAGTGATAAAAAAATAGCATTTTGGTCAAGATATGTAGAGTCAGGCTAAATTCAGTGTTTACCATTGCTACATGACTTCAATGAAGCAAGTGAAATAGTCTTGAAAAAGTGTGTGAAAAGTCTTATTCTTGAACACCTCAAACAATTGAGAGAGCAGCTATGAAGATACTTTCCTTCCAGGAACCTATCATATACTTGGATAAACAATCCATTCAAAGCTTTTTTTCCAATCATGCATCTGTCACTAATGGAACAGGAATACAATTCAAACAAAAACTACTCATGGATTTCTGGGCACAAATCATGGAAGATTATGTTAACTTATCCAAGTAAGCATTGAGAGTATTGATGCCCTTTGCCAAGACATACCTCTGTGAGACTGGCTTTTCTGCACTCACAGCTCTGAAGATGAAGTAATACCAGAGGATGAATGCTGAGAAAGATCTAAGAATCAGACTTTCTTCAGTTGTTCCCAACTTTGTTGACCTGTGTGCTGAAATGCAGCCTCATCCATCCCACGAATTACTAACAGGTAAGTGCTGGCATATTATCAGTAACAATTTTTTAACAAAACTCCTCCTTATAACTGGCATAATTTCTTACTTATATATATATATATATATATATATATATATATATATATATATATATATATATATATATATATATATATATATATATATATATATATATATATATATATATATGAGATATGAGAATCCTATGTTGTAAATAACTGATATGAGTGATATCATTGTTAATTATCAAAATCAGTAAACATGTGAGCTGTATAAACATAATGATAATGTAATGCATGCAATTACTAGTAAACAGTAGCAAAAATGGTGGTGGCAGTGGGATGGGGGTGCATGGACTCGGACATATCCTGGTAGGTGGCATATGGCCTGAAAAGTTTGGGAACCGCTGATCTCAAGTTTCCTTTCTGACTGTTTTATTGCTGCTGTGGTAGACAGTCACTGTTCTTTTCTTAAATCTATTAACAATGGTGTTACTCAGGGTTCTGTCCTGTCACCCACTCTCTTCCTATTATTCATCAATGATCTTCTAAGCCAAACTTCTTGTCCTATCCACTCCTAAGCTGATGATACCACCCTGCACTTTTCCACATCTTTTTGTAGACGTCCAACCTTTCAGGAAATAAACAGTTCTTGCAGGGAAGTCAAAGAATGCCTGACTTCTGATCCCTCTAAAATTTATGATTGGGGCAAAGCAAACTTAGTATTGTTCAATGTCTCAAAAACTCAATTCCTCCATCTATCAACTCGACACAACCTTCCAGGCAACTATCTCCTCTTCTTCAGTTACACTCAACTGTCCCTCTCTTCTACAATGAACATCCTCAGTCTGTCATTTACTGATAATCTAAACTGGAAACTTCACATCTCATCTCAAGCTAAAACAGCTTCTATGAAGTTAGGCATTCTGAGGCATCTTTGCCAGTTTTTCTCACCCTACCAGCTGCTAACTCTGTAATGGGGCCTTATCTGTCCATGTATGGAGTATGCTTCACATGAATGGGGGATTCCACACACACCGCTCTTTTAGACAGAGAGGAATCAAAAACTTTTCATCTTATCAACTCCTCTCCTCTAACTGACTGTCTTCAGCCTCTCTCTCTTATCACCACAATGTTGCATCTCTTGCTATCTTTTACCACTATTTTCATGCCAGCTGCTCATCCGATCTTGCTAACTGCATTCTTCACCTCCTCCCATGGCCTCACTGCACAAGACTTTCTTCTTTCTCTCATCCCTATTCTGTCCACCTCTCTAATGCAAGAGTTAACCAGTATTCTCAGTCATTTTTCCCTTTCTATGGTAAACTTTGAACTCCCTGCCTACTTCTGTATTTCCTCCTTCCTATGATTTGAACCCTTTCAAGAGGGAGGTTTCAAGATGCTTATTCTGTAATTTCTGACTACCACTTTTGACTCTGTTCAGGGACTGGTACCTCAGTGGGCCTTATTTTTCATTATATTTCTGTTGCTCTTGGCCAGTGTCCCTCCTACATGGAGAGAGAGAGAGAGAGAGAGAGAGAGAGAGAGAGAGAGAGAGAGAGAGAGAGAGAGAGAGAGAGAGAGAGAGAGAGAGAGAGAAAATCAAATCTTGTTTCACTCTAAATTACTTTTTAATTGCTTATTTAAACTGATTTGCATATAGATATGAAGAATAAGCAAGAAAATAAATAAAACTTCCCTCAAGATAAATAAATAAATAAAATACAGAAATTAAACCCAAAAAACCCAGTGGGTTGGGATAAAAAAAAATCCCAGGTTTTTTACAATCCTGGTTTTGGTTCCCACAAAATGCAATGAATACTTAGGCAATATCATTGATACCAACAGTATGACAGACTCCTTGCCAGATCACAGAGTGGACCAAATAGTGCAAGGTTGTGAAGTACTCATGCATAAGAATAAAGTTAAAATCCAAGAAGTGGCTAGGGTCATTGGTCTTGTGGTTCCTGCCATTCCATCAGCTGAGGTGGGGAAGCTTCACTACAGGAAGTTGGAGGCAGTAAAAGTCACAGCTTCGCACATAGAAAAGGGAAATCTTGACAGATCTATGATTATTACTGATGAAATGAGAACAGACTTAATTAAGCAGGTGGATGAATAATGTTTCAGTACAATATAGAAAAATATTTAGATTGGGTACTGATATTGATTTGTAAACTGATGTATCTAACTTAAGGCATGTTTATCTTATCCAAGATCACGCTCATCTTTGAACCACAATCTTCAGTGAAAACACGATGGCTTGTTTATGTCGTCAAGATTTCAGTAATCTTGCTGTCTGATTTATAATTTCTTAAAAACAATAGATGGCAACAGAATACTCTGATGTATTCTCACTGAACTGAGCAAGGTTTGAGCTCACTTACATTTTCCCTCCATTCTCATTACTTACTAGGTGTCTGCAAAAGATGCAGGCAGAAGAAGCACGGGAATGGATACCCTTGTACCCTTGTGGATGTCCCAGCCGTGGATGAGGTTGTTGCTCAGGATGATGGTTGACCACTCATGATTTATTATGTGAAGGATAGATGTACTGATGCACCCATCCTCATCAGAGGGGCACCTGTTCATGAAGCACATACAAATGATGGCATGCCTATTGTCCAGGAGAACCTATGAGAATGAGGCATATCTGTAATGGGTGCGGACATCATTCTTACCTCCTGAAAACCAGGAACAGAGAAACAATACTGTCCACATGTCAGAAGATGGATGCAATTTTGTGGTAGAGGGGATATCAATCCCCTTAATCCCACTGTGTCCAACATCATAAATTCCTTGGCCGAGACTTTCCACAGGGATGTACAGTATGAGTGCATTAACATGGCGAGAGGTGCCCTCTCATCACTGGGCATTATGGCAGGTGGCTGCAGAATGGGAAATCACCCACTAGTTATCAGGTTCATGAGAGGGTGTTTAATCTAAGACCATCTATGCCCAGGTATACTGAGACCTGGGATGTTAAACCAGTATTAAAAAAACTTAGAACTATATGTCCACTACATGCACTGTCCCTGAGGGAGTTAATGTTAAAACTTGTTATGTTGATGCTCTAATTCAGGCAGCCAGACTTCAAATTTTACACTTTTTAGCATAGGGAAATATTTCCTTCCTATTCAGTTGGGGGAAAATATTAAGCAATGCAGGCTTAACTTTAACATTCAAGTGGTGAAATTTCAGGCTTACGCTAAGGATGCCAGCTTCTGTGTAAATGTGACATTGCAAACTTACATTGAAATGACTGAGGCAATCAGACAGGGTGCTGAACAAAAGAAGCATAAACTACTTATCAGCTTTATCGAGCTACACAAAACTGTCTCAAAGGACACATTTGCACGTTGAATCACAAAAATGCTTGATTTGTCTGGGGTGGACACCACTAAATTCACAGCTGGCAGTGTTTTGCCAGCTGCACCATTGAAGGCCAAGGCTATGGCTGTGCCAATTTCTTGTACCATAGCAAAAACTGGGTGGTCCAGGAAGACTACTTTTGTAAAATAAAAAAATATTATGATAAGAATATTGTTATGGGATCTGATCCATTTCAGGATGCAATATTAGAGTAGAGAAGGGTATTTTGACTCTAAAGTACATTACTATATTATGGATTATTCAAAGTATACTATACACCTGTGACACCAATGTTACATTGTGATGTCATGAACAACATGCATGAGTGCTAATTTTCTGTATGGTATGCAGGGTATTACATTCAATAATGTTTCATTCATCAGAATATGTAACCAGTTTTATTTTATGATATGTACTGATGCTATGTGATTGAGGGAGACTACTTGTGTAAAATATTATAATCAGCTTGTTGTTATGGAATCAGGCCTATTCAGGATTGCTATGTTAGAATTTTGGATTATATTTTGATTCCAAGATATAATGATTTAAACATGAAAGGGCTGGATCCTCATAAATATTCATTATGCTGAAAATGATTGTGTTACATTGCAATACTAGTGAAATGTGCAGCTGCATGCATGAATATAAACCCATGTACAATGAATGGTATTCAGGTTCATTCATGTTATCAAAACTTATCACAAATTGTATATTGAAATATGTACAGGTGGTGAAGCTATACAGTGGCACAACACCCACATGGCTTCAAAACCTCATGAACAAGCGACCCTTCAGCAGGTCAACAGGTCAGTTGAAGCATGCTTACAGTTTTATGAGGGAAATCACCTCTGGTGTAGGGGAGCTTTCACATGCCCTCCACTCCCCCCCAGTGTTAATGGATTACAACACCAATTTCATCATCCTGCATGGAACCTTTTCTTTTATGTCATGTGGGTGGTTGCATCATTCAAAGTCTGACGGTGTTGTGTGGCGCAGCATTTCTCATGTGAAAGCTCCCCTACAGCATAAGTGGTTTGGCTCGTAAAATTACAAGCACACTTCAACTGACCTGCAGTGAGTCTTGTGTACTTTATCATTGTTGTTGAACTTTTTGTAAAGTAAACCACAGAAATTACTATCCTTTATTTTTCATCCCTTAATGGTAGAATTTCGACTGGATTGTCTGGTTATTGGTTTTGTTTATAGACATTTTTCATTATTTGTGGTTTGAGTTCAAGTAGGCAAGTTGGGATGTAGTTGCCACACCTATTCTGGAAGCAACTATTAGTGATTCTGAAGATTCTCTAATATAAGGCGCTTACAATCATACCGTACCAAGTGCTGTTTTTTAAAAGACGCGAAAATCACTTCCAAAGCTTGACAACATTTAAATATGCATATTTCAAGAACTAAATGAGGAGTTAAAGTTATGTTTACTTAATGGAAATTTCGACCATATTGCCACGTGTTCTGTAGCTCTGACTCATTTGCCAGATAAAGGGATGTTTGAGGAATACAGTGCCACATGTAACTCTGTTTCAGATACTATGACACTTGATACAGTATGATTCTAAGTGCTTCATACATGACAGGGTAATCAGGCACATTTATAAGTAGTATGATTATCTCTTTGATTACACAGATGCACAAATGTGTAAGATTTATAATAATAACTAAATATATACTATTTCTGTCTGGAAATTTATACCATACTTTCACTTTTTTTATTGCATCTGTCAATCTTACTGTCACTTTCATTATTGTCTTAGTAGTATTATGTAAAAAATACAAAGTATTTTTGATATAAGGTTTGATAGGGGTTTCAGCTTCAGCCAGTTCATCCTGAGTTGGCTTATATTCAATCCCAGATGACTCAATCTCACTGAACTCATGATCAGAGTCCAAAAGCATATTCAGAGCCTCTAGGGCAAAAAGAGTGTAGCAGCAGCAGTCAGACATGGCACAAACATTCATGACTACTGGCAACATGACAAGGATTTCATCACCATGGCTTGTGGGTAGAATGGGTGAGTTGCTATTTCTCATTTTTGCCCAAAATAGTTAATTTTTACCTCCTTATTGTGCAGCTCTACATGCATCCATGAGGTAGAACTTTAAAGCAATCAGCTCACCTATCCTTCCTCTTCACTGTGCAATAGACTTGAAGTTCAGAGTGAATGATTTGCCCATGGCAATGTGAGAAACATACACGTGTAACTTTTGCCTTCCCACCGCCTTGGGTGCCGAATTCACTGTGGCTGTGGCTGGGTATGGTGCAAGTCAAATGACTCTCTCTCTCTCTCTCTCTCTCTCTCTCTCTCTCTCTCTCTCTCTCTCTCTCTCTCTCTCTCTCTCTCTCTCTCTCTCTCTTAAACAGAAAGAGAGAGAGAGCTACCACATGTCCAAACTGGGAATGCTTGGCTACCACACAAGCCATGTAAGTAAAGGGAGAATATTGGTGTCGGATATAGCTGTCATTGGCAGTCAACAGTCGACAGCAGGTTGGTATGGGTTGATCACATATTTGTGATCATTTAAACAGCTGTACTGCCTGGAAATTACAGAGTAATTACAAAGTATGTAACAGGTATGATGAATCCAGTAGTTTACTATGATATTCATTTGTTTATACTTAGCTAAACTGCACCTCCACATAATATAACAATTAATATTACTCATATTAATTTTGACAGCAAAATGAGGTGCCCATGACAATGGGATGCTGCACACCACTACAGCTTCCTTATATTTTCGTTTTTAGGCACAGATTTTTTTTTTTTCCAGGGAGGGAAGTTAATGTTATGTTCTTGTTCCCGAATCACAGAACGAAACACCAATACCACCAATGCTTGTAAATCCACAAGATTCTCTGTTGTAGTCTACCCTGTGCTAAGCAACAATCACTGGACCTGAGGTATGGCATCACAACCACTCCATCTGCGAGCTGCCATTTGTTGATTTTTCTAAAACTCTGAGGCCTTTTTCCTCAACACATTTACATTGTTTTTTTCAAATTAATCACATCATAAGAAAATTTAATTAATTAAAAGGATAATTACATTTTTTACCAGAAAAACTAACAAGCAACCAGTCCATTAAGGGTTCTTCATGCCAATGGCATGGTACAATGGTATCACATAGTGATCCAGAGCTTTCAAAGTCCCCCATTGCATCCATCTTATATGGGTCTAGGTGGATGCCCTCTTTGTTGTATACCTAACTGAAGAATTTTACAGCAAATGTCATAATGGTGCACTTGCTGTTAAAGACCAACCCATTTTTCTTGGCTGTTTTCATCAATTCATGGAAATTGCTGTCATATTCTTGTTTTGTGTGATCAAACACATGCAAAAATCATTTGCATTTCTAATGGTTGCAGGAAAATTTTTCAATAGTAATATCTGCAATGTCTGCACATTCAGTATCTGGATTCATAAATATCCAAACATAATCATGTTTAGATATTAAACTGGACTCACATTCAGTTTAATATCCTTACATACAAACATCAGTATGATGTGTCAGTGCAGCAGATACAGCGGTGCTGCAGAAGTGTGACACCTCTTGTTCATTTGTGTGTTTTCATAATGCAGCGAAGCCATTGTGTCACTACATAGTGAAGCACCTCTCATTTGTCTGTGTGCTTTTGCAATGTGATGGAACTGCAATGCAGCCAGTTGAGTTTCTATAAAATTAAATTATTACAAGTTAGGATAACACTTACAGGTTAACAGTGATGATGGCAACTGAGCCATGCAAGAGCTGGGCCAGACTGGGTGCCAGGATCTTGACACGAGCAGCAGAAGAGTTGTCATGAAGCAGTAGTACCCAAGGCAAGTCAGCTTGGTCATAGGGAGTTTTAAACTCTTCAGATGCAGGAACCTCAGATACCTCATGCTGCAAAATATTTCATAAGGGTAGAATAGAAATTACTCAAATTTACAATGAGTATAATTTTTCTGCAAAAAATAAATAAATAAATAAATAAATGAAAAAAAAATAAATAAAATAAAATAAATAAATAAAAAAAATTACAATGATTTCAGTATCTTTAACAATATGCTACATAATATAAAATTTTCCTTTCCACTTAATTCATATACAATAGATTTGTAAACATTACAGGATTTATTTGGAACTAAAAGAGCATTAAACTTAGAAGAAAAATAATGGAGAAAGCATTTAAAGAAAATATTAGAAGATAATATTGCTTTATTTAAAATTAGTTAAGATAATTGTTATACAATAGAATAAAAGTGCATACAATATTGGCAGGATGATACCAGGAAGAGTAGAATTACTCACAAGAGAAGGAGCCAAAGGTATTGTTTCTAATAAAAGTCAAAGTAACAAAGAAAACCAAATGGTGATAAATAACCATTACAATTAGTATGAGATGAAAGAATATAAGTGGAAAAGACATGGAGTAATGATGGTTACAAAACTATACATGAAAATTCAAAAGCAAAATGATGCAAAATTATTGAGAAAATAAGAGGTCGCTATGACTGTGAGATTCAACAAACATTTTAGTAAGAAAATAAGTGGAGCACAAGATATGGAATGGAATTAAATGTACAGTGAAACCTCAGTTACTGAACATCTCCCTTTTCAAGCAAATTGGTTTTCAAACAAAATTTCAAATTCATAATTGCTTCAGTTGCTGTACCACAATTCAGTTCTGAACAAAATTACTTGATGTCAAATATTAAGAGACAAAGCAAAAGCTGCTGTTTGTTACTAATTTATAGTTCCTGTAAATATTTTCTTGATTTTCACATATTTGGAGGAAATACACATTATGTAAGACAGCAATCTAATCTTTGAAATAAGGTAAATGTGATCCTGTTGAAGAGTCTTGGTGTACACAAACAATGTTTTGGCTAGCTGAGGGGTAATCTGACTCCTGAGGAGGCTAAACCTCCTGAAACTGAAAGAATTGAGAGTAGAGGCCCAATCAAAAAATGAGGAGAGGACACAGGAACAAGCAAGGAGATTCATTTGAAAAGTTGTGGACATGAAAGTTAAGAAATGGTGGCCAAAGATGCCACAAAAGATCACCAAATAGAAGCTTAAAAATTATGTACACATATATAGATGGTTTGGTGTTGAGCCTATTGGAACTTAAAGACTACCTAAAGAACAATAAACCAGACGTGATATGTTTAACGGAAACCAAACTAAAAGAGGATATAAAGCTAAGATTTGCAAAGGAAGGTTATAGCACATGGAGGTAAGACAGAAAAGGAAAGGGAGGAGAAGGAGTGATGATACTGGTAAAAGAGGATATAGTTGTTGAGGAAGTGGAATATGGTGGTGGAATGACAAAAACTTTGATTGATGAGATTAATTTCAAAGGAAGTGAAAAAAAAAGAAAGTTACTGTAATGTACATACCACCAAAAACTAATGCACTGGAGGGCAACAATATAAAACTATGTAACTAGAAACAAAAAATAGCATAAAGGAAATGATAAAGAAAAGTAATAAATTGCTCTTAGAAGGCAACTTCTACACTAAAGGAATAGACTGGGAGGAGATGGAAGTGAAAGAAAATGTTGGGTCATGGAGCAAAGAACTTATGCATACCATGATGATGTATACAATGAGACAGTGGGTGAATGAACCTACAAGATGCAGAGAAGAAGAACCATTACAGTTGGACTCAGTGTTTATGAAAACCCCAGAAAGTAGACCAAGTATACATTGTCTGAGTTCACTGGGAAGAAGTGATCATGTGACAATAGAGATAATACTACAGGAGGAAACAGTGTTGCACAGGAATGAACAATATAGAAATGGGAGACAGAACTATGCTAAGGCAAACTTTGCCTTAAATTTATGGAAAAATTAACTGGAAAGAGTTATTTGAAGGTAAAGTGCAAGAAAAATAAGAAATATTTTTGAGCAAGTATATAGAGAGGAGATGCAACAGTTTGTACTAAGTTATAAAGTGAACATTGGGAAGCATGAATACCAGGTGTATAGAAGCAAAAAAGAAAAAGGACAGGGCATTGAGGAAAATGATGAGAAATCTGAACAGAAATACTAGGGAAGAATACAGAAAGGTAAGGAATGAATATGGTATAATAATAAGAGAAGAAGAAAGAAATTTTGAAAGTGACATAGTAAGAAAATGCAAGGAAGAGCCCAAACTCTTCTGTAGATATATAAATGGAAAAATGAAACATAGGGATGACATAAACAAGTTAAAAAGAAAAGGAAGAATTTATGAAACTACTGAAGAGACTGGTGAACTAATGAAGAGTTTTCAATCTGTGTTTACAAAAGGAAACCAATTTTGTGGCTCTGAAAGTGGTATCACAGTATCAGGCAATACAGGAGATACAAGTAAAGAGACAAGAAATCAAGAAACTGCTGGAAGACCTGGATGTTAGAAAAGCTATGGGATCAGATCAGGTAAATAGATGGATATTAAAAGAATGCAGAGAACAAATGGAAGAACCCATACAGGATATAATTTAAAGCTCGTTGAGAAAAGGAAAAGTACCAAGGGAATGGAAAAGGGCTAATATAATGGCAATATACAAAGGGGGAGATAAAATGGAACCATTAAATTATATAACAAGTATTGTAAGCAAGCTTTGTGAAATAGTAATTAAAGATAGATGGGTGCAATATTTAGAAGATGAAAAGATAATTACAGAAAAGCAATTTGAATTCCGGAAAGGGAGATCCTGTGGCACAAATCTACTGAATTTCTATACGAGAGTAATAGATAGAGTGCAAGGGAGGGACGGATGGGTTGGTGTGGTATACCTGGATCTGAAAAAAGCATTCGATAAAGTTCCCCACAAAAGCCTTATGGGGAAGCTAAAGAATGGAGGAGGGCTTAAGGGAGCAACATTGAGATGGATAATTATTTACAAGGGAGGGAAATGAGAACAGTAATCAGAGACACTAATTCAAGTTGGTGCTAAGTGACAAGTGAGGTACTGTAAGGATATGTGTTGGCACCTAATATGTTTCAAATATATGTAAATGATATGACAGAGAATCTAAATAGTTGTATAAAAATGTTTGCTTATGATGGAAAAATAATGAAAATAATAAAGGATAAAAATGACTGCAAAGAGTTACAAAAGGATATTGACAAGATACATACATGGAGCCAAATATGGAAACTAGAATTTAATGCCAGAAAATGCCACATGTATAAAATAAGAAAAGTAAAAAGAGATTTTTATGGAAGTACAAAATGGGAGGAGAAATAATAGCGAAAAGTAATGAAGAAAAAGATCTGTAAGTAATGATTCGGGACACACTATCACCTGAAAGATACATAAACGGGATATTCGGCTCTACATACAGATCGTTAATTAATGTGCCGTTTAACTATTTAGATAAAGAAATGATGACGAAAGTTATAACAAGCATAATGTTTCCTAAACTGGAATACATAGCAATAGTTTGGGCTCCACATAGAAAAAAAGTTATACGGAAATAGGAAAGAATACAGAAGATAGCGACAAAGATGGTACCAGAATTCAAAGACTTAAGCTTAGAAGAACATAAGAATATAAGAACATGAGAAATAAGGGAAGGTGCAAGAAGCCATCAGGCTTACACGTGGCAGTTCCTGTATCAAATATACCTACCTATTTCCACTATCATCCCCATCCAAAAACCTGTTTAATCTTCTCTTGAAGCCCCCTAATGTCTTAGCACTAACAACATGATTATTGAGTCCGTTCCATTTGAGAACCAATTTTGTCCTATTTCTTTCTTAAACCTAAATTTTTCAAGGTTGAACGTGTTATTTCTTGTTCTGTCCTGGTTGCTGATCCTAAGAATTTTGCTTACATCCCCCTTGTTATAACCCTTATACTACTTAAAGACTTCTATCAGGTCTCTTCTTAACCTACATCTCTCTAAAGAATGTAACTTTAACAGCTTCAATCTCACCTCATAAGGAATACTCCTCATCCCCTGTATCCTTTTAGTAATTTTCCTTTGTACTGATTCTAATTGACCTATATCCTTCCTGTAATGTGGGAACCAGAACTGCACAGCATAGTCTAGATGAGGTCTGACCAATGCCGAATATAACTTTAATATTACTTCAAGCCTTCTACTTTTAACACTCCTAAAAATGAATCCTAATACCCTGTTTCTGGCCTCTATGCATTGATTTCCTAGACAGAGTTCAGATGCCTAAATCTTTTTTTGCATCCTGAACCTACCAGAGTTTCATTGGTACCTACTGTGTTGGTTTTCTCTACCTACGAGTATGCTAAGAACTCTGCACTTGTTGATATTAAACTGGATTTCCCATCTGTCCGTCCATTCATTCATCCTATCTAAATATGCCTGCAAGACGATGGCATCTGATTCTGACCTAATGAATCTACGGTACCTATTTTTGTGTCATCCACAAACTTACTAACATATCTACTGATTCCACTATCCAAGTCATTGATATATATTAAAAACAACAATGGTCTTAATACTGATCCCTGTGGCACCCCACTAATTACATGACCCCCACTTGGATTTAGAGCCATTTATTACAACTCTCTGTTGCCTGTTGCTTAGCCGTGACCTTATCCAGCCTAACACCTTCCCATCTATCCATCTATCCCATGTGCCCTAACCTTTCTCAGGAGCCTATGATGGGATACCTTGTCAAATGCCTTATTAAAATCCAGATATAAGATGTCATAACTATCACCATTATCTAC
Organism: Scylla paramamosain; assembly: GCF_035594125.1. Lineage (NCBI taxonomy): Eukaryota > Metazoa > Arthropoda > Malacostraca > Decapoda > Portunidae > Scylla > Scylla paramamosain. Next base: position 10,874,235 of record NC_087161.1, read on the forward strand.
TGCCTCATACACTTTACTGTAAAGACTTAACAAGTTCATCAAGCAAGATTTCCCCTTCGTGAAACCATGCTGTGAGTGATTTATCAAGTCATCAAGAAAGACTTGAAGAGATGGGTTTTCCAACACTACAAGAGAGAAGAGAAACAGGAGACCTGATAACAATGTACAAATTAGTAAACAATGTTCAAAGAATAGACAGAAATGATTTGGTACCACAGATGGAGGAGGGAGAGAAACAGACAAGGGGACATGGGAAGAAAATAAAGAAGAGTGGATGTTCAAGCAACATCAAAAAATGCAGCTTGCTGTATAGAACCATTGAAATTGGAATGATTTGAAGAAAGAGATGATTGTGGTAAACAGTGTACACATGTTTAAAGAGAAACTGGATAAATATGGTTATGGAGACGGAACAAAATGAGCTTTGGTTCGTGACCTTTACAATACAACTAGGCAAATACACACACCAGATGGAGTGTTGGGATGGGTATTAAAAGAATGCAGTAACCAGCTTAAAGATAAGTTATATACCATCATATGTACCTCTATTAATGAAGGAATAATTTCATGTTGGAAAAAGGCAAACATTTAAACATTTAAATATTTAAATTTATCTGTGCTGTATACCTCTCTCCTAACTCCTCTGACTATAAGAAATTCTTTGACTACTTAACTTCCAAAGTGGAGCACATTCTGACCCTCTTCCCTCTTGCAGAGATCTCCATTCTTGGAGACTTCAATGTTCACCACCAGCTTTGGCTTTCCTCTCCCTTCACTGACCATCCTGGTGAACTAGCCTACAACTTTGCTATCCTCCATGACCTAAAGCAATTGGTGCAACACCCTACTCGTATTCCTGACCATCTTGGAGATACGCCCAACATTCTTGACCTTTTCCTGACCTCTAATCCTTCTGCTTATGCTGTCACCCTTTCTTCTCCGTTGGGCTCCTCCGATCACAATCTCATATCTTTATCTTGTCCTATCACTCCAATCCCTCCTCAGGATCTCCCTAAGCGAAGGTGCCTCTGGTGTTTTGCCTCTGCTAGTTGGGGGGACCTGAGGAGGTATTTTGCCGATTTTCCTTGGAATGACTACTGCTTCCGTGTCAGAGACCAGTCTTTGTGTGCTAGGCGCATAACAGAGGTGATAGTGTCTGGCATGGAGGCGTACATTCCTCACTCTTTTTCTCGTCCTAAACCTTCTAAACCTTGGTTTAACACAGCTTGTTCTCGTGCTATACATGATAGAGAGGTGGCCCACAAAAGGTACTTAAGCCTTCCATCACCAAAATCTCATGCACTTTATATTTCTGCCCGGAACCATGCCAAGTCTGTTCTCCAACTAGCCAAAAACTCCTTCATTAACAGAAAATGTCAAAACCTTTCAAGATCTAACTCCCCTCGTGATTTCTGGCATCTAGCCAAAAATATCTCCAATAACTTTGCTTCTTCTTCTTTCCCTCCTCTACTTCAACCAGATGGCACCACTGCTATCACATCTATTTCTAAAGCTGAACTCTTTGCTCAAACCTTTGCTAAAAACTCTACCTTGGACGATTCTGGGCTTGTTCCTCCCTCTCCTCCACCCTCTGACTACTTCATGCCACCTATTAAAATTCTTCGCAATGATGTTTTCCATGCCCTCGCTGGCCTAAACCCTCGGAAGGCTCATGGACCTGATGAAGTCCCTCCTATTGTTCTCCGAAACTGTGCCTAGTCAAACTCTTTCAGCTCTGTCTGTCAACATCTACCTTTCCTTCTTGCTGGAAGTTTGCCTATATTCAACCTGTTCCTAAAAAGGGTGACCGCTCTAATCCCTCAAACTACCGTCCTATTGCTTTAATTTCCTGCTTATCTAAAGTTTTTGAATCTATCCTCAACAGGAAGATTCTTAAACATCTATCACTTCACAACCTTCTATCTGATCGCCAGTATGGGTTCCGTCAAGGCCGCTCTACTGGTGATCTTCTGGCTTTCCTTACTGAGTCTTGGTCATCCTCTTTTAGAGATTTTGGTGAAACTTTTGCTGTTGCCTTGGACCTATCAAAAGCCTTTGATAGAGTCTGGCACAAAGCTTTGATTTACAAACTACCCTCCTACGGTTTCTATCCTTCTCTCTGTAACTTCATCTCAAGTTTCCTTTCTGACCGTTCTATTGCTGCTGTGGTAGACGGTCACTGTTCTTCTCCTAAATCTATTAACAGTGGTGTTCCTCAGGGTTCTGTCCTGTCACCCACTCTCTTCTTATTATTCATTAATGATCTTCTAAACCAAACTTCTTGTCCTATCCATTCCTACGCTGATGATACCACCTTGCACTTTTCCACGTCTTTTCATAGACGTCCAACCCTTCAGGAGGTAAACATTTCACGCAGGGAAGCCACAGAACGCCTGACTTCTGATCTTTCTAAAATTTCTGATTGGGGCAGAGCAAACTTGGTATTATTCAATGCCTAAAAAACTCAATTCCTCCATCTATCAACTCGACACAACCTTCCAGACAACTATCCCCTCTTCTTCAATGACACTCAACTGTCCCCCTCTTCTACAATGAACATCCTCGGTCTGTCCTTTACTTATAATCTGAACTGGAAACTTCACATCTCATCTCTAGCTAAAACAGCTTCTATGAAGTTAGGTGTTCTGAGGCATCTCCACCAGTTTTTCTCCTCCTCCCAGCTGCTAACTCTGTACAAGGGCCTTATCCGTCCATGTATGGAGTATGCTTCACATGTCTGGGGGGGTTCCACTCATACTGCTCTTCTAGACAGGGTGGAATCAAAAGCTTTTCATCTTATCAACTCCTCTCCTCTAACTGACTGTCTTCAGCCTCTCTCTCACCGCCGCAATGTTGCATATCTAATTGTCTTCTACCGCTATTTTCATGCTAACTGCTCTTCTGATCTTGCTAACTGCATGCCTCCCCTCCTTCCGCGGCCTCACTGCACAAGACTTTCTTCTTTCTCTCACCCCTATTCTGTCCACCTCTCTAATGCAAGAGTTAACCAGTATTCTCAATCATTCATTCCTTTCTCTGGTAAACTCTGGAACTCCCTGCCTGCTTCTGTATTTCCACCTTCCTATGACTTGGATTCCTTCAAGAGGGAGGTTTCAAGACACTTATCCACCAATTTTTGACCACTGCTTTGACCCTTTTATGGGACTGGCATTTCAGTGGGCATTTTTTTATTAGATTTTTGTTGCCCTTGGCCAGTATCCTTCCTACATAAAAAAAAAAAAAAATTTAAATGTTTAAATATTTAAAGAAGGAAACACACAAGAGCCACTAAATTACAGACTAGTTTTGCTGATGAGTGTGGTAGCAAAAATATGTGAAAGGATAATAAGAAATATATGGACCAAATTTTTGGGAGATAACAAAATCCTTACAAATTGTCAATTGGGTTTTAGAAAGGGGAGATCTTGTCTTACCAATTTGTTGTGTTATTATTCAAGAGTGATTGATATAATAAAGGAGAGAGATGGTTGGGCAGACTGCATTTACTTTATTTTGATAAGGCACCACATAAAATATTTCTATGGAAGCTGAAGAAAATAGGTGGTGTAAATGAAAGACTGCTTGAATGGATGGAAGATTAAAAAAAAAAAAAAAAAACCCTGAGATGTGAACTGTAATGAGGGGCCAGACATCAATGTGGAGCCTGGTATTAAGTGAGGTCCCCCAAAGGTCAGTGTTAGCACCAGTAATATTCGTGGTGTATATAAATGATATGGTGAAGAACATATTCAGCTATGTGAGTCTTTTCTCTGATGATGCAAAACTCATGAGAAGAGTGAAGGAAACTGAAGATTGTAAAGAATTGCAAAGAGATCTAAATATGGTGAACATTGGAGCAACATATGACAAATGGAATTTAACTCTGGGAAGTGTAAAAAGATGGAGTTTGGAAAAAGTAACAGAAGATGTAGTTATAACCATAAGATGGGGGATGAAACAATTAATAAAACAGAGGAAAAAGATCTGGAAGTGATATTCTCAGAGGAATAAGATAACAGGTGAAACTCTCAACCTACTAAGAAACATAAGAGTTGCCTTTGCTTATTTAGATGAAGAAATGAAAAGGAAAATAATCACCACAATGATACATCTAAGATTTGAATAAGCAGTGGTAATTTGGTCACCACATGGGAAAAAAAAAAAAAAATCGCATCAGAAAGTTGGAAGGCATACAGAGAGCAGCAACTAAGATGATACCAGAATTGCAAGATCTACCATGCAAGGAGAGTCTAGCTAGAATGCGACTCCCAACCTTGAAAATGAGACAAGAGAGAGAGGTGATATGATTGCACTTTACAGATTAGTGAGTAGGGTGGAAAAACTAGATAGGGAAGATCTATTTGTAAGGAACAAAAGAGAAACAAAGGGACATGGAAGAAAACTAAAAGCAACCACCTCCAGAAGAGGCATAAAGAAGTTTAGCTTCCCTCATAGAAGCACGGAATGGACTGAAGGGAGAAGTGGTGTGTGCTAGAAATATTCATGACTTTAAGGAAGAGTTGGATAAAAACAGTTATGGAGATGGGGCAGTATGAACTTAGCTCCTCTCTCATACATTTTTTTTTTTTTTATGTAGGAAGGACACTGGCCAAGGGCAACAAAAATCTAATAAAAAAAATTGCCCACTGAAATGCCAGTCCCACAACTAGGTAAATACACATGGAGAAATAAAATATATTGTAAACAAGAGTGGAGAATTTGGGATGGGCAGTGAAGGACTGCAAGAGGAGAATAATCAATAATGTGGAACCAATGGCTGGGCTGAGTGAAGAACAGAGTGAGTGGAGAGCAAAGCGATAGGAAGACAAGGAGGAAATATAATTAATAGCATGGAATCAATGGTTGGAGTGAAGAATGGAGTGAGTGGAGGGCAAAGAGAGAGGGAGGCAAGGACGAAAGGAGGAAAAGGGTGGGAAAGGGTGAGTGCAAGCAATGTAATAGCCCAAAGTGAAAAGGTAGATTTTAAGAAAATAATCAAATAAATGGAGAAGTTCAAAGAGTCCAGGTCTGCAGAGAATGTGGTGAAAGTGATTAAGAATAATAAAGGATTAGTAAAGGGTGCTGTAGACTAGAGGAGAAGTGTGTAAAAGGAGAAAAGGCTGATCAAGGCAGTGAGAGAGAAGGAACTGAAACATGCAGTAAATAAAGTGGCGGAGAAAGTGCAGAACGAAAGAAGAGATTTGGTGAGCAAAAAATAACTGTCATAGAACTGGAAAATTTACTTAGAAGAGGGAAGAAGGGTGGTGAAGTGATGTTCAAAGTGAGGAAAAATGTTAAAATGGTGGAGATTGTTAGTAATGAGGGAAAGTCAAAAGAAAGAATGGAGTAAGAAGACACTTCATAGTGGTGTACATCCCCTACAAAATAAATGCATGAGAGAATCTTGAATATGATGATGTGATAGGGGGAACAATACAGTGTCTGGAGAGAATACTGGAAGAGAGTGATAGAATCATCATGATGGGCAATTTCAAATGTAAGGAAGTGTGTTGAGAGGAGTGGCAGGCTCAGGGAACAGAGGGATCGTAATGAGGCAGACTACTACAGTTGGCAGTGGAACATAGACTCACACAGTGGGTGATGGAATACACAAGATTCAGCAGTGAAGGTTAATTATCCAGATTAGATTTAATATTTATAGTAAACCCTTATTATATCAAACTAATTGGGGAAAGCCACTGACAATAAAGGCAAAGATCTGATAAAAGCAGCAATGCCATCTTGATCAAGGGAGGCGAAATGTGAGGAGAGCCACAACCTCTAACAACAACTGCCACTGTGAGACTGCAGGGTGACCAGTAGCAAATTTCAAATTTCCCAAGATTGACAAAAAAAAAATAAATAAATAAATAAATAAAATAAAATAAAATAAAATAGATAAGAAAAAAAATACAAGATCAACCAGAAATTCCCAAGATGAAGAAACAATAAATAATTAACAAATTTGTATGAAATAAGATGGAATCTTATCCTTCACTATTACTGTAAATATACATGGCTAAGGGGTTTGTCTTGTTTGCCCTCAATGGTATCCTTCACAGCTGGATGCAGTATTGCCACCCTCTCCTCTCTGCCTTCCTGTTTTCACTCACCACACCTTAAGTATAGCAATGACCACTTTTCACATCTCTGATGAGTGATGTTGAGGGTTGCCATTGATAACATGGTACTTACATCATCCATTTCATTTACAAAGCAACATCTGCTGACTTCCCCTCCCCCATCCAGAAAGTTTTTGAATCTATCCTCAACAGGAAGATTCTTAGACATCTATCACTTCACAACCTTCTATCTGAACGCCAGTATGGGTTCCGTCAAGGCCGCTCTACTGGTGATCTTCTGGCTTTCCTTACTGAGTCTTGGTCATCCTCTTTTAGAGATTCTGGTGAAACTTTTGCTGTTGCCTTAGACATATCAAAAGCTTTTGATAGAGTCTGGCACAAAGCTTTGATTTCTAAACTACCCTCCTACGGTTTTTATCCTTCTCTCTGTAACTTCATCTCAAGTTTCCTTTCTGACTGTTCTATTGCTGCTGTGGTAGACGGTCACTGTTCTTCTCCTAAATCTATTAACAGTGGTGTTCCTCAGGGTTCTGTCCTGTCACCCACTCTCTTCTTATTATTCATTAGTGATCTTCTAAACCAAACTTCTTGTCCTATCCACTCCTACGCTGATGATACCACCTTGCACTTTTCCATGTCTCTTCATAGACATCCAACCCTTCAGGAAGTAAATATTTCACGCAGGGAAGCCACAGAACGCTTGACTTCTGATCTTTCTAAAATTTCTGATTGGGGCAGAGCAAACTTGGTATTGTTCAATGCCTCAAAAATTCAATTCCTCCATCTATCCACTCGACACAACCTTCCAGACAGCTATCCCCTCTTCTTCAATGACACTCAACTGTCCCCCTCTTCTACACTGAACATCCTCAGTCTGTCCTTTACTTATAATCTGAACTGGAAACTTCACATCTCATCTCTAGCTAAAACAGCTTCTATGAAGTTAGGTGTTCTAAGACATCTCCGCCAGTTTTTCTCACCCCCCCCAGCTGCTAACTTTGTACAAGGGCCTTATCCATCCATGTATGGAGTATGCTTCACATGTCTGGGGGAGTTCCACTCACACTGCTCTTCTAGACAGGGTGGAATCAAAAGCTTTTCGTCTCATGAACTCCTCTCCTCTAACTGACTGTCTTCAGCCTCTCTCTCACTGCCACAATGTTGCATTTCTAGTTGTCTTCTACTGCTATTTTCATGCTAACTGCTCTTCTGATCTTGCTAACTGCATGCCTCCCCTCCTCCCGCAGCCTCACTGCACAAGACTTTCTTCTTTCTCTCACCCGTATTCTGTCCACCTCTCTAACGTGAGAGTTAACCAGTATTCTCAGTCATTCATCCCTTTCTCTGGTGAACTCTGGAACTCCTTGCCTGCTTCTGTATTTCCACCTTCCTAAGACTTGAATTCCTTCAAGAGGGAGGTTTCAAGACACTTATTCATCAATTTTTGACTACTGCTTTGACCCTTTTATGGGACTGGCATTTCAGTGGGCATTTTTTTTTATTGGATTTTTGTTGCCCTTGGCTAGTGTCCTTCCTACATAAAAAAAAAAAAAAAAAAAAATCCTCTGCTATCAGTGTCACTCTACTACACATACAAGACCATAACTTCATCATCAACCCACCAGAGTAGAGTGACCTGGCAGCTCGACACTTGATTTGTTATTGTAATTTGAATGTCTTGCCCAGGAAATTAATACCACCATTAGAAAGAAAAAAATGCTGTTTCATAAATGTGTACTTAGCTCAACTTTGAAGATAATTTGACATGAAATATCCCAAGATTTGGGGCATTTCTGCAAAAAAATTCTGAAGATCACAAGATGAAGTGAGAAATCCTAAGATCTCTGGAAAAATCCCAAGGTCTGGTCACCTTGAGACTGAGGCAGATGCAGTGTGTGAGTGCAGAGTGTGCTCATCACCACAATCACCCACACTCTCCCTCCCTCCCACCCACCCTAACTCATTCTCTCACTGCCACTGCCACTGGCCAGGAGTTCCACCTTATTTCCCGACCTTTGCCCAATAAATGAAATGGATGGTCCATAAGCCATACACGTCTGATAAATGGGAAATTCGATATAACAATGTCTGATACGACGAGGGTTTACTGTACCAAATAACCTAAAATACAATATTAGTTGGCATAATAGACACACCCCTATTTTACAAGGATGTTTTGTGGAAACAAACTTTATTATGTTTCATCATAAACTTATTGAAAAAAATTGTAGTGTGCATGTGTGTACTTACCTAGTTGTATTTACCTAATTGTATTGTACAGGGCACAAGCCAAAGCTCATTTTGTCCTGTCTTCATAACCATATTTATCCAGTTTCTCTTTAAACATGTGTACACTGTTTTTGCCACAACCACCTCTTCCTTCAAATCATTGCAATAGTTCTATACAGGAAGCTGCATTTCTTGATGTCGCATGAACATCCCCTCTTTATTTTCTTCCCATGCTCTCTCATCTGTCTCTCTTCCTCCTCTATCTGTGGTACCAAGTAATTTCTGTCTATTCTTTCTATATTGTTTACTTATTTGTACATTGTTATCATGTCTCCTCTTTCTCTTCTCTCTTGTAGTGTTGGTAAACCCATCTCTTCAAGTCTTTCATCAAAGCTTAAATCTTTCAATTCTGGTACCATCTTTGTCGCTATCCTCTGTATTCTTTCCAGTTTCTGTGTAGCTTTATTTTTTCTACGTGGAGTCCAAACTACTGCTGCATATTCCAATTTAGGACAAATCATGTTTGTTATCATTTTCTTCATACAGTAAAATCCCTCTTATCCGGCATCGACGGGACCGCCAACATGCCGGATACTTGAATATTGCCGGATACTTGAATAGAAGTGAAATTATGTCCACAATCACCACCCTACATTCACACATCTTACCATAACAAAGATCAGCTGATCTTAATCAGCAGCTGATCTGATCAGCTGCTTAAGTGTAAGCACAACATGCTTCCTCTTTTCTACAACTTTAGGCATGATGAAGGCGTCAGGTGATAAACAGTGCACACGCGGGACTGAGTCACTGAGTTAACATAGTGCAGTGGGCCGCGGGTGGCGCGAAGCAGTGTGCTCTGGTGGCAAGGGGATAAAGTATGCCTCGTGCAGGAATTTTAATTGATTTTATGAGTACACATTGATTTTTTATTGATTTTAAGGCTCAGGGAAAAATGTGCCGGATACTTGAAGCTGCCGGATACTCAAATGCCGGATGAGAGGGATTTTACTGTAATTTCTTGATTTAAATAGTTAAACACCACACTAATGTTTGTTAACAAGCTGTATGTAGAGCCAAATATCCTGTGTGTGTGTGTGTGTGTGTGTGTGTGTGTGTGTGTGTGTGTGTGTGTGTGTGTGTGTGTGTGTGTGTGTGTTTTATGTAAAAGGGCCACTGGCCAAGGGCAATAAAAATTTTTAATTAAAGAAAGGGCAACTTAATGCTAGTTCCCATAGAGATGTCAGATAAAAAAACAGATATGCATCTTGAAACCACACTGTTGAAAGAGTTCCAGTCATAGGAAGAAGGAAATACAGAAGCAGACAGGGAGTTCCAGAGTTTACCTGAGAAAGGGAAGACTGGTTAACTCTTGCATTAGAGAGGTGGACAGAATAGGGATCAGAGAAAGAAAATCTTGTGCAGCCAGGCAGCAGGAGGAGGCAAGGCATGCAGTTAGCAAAAATCAGAGGAGCAGTTAGAGTGAAAATACTGGTAGAAGATAGCAAGAGCTATAACATTGTGGCAATGAGAGAGAGGCTGAAAACAGTCAGTCAATTAGAGGAGTGGAGTTGATAAGACGAAAAGCTTTTGATTCCACCCTCTCTAAGATAATGGCGTAAGTCGAATCCCCACCCACACCCATACACATGAAACAAACTCCATACATGGACAGATAAGGCCCCTGTACAGAGTTAGTAGCTGTGGTGGGGGAAGGGGCTGAGAAAAATTGGCAGAGATGACAAAGAATGCCTAACTTCATAGAAACTGCTTTAGCTAGAGATGAGAAGTGAAGTTTCCAGTTTAGTTTATAAGTAAAGAACAGACTGAAGATGTTCAGTGTAGAAGAGGGGGGACAGTTGAGTGTCACTGAAGAAGAGATAATTATCTGGAAGGTTGTGTTGAGCTGACAGATGGAGGAATTGAGTTTTTGAGGCATTAAACAATACTAAGTTTGCTCTGCCCCAATCAGAAATTTTAGAGAGAGATCAGAAACCAGGTGTTTTGTGGCTTCATTGTGGGATAGGTTTACTTCCTGAAGGATTGGACATCTATGAAAAGATGTGGAAAAATGCAGGGTGGTATCATCAGTATAGAAGTGGATAGGACAAGAAGTTTGGTTTAGAAGATCATTGATGAGTAATAGGAAGAGAGTGGGTGACAGGATAGAACCCTGAGAAACACCACTGTTAATAGATTTAGAACAGTGACCATCTACCACAGCAGCAACAGAATGTTTAGAAAGGAAACTTGAGATGAAGTTACAGAGAAAAGGATAAAAGCTGTAGGAGGATAGTTTGGAAATCAAAGCTTTGTGCCAGACTCTATAAAAAGCTTTTGACACGTCTAAAATGACAGTAAAAATTCCACCATAATCTCTAAAAGAGGATGACCAAGATTCAGTAAGGAAAGCCAGGAGATCACCACCTGAGCAGCCTTGACAGAGAACCCATACTAGCAATTAGATAGAAGGTTGTGAAGTGATAGATGTTTAAGAATCTTCCTGTTGAGGATATATTCAATAATTTTAGATAGGCAGCAATTAAGGCAATAGGACAGTAGTTTGAGGGATTAGAATGGTCATCTTTATAGGAACAAGCTGAATGTAAGCAAAATTTTAACAAAAAGGAAAGGTAGATGTTGATAGACAGAGTTGAAAGAATTTGGTGAGGCAAGGTGCAAGTACAGAAGCAAAAGAAGGAAAGGTAGATGTTGATAGACATAGAGTTAAAAAAATATGACTAGACAAGGTTGCAAGCATGGAGGCACAGTTTTAAAGAACAATAGGAGGGACCCCATCAGGTCCATAAACCTTCCAAGGGTTTAGGTCAGCAAGGGTATGGAAAACATCATTATGAAGGATTTTAATGGGTAGCATGAAGTAGTCTGAGGGTGGAGGAGATGGAGGAACAAGCTCTAAATCATCAAAGGTAGAGTTTTTAGCAAAGATTTGAGCAAAAGGTTCAGCTTTAGAAATAGATGAGATGGCAGTGGTGCCATCAGGCTGAAATAAAAGAGGGAAAGATGAAGAGGCAAAGTTACTGGAAATATTTTTGGCTAGGTACCAAAAGTCACAAGGGGAGTTAGATCTTAAGAAATTCTGAGTTTCTATTAATGAAGGAGTTTTTTGGCTAGTTGGAGAACAGACTTGGCATGATTCTAAGCATAAATATAAAGCACATGAGATTCTGGTGATGGAAGACTCAAGTGCATTTTGTGAACCATCTCTCTATCATGTATAACATGAGAACAGCCTGTGTTAAACCAAGATCTGGAAAGTTTAGATCAAGAGAAAGAGTGAGGAATGTATGCCTCCATGCCAGACACCATCACCTCTGTTATGCACTCAGCACACAGACGGATCTCTGACACAGAAGCAGTAGTCATTCCAAGGAAAAGCAGCAAAATACCTCTTCAGGTCCACCCAGCTAGCAGAGGCAAAATGCCAGAGGCACCTCCACTTTGGGCATCCTGAGGAAGGATTGGTGCAATAGGGCAACATACTCGTATAGATATGAGATTGTGATCAGAGGAGCCCAATGGAAAAGATAGGGTAACAGTATAAGAAGAAGGATTAGAAGTTAGGAAAAGGTCAAGAATGTTGGGTGTATCTCTAAGAGGATCAGGAATATGAATAGGGTCTTGCACCAATTGCTCTAGGTTGTGGAAGATAGCAAAGTTAAAGGCTGGTTCACCAGTGAAGGGAGAGGGAAGTCAAAGTTGGTGGTGAATATTGAAGTCTCCAAGAATGGAGATGTCTGCAAAAGGGAAGAGAGTCAGAATGTGCTCCACTTTGGAAGTTAAGTAGTCAAAGAATTTCTTATATTGAGAGGAGATAGGTGAGAGGTATATAGCACAGATAAATTTAGTTTTGAGAGGGACTCTGTAGTCACGGCCAGATGGTGAAAAATTTTGAAGATTCAAGAGTGTAGGCATAAAAGCAGGTTAAGTTGTTTCATACATGGACACAACACCCAGCTTTGGATTGAAAATGAGAATGCAGAAAGCAGGAGGAAACAAAAAAAGGGGCAGCTGTCAGACTGTTACCTCAGACACCTGTGTTCCAGTTATGAAAAGAAGATGAGGTTTAGTAGAGGAGAGGTGATGTTCTCCAGATTGAAAATTAGATCTAAGACTGTGAATGTTGCAGAAGTTAATGAAGAAAAAGTTGAGGGGGGAAGTCAAGACACTTAGGGTCAATATCACAAGAACAATCCAACCTGAGGACATTTATGGTCCCCTCCCCAGATGGAGGATTCCAAGGCTGGTGTAGGAGTCACCATAATATTTTTTTTATTTTGAGTGAAGGGTGTATGGTAATTAGGTGCATGTAGTTTTGTGTGAAGGAAGAAAGTTGTCTTTAGAGGGCAGGCTGAGACTACCCCCTTGTGTTGTGAGACATAAAGGGAATCGTAGAATGAGGTTTAATAATAGGTTTACAGCAACCCCTGATCCAGCACTTTAGACCTCACTTTCAGACCTCATTTCAGCAGGTGTCTACTGCCTCCTCAAACAAATCTGAACTCTGTTTATGAATATCTAGCACTTATTCAGTACTAGATGAACTAGGCCTTGAGCATGAAATGAGACAAAATCATTAAGTATTCACTTAGCTCAGGATTATAAAAAATATAACTTAAAAATCCAAGGAGCGATGAAATTACATTTGGCAGCAAGTAAGTTCATAACTACATCATCAGTTACTTGGGCAAAGGAAGTACAAGCTAATTTAAGATTTCTCTTCAGACACACTAACCCACAAAGGTAGTTGTAAGACATGGATGAAGTGAAGAAGTTGTTGTAGCATCATCTTGCCACGGTAGTTGCTCACTACACATTCTTGGTTGACAGTTTTGTCCTGACAATGTATCACCCACACTCCCTTTTCTTGATCCTCCTCTTCTGGATATCAAGAGACAATGGAAATGTGGTTAGTACATTAAAGAGCATACAAAGAGAAAATATTGAATTGTAGAAAATTATGTTTTCACACCTTTATTCAGAAAATAATAGCACAAAAACTTCATTTTCAAGAAAATTCTTGGTATGAGGAAATTTATATGAAAATCCAGTTTATGGAGTTTACAGCAATACCTGCTTGTAAATCTTCATACAAAAACAAAGAAATAAAAGAAAGACAGCAAAAATTGCAAAGGAAATGACAAGTGAGATACTAACTGAGGAGTTTAACCAAAGATATTGTAATATACAGAACACTATTATATTCCCACTCTTTGATTCACAAATCACAAAATTTCGGTATCCATAACTATATCCCAGTTCACCTAACATGGGATCAGATTCATCCATTCATGGACTTTGGGATATAATTCATTAAGTTAATATTACATTGCTCTGAAAAGGCTGTTACAGTTTTATGCATAAAAACAGAATATGGCCTTAATGGTAATAACAACTCTCTCTCTCTCTCTCTCTCTCTCTCTCTCTCTCTCTCTCTCTCTCTCTCTCTCTCAAGACCAATATACATCTACTGGGTCACCCCACACACCTTGTGGCAGGACAGTCAAGACTGACTGAGCACATATACACATGCAAACACACACACACACACACACACACACACACACACACAGCTGCCGCCCACCTGATCAAACATATCCACAGCAGCTGCAAGGATCTACCTAGGTTTGATTGTGCAGGGGGCCAAACTTTGAGTCCTGTCTCTATGATAGGGTCTTGTGTGAGGTGTGGGCACAGGGTAAGTAAGGGAAGTGTTATTAGAGGAGTGGCCAAAAGGGAGAAATGAGAGAGTGATACAACAATGGCGGTTGGTGATATCAACAGGGAAGATGGCAGCTGGCACGAACCCAAATATTTTTGAGGGGTTCACAAAAGAGGACCTCAGCATAGCACACACAAATAGATGTGGAAAATTGAAGAAGACAATGTGAAAATACAAAAAGAAATATATAGCTTAACAGTGGTGATAAAAGCATGGAAAAAAAAGAAAAAGTGGGAGGTGACAATGTAGAAAAGATATCCAATGATATGTTAGAGATGAAAAAGAGAGAGAGATAGAAAGAGAAAAGAAAACAAAGAACTGAGAGAAGAGATGAGAAAAATAGTGTATGTAAACAAGAAATTAAGAAACTCAAGGAAGAGAACGAAAAGTTAAAGAAAACTAAAGAAAACTTTGCAAAAGAGAGCGGTTAGGGTTGGAGAAGTGAAGGAGTTAGTGACAGAAGAAGTCAAAAGTTGGAAAGAAGAGAGAGAACAACAACAAAAGGTGGACATGGAGGAGATAGTAAGGCAACAGCAAGAGGAACACAATAAGGATATGGAAAAGAAAGTGATTAAAATAATAAAGGAAAAGAAAGTGATTAAAATAATAAAGGAAAAAAGTAATCTTGTGGAAGACATTTTTTTTTTTTGTGTAGGAGGAACACTGGCCAAGGGCAACAAAAATCCAATAAAAAAAAGGCCCACATGGTACAGAGAAAGATGTATGTGATGGTATTTGGGATTAAGGAGAAGAACCTACCTATGAAAATAGCAAGAGAGAAAGAAGAAATGAAAAGGGATAAGTAAATTATACCATAAGTGGTGGAGGAAGGAGAGGGGATAATTGAACAAATTGAAGAGGTTTACAAGATCAGAAAGTATGAAGAAAATGGAAAAAAGACCAAAGAAAATAAGATTCATCTCACAAGCAACAGGAAAACTGGCAAAAGTAAAAGAAATGAAAATAATATGGATAAAAAGAGACAAGAACAAAGAAGAGAGAATTTAATTAAAAGAATCAAGAGTAGAGGCCCAGTCAAAGAACGATGAGAGAACACAAGAACAAGTGAAAAGATTCACCTGGAAAGTTGTGGACGTGAAAGTGAGGAAATAGTGGCAAAAAGATGCCATGCAAGATCACCAACCAAAAGCACCTCCCACCTCCCCCAAATCTTTTTCTTCATTACTTTCCACTATTATTTCTCTTATTTTGTACTTCCATGAAGGTCTCTTTTTACTTTTTTGTGTTTCCAACTTGTGGCATTTTCTGGTGTAAAATTCTAGTTTCCACCTTTGGCTCAATACATGTATCTTGTCATATCATTTTTTTTTTTTTATGTAGGAAGGACACTGGCCAAGGACAACAAAAATCCAATAAAAAAAAATATGCCCAATGAAATGCCAGTCCCATAAAAGGGTCAAAGCAGTGGTCAAAAATTGGTGGATAAGTGTCTTGAAACCTCCCTCTTGAAGGAATTCAAGTCATAGGAAGGTGGAAATACAGAAGCAGGCAGGGAGTTCCAGAGTTTACCAGAGAAAGGGATGAATGATTGAGAATATTGGTTAACTCTTGCGTTAGAGAGGTGGACAGAATAGGGGTGAGAGAAAGAAGAAAGTCTTGTGCAGCGAGGCCACGGAAGTAGGGGAGGCATGCAGTTAGCAAGATCAGAAGAGCAGTTAGCATGAAAATAGCGGTAGAAGACAGCTAGATATGCAACATTGCGGCGGTGAGAGAGAGGCTGAAGACAGTCAGTTAGAGGAGAGGAGTTGATGAGACGAAAAGCTTTTGATTCCACCCTGTCTAGAAGAGCAGTATGAGTGGAACCCCCCCCAGACATGTGAAGCATACTCCATACATGGACGGACAAGGCCCTTGTACAGAGTTAGCAGCTGGGGGGGTGAGAAAAACTGGCGGAGACGTCTCAGAACACCTAACTTCATAGAAGCTCTTTTAGCTAGAGATGAGATGTGAAGTTTCCAGTTCAGATTATAAGTAAACGACAGACCGAGGATGTTCAGTGTAGAAGAGGGGGACAGTTGAGTGTCATTGAAGAAGAGGGGATAGTTGTCTGGAAGGTTGTGTTGAGTTGATAGATGGAGGAATTGAGTTTTTGAGGCATTGAACAATACCAAGTTTGCTCTGGCCCAATCAAAAATTTTAGAAAGATCAGAAGTCAGGCGTTCTGTGGCTTCCCTGCGTGATATGTTTACCTCCTGAAGGGTTGGACGTCTATGAAAAGACGTGGAAAAGTGCAGGGTGGTATCATCAGCATAGGAGTGGATAGGACAAGAAGTTTGGTTTAGAAGATCATTAATGAATAATAAGAAGAGAGTGGGTGACAGGACAGAACCCTGAGGAACACCACTGTTAATAGATTTAGGAGAAGAACAGCGACCGTCTACCACAGCAGCAATAGAACGGTCAGAAAGGAAACTTGAGATGAAGTTACAGAGAGAAGGATGGAAACCGTAGGAGGGTAGTTTGGAAATCAAAGCTTTGTGCCAGACTCTATCAAAAGCTTTTGATATGTCCAAGGCAACAGCAAAAGTTTCACCAAAATCTCTAAAAGAGGATGACCAAGACTCAGTAAGGAAAGCCAGAAGATCACCAGTAGAGCGGCCTTGACGGAACCCATACTGCCGATCAGATAGAAGGTTGTGAAGTGATAGATGTTTAAGAATCTTCCTGTTGAGGATAGATTCAAAAACTTTAGATAAGCAGGAAATTAAAGCAATAGGACGGTAGTTTGAGGGATTAGAGCGGTCACCCTTTTTAGGAACAGGTTGAATGTAGGCAAACTTCCAGCAAGAAGGAAAGGTAGATGTTGACAGACAGAGCTGAAAGAGTTTGACTAGGCAAGGTGCAAGCACGGAGGCACAGTTTCGGAGAACAATAGGAGGGACCCCATCAGGTCCATAAGCCTTCCGAGGGTTTAGGCCAGCAAGGGCATGGAAAACATCATTGCGAAGAATTTTAATAGGTGGCATGAAGTAGTCAGAGGGTGGAGGAGAGGGAGGAACAAGCCCAGAATCGTCCAAGATAGAGTTTTTAGCAAAGGTTTGAGCAAAGAGTTCAGCTTTAGAAATAGATGTGATAGCAGTGGTGCCATCTGGTTGAAGTAGAGGAGGGAAAGAAGAAGAAGCAAAGTTATTGGAGATATTTTTGGCTAGATGCCAGAAATCACGAGGGGAGTTAGATCTTGAAAGGTTTTGACATTTTCTGTCAATGAAGGAGTTTTTGGCTAGTTGGAGAACAGACTTGGCATGGTTCCGGGCAGAAATATAAAGTGCATGAGATTCTGGTGATGGAAGGCTTAAGTACCTTTTGTGGGCCACCTCTCTATTATGTATAGCACGAGAACAAGCTGTGTTAAACCAAGGTTTAGAAGGTTTAGGACGAGAAAAAGAGTGAGGATTGTACGCCTCCATGCCAGACACTATCACCTCTGTTATGCGCTCAGCACACAAAGACGGGTCTTTGACACGGAAGCAGTAGTCATTCCAAGGAAAATCAGCAAAATACCTCCTCAGGTCCCCCCAACTAGCAGAGGCAAAACGCCAGAGGCATCTTCGCTTAGGGGGATCCTGAGGAGGGATTGGAGTGATAGGACAAGATAAAGATATAAGATTGTGATCGGAGGAGCCCAACGGAGAAGAAAGGATTAGAGGTCAGGAAAAGGTCAAGAATGTTGGGCGTATCTCCAAGACGGTCAGGAATACGATTAGGGTGTTGCACCAATTGCTCTAGGTCATGGAGGATAGCAAAGTTGTAGGCTAGTTCACCAGGATGGTCAGTGAAGGGAGAGGAAAGCCAAAGCTGGTGGTGAACATTGAAGTCTCCAAGAAAGGAGATCTCTGCAAAAGGGAAGAGGGTCAGAATGTGCTCCACTTTGGAAATTAAGTAGTCAAAGAATTTCTTATAGTCAGAGGAGTTAGGAGAGAGGTATACAGCACAGATAAATTTAGTATGAGAATGACTCTGTAGTCATAGCCAGATGGTGGAAAACTCGGAAGATTCAAGAGCGTGGGCACGAGAGCAGGTTAAGTCATTGCGCACATAAACGCAGCATCCAGCTTTGGATCGAAAATGAGGATAGAGAAAGTAGGAGGGAACAGAAAAGGGGCTACTGTCAGTTGCCTCAGACACCTGAGTTTCAGTGAGGAAAAGAAGATGAGGTTTAGAAGAGGAGAGGTGGTGTTCTACAGATTGAAAATTAGATCTTAGACCGCGAATGTTGCAGAAGTTAATGAAGAAAAAGTTGAGGGGGTGTCAAGACACTTGGGGTCGTCGACAGAAAGGCAGTCCGACTTGGGGACATTTATGGTCCCCTCCCCAGATGGGGACTCCGAGGCTGGTGTAGGAGTCGCCATGATGATTTTAAAATTTTTGGGTGAAGGGTGTGTGTGTTATTAGGTGCTTGTAGTTTTGTGAGGAGGAAGAGAGTTGTCTTTAGAGGGCAGGCTGTGACTGCCCCCTTGTATTGTGAGACACAAAAGGAAACGTTCAGTGAGGTCACAGCTGGGTTTAATGATAAGTTCACAGCACCCCCTGAACAGTGCTTT
Organism: Scylla paramamosain; assembly: GCF_035594125.1. Taxonomy (NCBI): domain Eukaryota; kingdom Metazoa; phylum Arthropoda; class Malacostraca; order Decapoda; family Portunidae; genus Scylla; species Scylla paramamosain. Next base: position 10,892,852 of record NC_087161.1, read on the forward strand.
AGACCTCACTGGGAGTAATTATCATTGGCAGCAGGAGGCTGCTGCCAATGGATCATGACTGTGTTGTTCAGATCAAAAGAGACTCATTGTTGGATTTATTTTCTGTTCTGTTGCTCTCTCAATGTTACATGTAGAGTGCTGTGGCATTTCCCAGTTATGGATTATACTGAATTCACTGCCTGTGGAAAGAGTGAATCAGACCTTGTATTACTGATATTCAAATGTGATGATAACTGGTACAGTTCCCACAACCATGATGGCCCTGTTTACGGTGTGTATCTGATGGCATTACAAAGTATAAATCTGACAAATCATGAACTGTAATTTTCAATGATTAGGTATATTATGTAATAAATTAACATTTATAGCAGTTCAATTATGAAAAAAAAATTAATTGTCACAAGAATTGTTCATGATGATAAGCTTAAAAAAAAAAAAAAAAAAAAAAAAAAACAGTAATACAAAAATGCTACTAATACTTAGTAGCTTGTCACATACACAACAATCCTGAACTTGTAAGTGAGTGAGTTTATGAAAGTGTTGAGCCATGATTTGATGCATGAATTTGTAGTCTTGGTTTCAAGTTAAAGCTGCCTGATAAATTTTTGTTTGTATCACTGGCTACATAATTACATATATCAATAAGAATGGCAAAATAATAACTGCAGAAAAATTGCCAGTGTATGGATTTTAACACATATATTTCTTTAAATTTAAAGGTTTAAAATGGTATTTAAGACATTATCAAAGGTGTACAATCATATCATTGTCCCAGATGAGAAAAGTGGCATTTTCAAGGCAGCTAATATAAACTGTGAAGAAACATTTCCACAGTCAAAACTAGCTACAGTATCTAAAGATATCTCTTCTCACTACCATCTCCACACACTTATCATTCTCTTAAAAAATAGTATTAGTATCTGTTGTGAACCTTGAAATCTTCTGATAGTGCAACATATCATTTTATCTATTTAGTTTTGTGATATGATAGTTTTAATGTTCCCACACCTATCACAATTTGTGATGTCTCCCTCATCCTCCTGCATCACTATCATCAATAAGTCATTGTTCATGAAGAAATTTGATCATTATAACTTTGGTACAGTGCTCTCCTGGAAAACTAAGAATTTATTTTCAATATTAAAGATTCAAGAATGCATTCATGAATACTTTTATGAAGTACAATAATCCCTCAATAAACCAAACTAATCAGTGGTGATGGGTGATTTGTTTATATGATAGTTCAAGCTATCTGAGTAGGATATCTGAGCTTTATTTAGGATATTGAGAGCTATATTCAATACTATGCTGTGCTGTGTACGATACTGTATATCTAACTAATGAAATGTGCTGTATTACTGTACTGTACAGTAAACCCTTGATATAATGAATCTCTATTTACTTAATTTCAGATATAACGAACCCTTTAAGGCTATCAAATTCTCGCTTCAATTTGCAAACTAACCTCACAAAATTATTGAACACTTGCTTTATTTTGTGAACATACTAGGTCATAAAATGTGGGAGAGTTGGCTGACATGCAGTCAACCACATATTTTCGAAAGGTGGTGTGATGTTTTTCTCCTGTGGAGGGTAGCCACATCCTTGACAGTCATGTCACATAGAACTAACTCCTGATTGGCTGCTGCTTGTCTCCTCCCAGGCAGAAGCTAATCAGAATTAGAGTTAGTCATGTGTGACATCACTGTAAAGGATGTGGCTAGCATCCGCAGGAGAAAAACATTGCACCACCTTTCAAAAAACCTTACCAACTTTCAAAAAATCTTACCACTTCGAAAATGCTACTCTATCGGCTTGTCACATCAGTTTGTTGCTTCATCTCACAGTGTGCACTGTCTCTAACTCTCATCACGTCATGTTTTGTCAAGTGTTTACATATCAAGACATGGCTTGTAACAAGAGCATCAAAGGCTCTTACATCAAATATAGTGATAAGGATATGTGTTTGGTGCTCTCTAGTGTACTAAGTTAAGTATGGTTGCATTATCTTCTTTCCTTCTGCTTCATACAGTGCACTACCAAAACGTTATTTTCTTCCAAGGTAAGAACAAAATTTAATTACTACACTGTACTCTAATCTTATTATGTACTACAGTACTGTACAGTAATAAAAAGGGGCAGTAAGAAGTACTCTATGTTCCACCTCAATGACCATTCACTTATCTTAATTACGTCTTGATTCAGATCTTCGCAGTCTTCTTCATTTGTTACTTTTCTCATAATTTTAGCATCATCAGACAAAGAGACTCATGTAGTTTGTCACCCCATCTGTCATGTCACTTACATATATTGCAAACATAACTGATGCTAATATTGATCCTTGCGGAACTCCACTCATTACTGGTCTCCATTTCGACTTATTGCCTCTGATTACTGTCCTCATTTCTCTGTCCATCAAGAAATTGGTCATCCATTTTAATAATGATCTTCCCAATCTTCATATATTTTCAGATTCCATATTAACCTTCTGTACGGTACTTTATCAAATGGTTTTTTTTTTCAGGTTTAAGTATATGCAGTCAGCCCATCTGTCTCTCTTTTCCACTATATCCATTACTCTTGAGTAAAAGGTTATTAAATTTGTTACACAAGATCTTACTTCTCTGAATCCAAATTGTCTATCTGTTATCACATTGTTGTCTTCCAGGTATTTCACCCATCTGTTCTTGATGATCTTTTCACAAATCTTTGCTGCCACACTTGTCAGCAATACTGGTCTACAGTTTAATGGGTCTTCTTTATTTCCAGCCTGGGATAATATCTGCTCATTTCCAATCTTTTGGTACTCTTCTTCCAATAAGGTGGTGCTGATTATATTGTGTATCACTTTAGCTAGTTGTGAGCTACACTCCTTTGGAATCCAGTTCAGCACATCATCATCTTCCATTGCTTTCCTTACATCCAGCTCTTCCAACATATTCTTTACTTCTTCTGTTGATGTTATTACCTCTTTCAGACCAGTCCATTTTCCATCACTATCCTTTCTTCCCTAAAATCATTGTATGTGTATTTACCTAGTTGTGGTTTATGGGAGGAGAGTAATCTCATAGTATCCTGTCTCTATATCTAACTAGTTTGGTCTTAAAAGCACTGACAGTTACGGCATTTACAATGTCTTCACTGAGTTCACTCCATTTTTTCACATTTCTGTGAGGAAAACTATATTTCTTAATGTCTCTTCTACAGTTAACTTTCTTCAACTTCTTATTGTGTTTCCTTTGTACTCTGTGTGTCTAAATTTATAAAACCTTCTTTGTCCACATTTTGAATACCATTTATCATTCTATAGATGTTTATTAAATCTCCTCTCTCTCTCTCCTATTTTCAAGGGTAGGAATTTCCAACATTCTTAATCTCTTTTCATAGGTTGATATACTCAACTCCAGAACCATCTTTAGTGACTGCTCTTTGTACTCTTTCTAATTTTATAATATTCCTCTTTGTAAGAGGAGACCACATCACTGCTGCATATTCCAATCTTGGTCTTATGGAAATCAACAACTTTTTATCATTTTTTTAATCCAAATATGAGAATGCCATTCTTACTCTTTTTAACAAATGCTCTCTCTCAATCTTTTGATACTCTTCCCTGTGATAGTGATGTCACCACTAAACTATGAATTTTATTAGCCAGTTGTTCTCTACATTCCTTCAATATCCAGTTTGATACTCCATCTGGACCAGTTGCTTTATTTACATCAAGCTCTTCCATCAGCTTAAGTATTTCCTCATAACTGATTGGGACTGCACTTAGTATATTCCTCACCAACTTATGCCTTCCAGCATTAAACTCCCTTTCCACAGTAAATACTGATCTGAAACTATTGTTCATAAACTCTGCCATGTCCTGCACATTATAGAATTTTCTTCAACTTTCAATCTTAATACACCTTCCTTCTTCTTCATTTTCCCATTATTATGTCTAAAGAATAGTTTGGGTTCATTTATACAATTATCTATTATATCTCTTTTATAGTTTCTTCTCTCCATTCTTATTATCTCAATGTACTTGTTTCTAACATCAATATATTCCTCCCATCTGTTCTCAGTTTTCCTCTTCTTCCATCCATTCCAAACATTTGACTTACAATTTCTAGCCTCTTTGCAGTTTGTATTGAACCATTCTTTACCCTTTCTATATCTCGCTCCTCCTTTAGGTACAAATTTCTCCACAGCAGAATTGTATATCCTTATAAGTTCATCCCATTTTTTCTGAACATCTTCTGCATCTTCAAAGTCTTTCCAGTCCATGGCAATAAAGTACTTTCTTAATTTTTCAAAGTCAGCTTTACTATATTTAAATCTTTTCACCTTATAATTTTCATCAATGATTACATTTTCGTTTTTTCAAATTAAATTCCATCAACACATGATCACTTTTACCTAAGAGGGCTATCATAGTGTATAGTTTCAATAATTTCCATGTCCTTGGTAAACACTAAATGGTGGTTTATCTCTACCAATAAATCTGGTATCACAATCAACCCATTGAGTCATCAAGTTTTCCATTGCCCAGTTTAACAGTCTATTACTCCATGAGTTCTCACTTCCAATAGTTGTCAGTGTCTCCCAACTTATCTCCTTACAATTAAAATCACCAACAATAACTATATCACTACTTTCCATCACTATCTTTTCAAGACCTTTTAACACATCTACCAACATCTCTTTATGCTCTTCCTTTTGCCAAGCATTGGTCATAGGTGGCACATACACTACTACATAATTCATTATCCTTCCATTTCCACTTCTAATCATCACTTGAAGAATTTCAGACTTGTCTTCACTTTTTATTGCTTTCTCCACTTTGACACATTTTTTAGTCAGAATTGTCACTCCACCTTCTCCCTTGTCTCTTCTATTTTTCATCCATAAATCATATTTATCATCACCAATGTCAGGAGTTCCCCATTCATTTTTCAATTTTGTCTCACATAATACAACAACATCTGGTGTGGTCCTGCTTAACAATTCATTTAATTCCATTTTAGTTGACATTAATCCATTTACATTAGTATAACATACCTTACTTGCTATCTGATGTACCATTTCTTTATTCTCATATCTCTTATTCTCCAGAAAATTTCTCCTCCTCCGTTCATTGTTCATTTTTTTGTTTAGCCTCATTTACCAGCTCCTTTTACTTCAACCTTTCAGTTTCATCCATATGTGTGTATTTACCTAGTTGTGGTTTACAGGAAGTCTAAGGTCATGCTGTCCCATCTTGATATCTACTCTTATCCAGTTTTTCCTTAAAATCATGTATAGTTATTGCATTTACTACTTTTTGCAGCTCATTCCAGATTCCTGCAGTCCTTTGTGGGAAACTGTTCTTAACATCCCTTCTACACACACCCTTCTTCACTTCTTCTTATACCCTCTTGTGCTTCTAAAGTCTCTCACCATCAAATCACTCAGGTCCAATTTTTCATAGCCCAACAAAATCCAATATAAGGCAATCAGGTCACCTCTCTCTTTTCTTCCAAGGTGGGCAAGTTTAGTTTCTTTAGTCTCCCTTCATACGATAAGTCTAACATACTCAGAGGCAACTTTGTTGCTGCTCACTATATCCTCTCTAATTTCTTTATGTCCCTTTTAGAACTGGGAGATAATATCACTGCCACATATTCCTTATTCTTATCATTGTTACAATTAAATTCCTAATCATTTCTTCATCCAGACAGTTGAATGCTTCTCTTATGTTTCTGACCAGATTATATGTTTCCCCTGTCTTCCTTCTTACATGTACCTCTGGCGACAGCTTATCAGACATTAATTCCAAGGTCTTTCTCTTCACTCTTCACTTTTATTTCCTCATTAACTAATTTAAAAGTGAAGACTGGCCTCACACAACTATGCCCAAACTTCAACACTCCACATTTTTTTACGTTAAATTCCATTTTCCAAGTACCACTTCAATCCCATATTACATTCAAATCTTCCTGTAGAGCTTCACAATCCTCTATCCTCTCCACTTTTCTCATTAATTTTGCATCATCAGCAAATAGACTCATGTAGCTATTCACCCCTTCCATCATATTGTTCACACAGATAGTAAACATAACTGGTGCTAATACTGACTCCTGCAAGACACCATTAATTACTTCTCTCCATGATTACTTCCTATATTTGACCACTGTTCTCATTTCCCTTCCTGTCAGAAAGTCACTGATCCAATGTAGGAGCACTCTTCTCAGCCCACCAAACATTTCTAATTTCCATAGCTGTCTCTTGTGGGGCACCTTATCGAATGCTTTCTTTAACTCCAAATAAATACAATCTGCCCATCTGTTGCCACACCATGTCTTGTGAAGCTGGTGGTGAGAGACTCATGTGAATGATGTGTAACAATAAGAAAACTGTGTTAAATGGAGTAGTTAATTGGAGTAGGGAAGTTATGCAAGAGGATGACTAAACTGTAGAGTGGTAGTAAATGCTGACAAGAGGTTTCCTGAGGGCGGAGCTCGCTGGGCACATGGCCACCGCGCACTAGAGATATCTTGTTTCTGTTCTGGTTTCATCATAGGATGTCATGGTTCTCCATGCCTGCACAAGAGAGTCTTTGTCCACAAGAGGGTCTTTTGTCCACCATGACCCTCGTAAAAAGGGTCATGCTGACAGGGCTGGGTCAGCAGTTTTCATGTAAATGTATGCCTCCCGAATGCATTTACTACTGCTCTACAGCTTAGTCCTCCTCGTGCACAACTTCACTATTCCATTTAACTCAGTTTCCTTATTGTTACACATCATTCATATGAGTTTCGCACCACCAGCCTTGCAAGACATGGTGAGACGACAACTGGCGACTACACTCCCCCTTTTGTTTGGTATGGAGTATCGCAAACAACTAAAAGGAAAGTTTGCACTCTAGTCATTCTTTATGGTTAGCATCACTCAGATTCAGATCCATAATTTCTCCCTACTGTTCACTATTTCCCCTTTGCTGATCTGCAGGAACTGGTCCATGGAGCCACTGGGAGTGTCTTCCATTGCAATCATTTATGTCAATCAATGTGCAATCCTTCTCCATATGAAAATCCCTGAGACAGACAAAACATTGTTCTTGTGCCTTTACAACTTGTTTGCAATGCTCCACAGGCAGGAGTCAGAATGATGAACATGAAGGGAGACCATGACTGCCACCACAGAGACAGCACCAGTCGCTTCTCAATATACTTCCCCTATAACCTAAGGGAGACTCAGCGTGTGTGATACACCTTCTGTGTCCTTGTCACTTAAGGACCGATCAGCCTTTGTATCTTTACCACCTGAAGCTGAAGAGTTGCTGAAACGCTTCTTTGCTCAGCAGCAAATGCGCTTCTTATCTTTAAGGGATTCCACAAAATCTCCCATGAGTGTCAGCAGCTTTGCCATAGCCTTAGGGAACTCACTCATAATGGGTGTGTTTACTATCTCCAGGGGTGCATTTGCCTCTGCTGGCCCCTAGGTGTCCTTCAAGATGATATCACTGGTTACTGATTCTGCCTCATTTGCTGCGTCATGAGTGACAGTCCGCTCCAGCAAACAGATCTTATTTACACTGTGAGGTGCAACCTCCTTTTCCCCCTGTTCATCACATGTGCTTGAGGACCCAGACATTTTGTTGCAGCAACACAAAATACCACTTTCTAATTAATACAAAAACTTGCACCACTTAAAACATCGTGTTTCTGTCTTCAAGAATTGAGGTCCATTTGTTGTTTCTGTCCTTGCTAATCGAGGCCAGTTTGGCATTTTTGTCCTCACTAATCGAGGCTGGTTTGGTATTTCTGTTCTAACTAATCGAGGCCCATTTGGTATTTCTGTCCTCACTAATCGAAGCCTGTCTGGTATTTCCATCCTTGCTAATTGAGGCCAGTTTGGCACTTCCATCCTCACTAATCAAGGCCAGTTTGGTAATTCTGTCCTCGCTAATTGAGGCCAGTTTGGTATTTTTGTCCTTGTTAATCAAGGCCTGTTTGGTATTTCTGTCCTCATTGATCGAGGTCTGTTTGGTATTTCTGTTCTCAGTAATCAAGGCCTGTTTGGTATTTCTGTCCTCATTGATCGAGGTCTGTTTGGTATTTCTGTTCTCAGTAATCAAGGCCCGTTTGGTATCTCTGTCTTCGCTGATCTCTTATAGTATATTTTCACATACAAACAAATGGTTCTAGTCTTGCCAATGTTTCACTTGTCAGGTAGCAGGACTCACATACACACACACATGCACTCAGTTGTGGGAAGGCCCCGCAAGCAGATCAGTGTGTGAGGTTTCCCAGCTGACTCATATCCTGCCTGCTGGGCAGTGGAATGCACAAACACACACATGCACTCCACTAGTCAGCCTAGCAGGTGGATCACTATGTGAACATACACATGTACACACACACTCCTCAACCAGGCAGCCTGGCAGATGCTCTACTCTGTCTGCAATCCTTACCATTTATCATTTTATAGATGTTTATTAAATTCCCTCTCTCTCCCTATTTTCAAGGGTAGGAATTTCCAACATTTTTAATCTCTCTTCATAGGTCGACTTACTCAACTCCAGAACCATCTGAGTGACTGCTCTTTGTACTCTTTCTAATTTAATAATATTCCTCTTAATATGAGGAGACCACACCACTACTGCATAGTGTATGTACAGTAAAATTAACAAAGTACACGAGACTTACCGTAGGTCAGTTGAAGTGTACTTCTAATTTTTCGAGGCAAATCACCTCTGCTGGTGCGGAGATTTCACATGAGAGAGAGTGCGTCACGCGCTGCCGGCAGACTTTAAAGCAAGGACTCGACATCCACATGATGAACCAATTAGGAAATTAAGTAACCTGTAGAGCTTAAGGTAGGGAGGGAGAGGAGGGCATGTGAAATCTCCGCACCAGCAGAGGTGATTTGCCTAGAAAAATTAGAAGTACACTTCAACTGACCTACGGTAAGTCTCGTGTACTTTGTTAATTTTACTTCGGCAAAATCACCTATCCGCTGGGCGGACATTTCCCATGAGGCTTTGAAGCCATGTGGATGACGAGGGAGGATGCAATAGTAGAGAGGAAAAGGAAATGCCCCACAAGAAACAGTACTATAACTATTATTCCATGGAAGGATCTTGTACATGAGACAATCATACAATTGGTGTATAAAATAAGGTACATTGCATCCAACTTAATCCAATCTACAAACAATGTTGAAATATGGAAACAGTTCACATCATAAGGTAAACCTAAGGTACTAGATACTAAATACTTAAAATATCCGTGTACTGCAACACTGGAGTGCAGCAACAAACCCAAATCATGTCTTATTCTAGCACTGCATCCTGAAAGAGGTCAGAAGCAGCCACAATGTTCTTATTATAATATTTTGCAAAGGTAGATTCCCTAGACCAGCCCGCCTTAGCCATAATGCATGCGACAGGGACAGCCGCCACTCCAGCTTTTGAAGCTGCTGCTGGCCGCACACTACCAGCAGAAAACATTGAGATGTCTATGCCGGACATGTGGAGAATGGTCCTGACCCAACGGGCAATAGTGTCTTTGGAAACTGATTTGTGGGGTTTTATGAAGCTAATGAGGAGCCTGGCATCAGTGTGCATCTCATCCTGTCTAAGCTCTTTAGTCACATCAATGTACCTCAGGAGAGTGCTACAGACACATAATCGTGGATCCTTAGGGTAACGATGGAATGTGACCCTGTTGATGTTAAAATTTGGTCTGGATTGTTTAAGAGTGCCCCCCAACTGTAATGAAATGGAGTGTTCATTAATGAGCATGTCTCTGATTAACAGTAGTTGTAAAGTTTGAATTCTGGTAGCTTGAGTTAAGGCCATCATCATAACCAATTTTAGCATTAATTCTTTAAGGGTTAATGCATGTAAGGGGAACATGGACCTTAGTTTCTCTAAGACAGGTAGGACGTCCCAAGTGTCAGTGTACCTGGGCTGAGGAGTTCTAAGATTGAAAACCCCTCTCATGAATCGGATGACCAAAGGGTGATTTCCTGCCCTGCATCCGTCCACCACAATGCCGAGAGAAGACAGGGCACCCCTCGCAGTGTTCACACACTCATAACCCACACCCCTGTCAAAGGTTTCCGTCAAAAAATTTACAATGTGACCTACAGTTGGAGAAGTGGGATCGACATTCCGTCTACCACAAAACAACGACCACCTCTGGACATGTGGGCGGTATTGCCTCTCAGTACCTGGTTTCCAGGAGGCAAGTATGATGTCCGCAGCAGCCGGCGAAACTCCTCGTTTCTGCAAGTTTTCCCTGACAGAAGGCATGCCATGAGCCTCGTGTGGGACATGATGGGGTGTGGGTCTCTTGTGGACGGGTGTGTTAGAACATTCCTCCTGTTCGTTATCAAACGTGGGAAGTCTATTAGAAACTGGAGCAGCATGCCCATCCAAAACTGGGATGGCCACAGAGGAACAACCATCCAGCCTCGTGCTTGCTCCGCACGTAACTTCTGAAGGCACCTAGCAATTAATGAGAATGGGGGGAAAATGTAAGACAAATCAAAGTTTGACCAGTCCAAGGAAAAAGCATCAAAATATTTAGCCTCCGGATCTGGCAACCACGAACAGAATGTATTAACCTGTTTGTTAAGCCTTGAGGCAAATAAATCAATGGACGGTGTCCCAAAAACATTACACAAGGTAGTAAAAATGTGTGAGTCAAGTTTCCACTCATGTCTGTCATTAATCTTGTGAGAGGCTACATCAGCCAAGGTGTTGTCCTTCCCCGGTATGTGCGAGCATGTAACCCATGAGTCATGTTCCAGACACCAATCTCAAATCTGGGTAGCAACATCATTACAGGATTTGGACTTTGTGCCTCCCATTACATTGACATAGTTTATGGCAGTGGTATTATCACAAAAAACTCTAACATGTCTACCTTCCAGCTCATGTTCAAATGCTTGCAAAGAGAATAGAATGGCCTTCATCTCCAAGATGTTAATGTGAAGCTCCTTTTCATCCAGGGACCAAGTACCACTTGTAATCTGACACCCCAAATGACCCCCCCAACCAAGGCTGGAGGCATCAGTAAATAAATCGATGTCAGTACCTGGCCTAAAAATGTGTCTGTGGTGTCTGTCCACATTGTCTAACCACCAGGAAAGGTCTAGTTTCATGTCTGCAGTAATATTCAAAGGCCTGTCAAAATTACCATACTCCTGTTTCAAAGCGGCAATTTTTCCCCCCTCCAACTTCCTGTAGTGAAGTTTACCTAACTCCACTGCTGGGATCGCAGCCACCATGAGGCCGATCACCCTGGCCACCTCTCGAATGGGGGCAACATCTTTACACAAAAGTTCTGCACATCCTTGGCAAATTTTGATTAGTCTACGCTCAGGTAAAGAGGCAGTCATGAACTTGGTGTTAATAACATTGCCTAGGTATTCAATACATTGTGTGGGGGTGAGAACAGACTTCTCCATATTGATACAAAAGCCTAACCTCTGCAACAGAGAAATGGTGGCCTGAATCGCCTGAAGACATCCTGAGTAAGAGTTACTGCAAATTAATGTGTCATCTATAAAGCTGGTGATAGTGTATCCTTCCTGCCTTAGAGTAGCAAATACTGGCTTCATCAGTTTGGTGAAAAGCCGAGGTCCCTCAGAAATGCAATTAGGGAGGCAGGTGAATTGATAGATAACACCTTGCCATGTAAAACATAAAAATCGTTGTTGCTCATCTGCAACCCTAACAGAATAATAAGCATGCCTGAGATCGACAGAAGCCAAAAAATCACCCTGGTTGATGAGCCTGATGGCCTGTTCAAAATTTTCCATTTTAAAATGTTTATATGGTATGTATTTGTTTAACCTCTCCAAGTTAAGAACCAGGCGAAATTCCCCGTTTTTCATTCTCGCAAAAAAATAGGAGAGATAACCTGCTGAGTTTGTTTGTGTGTGACTTTAATGACTTTAAGCTGTAAAAGTTTTTTGATCTCTCCAGAAATTATCCCCTGTTGCACAGTGTTGAACCTGTATTCCAAATCATTAAAAAATAAAGGATGAACACTATCGACATCAATATCAAGGTGGCAATGCTGAACAATATCCAAAATGACAGGGTCACTGGTAATTTTACGCCACTCACGCAGGAAAGAGTGTAGTCTGCCAGCTTCAAAACATGCACTTGCCTGTAAGTTTACTGGGGCTGCCTGCTGCGGCCGCCCCGTCCCTTGGAGTTTTTTGGTTCCACATCCTGACGAGTGGAAGGCAGTCGTGGGGCAGCCCTGGAGCCATACCCCTGTTGCCCGTAGGGTTGGAACCTGGCGTAATATCCCCTACTAGCAGGCTTGTTCCAATATCCACCAGGCCGTTTACCTGCGAACTTGCTAGTAAAGGCAGGCTTTTTCTGCGAGAACTTACTCCGCAGTTTCTCTGCTTCCTCAATTTGTCTGGCAGACTGGGACACATCGTCACCGAACAGAAAGCGAGTAATTGGCACCTTATCTGAACAAAGATGAGCATATTTATAGTTTATCTCGCGTTTCATGACAAAACGCCTGGCCAAATTGTTCCTGTGATTGGCATTGCCTAGCAATGCCAATGCACCATTTAGCATGCTCACCTCATGTGCCAACTTGGGGTTACCTTCCTGTTCAGCCAAATCATCCAGTGCCACTAAGGATTTGGTGATAATGGTTGAAGCCCGCAGGATGTCCTTATTTACCTCCTTCAAGCGGAAGTCTGTCTTCCTGGCATCCAGCTTCAGGGCCTCCAACACCTGTGGGTTGCATTCCACTGGCGCAAGAGCATGGCAGTTATTAGGCCTCTTGACAACATCGTCCTCACACATGGCCTTGTAGTCCTCCTCTCTCATACCATTATCAAAGAGAAAGTTTACCATCTCTGCCACTCTATTGTCAATGTCAGCAACCACCGTGTCAGAAGGACCAAAGGCCTTAGTGCCCTGAATTAAGGTGCTGTCAGCAGGGGCGGCAGGCATCGACACTGCCTCATCCTCACTCATCCAGGCCGAGAAACCAGAAAAAGTGGCAGAACAAGGAGGCGACAAACCCCAGCCCCCCAGAGTACTGTCCTCCACAGTCACCTGCGCCGACCCAGTAGGGGGTGGTAGTTGCCGTCTGTCTGCCTTCAAGGCCTCCACTTTACCCCGCAAATCAGCCAAGGCGTCCAACACAACTGACCAAGGGGGAGGAGCAGGAGAAGTGCCGCGGGAACCACGTGCGTCAGCACTGTTACGTAATCTCACGCAACCATGCCTCCCACTCAAGCGACGAGATGAATGATCCCTGTGCCTGTCGTCGTCATCTTGAGGGCGAACAGTGGACCCAGGTGGGGCAGGAGGGGAAGGGGATCGAGAGGCAGAGGACGCTTCACCAGACTCCGACATGGCTGCTGCACTGCGATAAGGAGAACAAAGCCGTAAGCTTCCCACACAGTTCCATCGTCAGTGGAGACCGATATACCAATAATACAACTCGCCCCAAAAAACGGGTAACGAAGTTGAAGGCACTGTACCTGCGTAACAAGTATCGTGGCCTTATCTGAAAGAAAACAGCAAAAACTTGGGAGTCTGTATGACCCAGAATGACCGTGTCTGCCCGACGCGGCGATCAGCAAACAACTGCCGGCAGCGCGTGACGCACTCTCTCATGGGAAATGTCCGCCCAGCGGATAGGTGATTTTGCCGAAGTAAAATCCCTCTTATCCGGCATCAACAGGACTGCTGACATGCCGGATACTTGAATATTGCCAGATACTTGAATAGAAGTGAAATTATGTCCACAATCACCACCCTACACTCACGCATCTTACCGTAACAAAGATCAGCTGATCTTAATCAGCAGCTGATCCGATCAGCTGCTTAAGTGTAAGCACAACACGCTTCCTCTTTCCTACAACTTTAGGCATGATGAAGGCATCAGGCGATAAACAGTGCACACGCGGGACTGAGTCACTGAGTAAACACAGTGCAGTGGGCCGCAGGTGGCGCGAAGCAGTGCGCTCTGGTAGCGAGGAGACAAAGTATGCCTTGTGCGGGAATTTTAATCGATTTTATGAGTACACATTGATTTTTTATTGATTTTAAGGCTTGGGGAAAAATGTGCCGGATACTTGAAGCTGCCGGATACTCGAATGCTGGATGAGAGGGATTTTACTGTATGTATAATAATAATAATAATAAATGGTTTATTGTTTAGGCAGTTAACAAACTGAAAATGTACAGAGGGGGTGGGGAAATACTTAAACTTTATCCTAAAGCTAAGTCTGATCTAGAAGGGAAATACTATTGATTGATGGCTCGCACCATGGTGGGAATCGCGCTGAGTCTGTACCGGTCCGTGCGTGGCGCCTTTAGGGGTGTTATCTTGTTGTGGTGTCTGGTGGCACGGACCAGGAGAGGCATGTCAGGTGGCAGCATGTGTCTGAGACGTGGATGATGCAGTGTGTGTGTGTGTGTGTGTGTGTGTGTCCTCTCTCTCTCTCTCTCTCTCTCTCTCTCTCTCTCTCTCTCTCTCTCTCTCTCTCTCTCTCTCTCTCTCTCTCTCTCTCTGTCCCTCTCTCTCTCTCTCTTTCCCCAGACAAGAGATTACCTAGAAAGAGAGAGAGAGAGAGAGAGAGAGAGAGAGAGAGAGAGAGAGAGAGAGAGAGAGAGAGAGAGAGAGAGAGAGAGAGAGAGAGAGTATCCTCGCTCACCCAACATGATAACAGTGAAAGGAAAATACATAACTGGCAACTCACATCTGCAGGACACAGGTCCAGCCACTGCACCACCACATGGACTGAGCAGCCTCAGCTACAGTAGCATTTAACACAAATGAGTACACAGACACAGTGGCACCAATACAGACAAATGCCCACAAATGGATAGGAGGGTAATTCACCTCTCATTGTAACCAAGCTCAACTGGTACACACGCTCAGCTGAGGAGTCACGTCCCTGATAATGTGTTACAAATTAACTACACTTTCTGGCAGACTAAAAATGAAGACTCCAAAGCTATCTATATAAGCTGGGGCATAGAGCAGTAATGACTCAATTATTCCCCTTACAGCAACTAACCAGTCTAACTAACAATCTTCCCAGTCTTCTTCCATGCGTCTGCCTTCAGACTATACATCTACCTCATGTAAGCTGTAGATAATGGTTGACTTGAAACTGTGGGGAACGCAAAGCAAACGCTCTCCTACTCTGCTTGCTACAATGCTAGTGGGGGTAGAAGAGAGGGGGTGGTGACATACATACATACACATACCAGCCCTGCCTGCTACGTCTCTCTCAGCACAAGCTAGCATGAACAAAACACTTCACTTCTGGAAATTCTAGTGAATAAGCTATGAGGCCGGGTGAATATTGATTACTTTATCTTCAAGGGCAACTCTTCTGTTATTAACTACATGAGACTCAAACAAAAGGGACAACTAGAAGTGAGATAAATAAAATGGGGAATACAAACTCTGTGCGAATAAAAGCTATACTTAGAGAATAGGCTACATGTCGGGGACCCATCAATTCTCATCTCCACCCTCTCTCTCTCTCTCTCTCTCTCTCTCTCTCTCTCTCTCTCTCTCTCTCTCTCTCTCTCTCTCTCTCTCTCTCTCTCTCTCTCACATCTCCTCATTCATATATATAACACTATGGTGCCCCCCATATTTAACTGTGCCCCCACGAGTGCCCCCTGTTTTTTACACCCTTTGTTCCACAACCCTGTACATCATTCACATTCTTATCTCTGTCAGCTGCTGGTAGAAAGGGATAGTCTCATGGCCAATCATACTACACCATAGGTGCTTAGGGATAGCACAGCTGGCCACATAATTCCATAGCATGGCCCAACAACATACGTAGATTTACTCCTGTCCTTTCATAATGAGACTGTTATCTACCCCTACACCTACTCCAATCCTAATATAGGGGAATAGCAGTGCCTACTGCCCTGTATGGTGTTGAAACACAGAAAATGAGAGGATTGGAGAAGAGGTGGCTGAATGTAATGGAAATTAAGTGTTTGAGGAGTATGTGTGGAGTAACATGGAAGGACAGAGAGAGAGAGAGAGAGAGAGAGAGAGAGAGAGAGAGAGAGAGAGAGAGAGAGAGAGAGAGAGAGAGAGAGAGAGAGAGAGAGAGAGAGAGAGAGAGAGAGAGAGAGAGAGATGAAAATTGGTGTTTTGAGATAGTTGGCTGGTTGGACAGATCAGCTTATGTTAAGATGGTTTGGGCATATGGAGAGAATGGAGGGCAGTAAACAAGTAAGGACAATATAAAGTATGATGAAAGGTTAAGAAGAAGGCCTTGACTTGAGTGGATGAACTGTGTAAAGAGAGCACTGAATGAGAGAGGAATGACTGTGCAGCAAGCAAGGACAATTTTGCATGATAGAGGCAATTAAAGAGAAAGGAGTGAGTGCACGAAAATGATTCTGTCTCATCTACTCCTGGGAAGGAGTGTGGGCACATCTGGCAGGGCTTATAGATGTATGGACCCAATTATGGTGCAAGGCACTCTGTAGGACAAGTTATAGGTAGTCTGGAAATGTATGAGTATGTAGTCTCAGCCAGGTTGGAACCATAGTAGCTTTGTTCCATTGTTTTCACTAAAACTCTAACATAAAATGCATCTAACGTGAGGTATTAGCAGATCCTCCTTCCACATTAATGACAACCTGACTGTATAAGAAAAGCATCAGGCCCAGATAGAATAACATGTTTGATATCAAAGAGGACAAGTATTGGTGCAGGCAACACAGAACACTTAACTTCATGTAAGCTGTTTGAGCAGAAATTATGTGAAATTTCCAACAGAGTTTTAGTGGGTAGTCCAAGTCAACAGAGATGGAGGGAGTTAAAGTGAGTGTCACTGAAGAAGAGGGGATAGTTATTTAGAAGGTTGTGTTGAGTGGCTAAGTGAAAGAATGAAGTTCTTGAGACAAGGTTTGCCCTGCTCCATGCTTCTCCACATGAACTGTTTAACCCCTTCTATACTGCAACCCCCCTTGCCAATGTAAACAAAGGGTTCACTTGCCATACCACACAGTCTTTGCCTGTGTACATAACTCACATCCAGTGTTACATAATGTTTACTTTTAACACAGCACTATTTACTTCATTCCAAATACCTATATTTTTACATTGAGAGAAAAGACAAAATAATGATTTACAAATAGAAACATTATTTATTAAGAGTATGCACGCAACCCTATTTCCTATTGTTTTCAGCTCCTACCCCTACAATCTCAGGGACCTGGTAGGAAAGCGAGATTTTTGCAATCAACAACATGGCAGCCATCACAACAGCAGTAGCAGTAGCTCTCTACTTATTTTTGGCTTAAGAGGTGGTATTTTGCCATATTTTAGCTTTCTGCACCCAAAAACCCTGCTTTCCCACTGTCACTATAAAAAATAGTTTAAAACACTGAAGAAAAGACATTTAATCACTTTTATGATGTGCAATAATCCCATGTACCAATGGTCATTCCAGAGAAAATCAAAATAGTATTGTCTCAGGTATTCCTACTTAGCAGATTTGGGAAATAACCAAATGGTTAGTGATCTCAACTTCTGCCAGATAGCTGGCCATTTGTTTTTGCCAGTATTTTGCATTAAACAACAAAAAGGACAACAGCTGCATGTGTAGTTTGTGAAGAAAGACTTAACAATGAGGCCCTAACAGCTAGTAAGAGGAAGCAGTACCTCACTACCAAATACCTTTATGTCTCACATAAGGGATTGCCATATATATATATATATATATATATATATATATATATATATATATATATATATATATATATATATATATATATATATATATATATATATTTATTTATTTATTTATTTATTTATTTTTTTGCTAAGGGGTAGAATAAGGTGGCTAATAAAATAGTCAAAGGAGTAGTCACAGCTAATAATATTCTTGAAGCTGCTTACATAATAGCAGAACTTATAGCATAGAAAATGAAACCTCTCACTACTGATGAAGAAATAAATGTCCCTGCATACAATATGGTCATAAAAACAATGTCTGACAAAGAAGCTGAGGATCAGGTTTCAAAAGTACATGAATCAGGTTTCAGAAGTAATACAATCAGTCTGTCAAAACAATGTTTGACAAAGAAGCTGAAAATCAGGTTTCAAAAGTACATCTCTTCAATAATACAATCAGTCATAGGACACCTCAAATGTCAGTTGATGTCAGTGGAGATGCTGTAGAGAGGATCAAATCAAATGTAAAATTCACTTTGCAAATGAATGGAGTACTGACACAGCTGGAAAATGCTAACTGCTTGGATTTTGTAGATTCATTGATAAAGATGTCATCAAACGATTTTTTTTGCAAAGGACTAGAGCACAACAAATAGGGAATATATCCTTTTGTTTCCATGACCTCATATTCTATTGACCATGGTCTTTCATAGAATAACAGTTGTAGCATATCTGCTGATGGTGCACATTCAAACTAGAAAGGTTTCATCACCAAAGCATATAATCCCATGTACGAATGGTCAGGAAAATCCATCTATGACTACACAGAGATGTATTGCTAGCAAATACATATGAAGAAGAGCTAATGAGCTAACTGAAGTTTTAAACCAAGCTGTGAAGATAGTCATTTAAATCAATCCTGGGCTTTGAAATGCAGAGTTTTCTGAAAATGTGTTAGTATATGGGTACAGTTCACATCTCATTGGTGTTGCATATTGAAATAAGATGGTTATATCTAGATAATGTGCTGGACCATTTTCCAGAACTCAAAGAACGAGGTCTTTTCAGAGAAACATGATTCATCCCTCAAGCTACATCAAAATCATAGATGATGTTTGAAGCTGCCATACCAGTGGACATTTTCACAAGCTGAAAGAAATGGGTACCTCAAAACAGGGTAGACAGGAGACAATAGTTTCATCAACAGTCAGAATTAAAAGCTTACACATAAAGTTTGGCTTATGATAGTCTGCTGTTTAGAAAGACAATATAAAATTTTCCTTCTCTCCTTCATTAAACTGGAGTATGTGATCTTGGACCTCTCAAATATCTCATTCTGAATCACTTGCTACAACTGAGAGACAGTTGATATTTACTTCCATTCTCTCTCTCTCTCTCTCTCTCTCTCTCTCTCTAATCTTGATTAGACTATCATCCCCCAATTTGGCTGATAAGGCTGAGGAACTGAACTTCATAGCTATCTGATGCAATAAATATGTTAATATGTGTGCTTATTCAAAACTCAAAGGTCATATTTGAGAAGAGTGAAGGATTGCTGGCCATTTTTTTGGCATGGACTAGTGAAGGAGCATCAAATTTGGCTGCAAAGGCAGCACAGTGATTTTTTCCTTCCTCAGCATCATATTTATGTGGACAGACATTCTCAGCCAGCTGCAGACACCACCACTGTTGCCACCCACTGTGATCCTAGTTTAGCAACTACTCAGGGAGAGGTGAGGGCTGCAGCCACCACTGCAGCTGCCACTGCTAGCACTGCCATGTACAGTGGTGCTACTATAGAGAATGACCATGGAGAAGGGAAGACTGCAGCAGTTGCTGCCACTGCTGCTGCCATCCACAGTGATGTGACTGACTGGGGAGAGAGGCAGACTGCAGGCACCACCATAGTCATCCACAATAATACTAACAATGGCATAGCATGATTTATTACTGATTGTTTTTGTGCTGTATTGGTAATCCAAGGTCAGTTGTGGAAATTTCCACTTGTATCATGTATTTATCAAAGTATTTTTGGTTTATGGTGTGATTTATATATAAATTGTTAAGTTATATTTAAGGGTGATTAAGGTTAATATAGTACAAACTAAGTATTAGTTGCTACTACAAATAAGTTGAAAAAGAAAGTGTGTGGATCTAGGAAGCATTTTGTTTTCTGACAATGTGGTGAGACAGGACCCAAGCTAGCAGCTTATTCTCTGTTGTCAGTAGCAGTCACCAGTCAGCTGCCCACCAGTTCAATTCTCCACCACTCTTCAGTTTGCACTTCTTAAAATTCACTAAGTTGCTAAGAACTTAGAAGCATGGAAGCCTGGACAACAGCAGAGTCGATCTTTGCTACATATTACAACCAGTCGCTGGTAGGGGACACCATTGTCTTGGAGTCACCATCCCAGCTGTCACAGCTCTCACAGCTCAATCGAAAATCTCAGGTTTCCTAACTAATAAAAATATCCAAACTTATGACCTAGTAAAACTCATTATCAAATTAGGTAAATTTAAAACAAAGATAACAATGGTAGTGATCACAGACATGAACACCAATTTAATCATCAAAGGTTACAAGGAGATTGCTGACTTTCTAAAAACAAAGGCTATAAAATTACCAGATTAAAATATATAATATAACTTCAGATGAGGTGGGTCCAATTCAAATAATAATAGGTTCAGACTATTATGGGAAATTTGAAGGGAAAACCTTTAAGAAATATGGTGTTCAAATACTGACAACAGCTGGTGGTAAACTTATGGTAGGACCACTGTTACCTGTTTAAAGTGTATTACCAAATCACAGAGCCAGCCCTTCTTTGACACCAATCAAATCCCTCCTAATGGCCTGAGTTGGAGCCCAAATTATCCTTAATGAGCTACCTGACATAAGGAAAGAAAGAAATTAACCAATACATAAGTTATGGGACTTGGACACCATAGGAATAAATTCTAACACTCTAAATGTCGAAGAGCAAATGACCCAAGAGTGTTTTAACAAAACAGTAGAATATCAAGACAACCACTACTGGATCAGGTGACCGTGGAAAATAAATTCACCACCCTTACCAACCAATTATATCAATACCAAAGGTCAACTGAATAATCTGTGGACTAAACTAAAGAAAAATAAAAACCATGCTGGTACAATATATTATACAAAATCAAACCGGAAGTAACTTCATAAAGAGGACAGTGGAACCATTAAATCATAACACTGGCCATTACCTTCCTCATCATGCAGTAAAGAAAGAATCTGTCACCACCCCAATAAGGTTGGTTTTCAATTGCAGTTCATGGGCAACCAAGGGAGCAAGTAGTCTGAATGATTATCTGTATATGAAATTCTGTCTGAACCTATACACCCTAGTAGCTAACATCTCTAAAAACATTCTTAAGAATAGGTTTAAAAGAAGAAGACAGAGACTTTACAAAATTCTTATGGCCAAGAGATCCAAGCAATGAGAAAAGTCTCTTTGATGTGTACAGATTTAAATCCGTCCACTTTGGCTCATGTTGCAGTCCATTTCTATTATGTTCAACCTTAAATCAGCATTTTAACAAAACTAGTTGTCCTGAAATAGGTCATGCATTTTATATGGACAATCTATAAATAACAGCAGACACAGAGGAAGAAGCAGTAACTTTATGTGTCAGGGGAACAAAATAATGTTTAGCCACTAACATGCCTCTTCAGAGTTGAAACAGTAACTCAATAATCCTGCAAAACCTCCAAAGGAACAACTTGATTCAGAGTTACCTAGGAGGCAAAACTTATTGGTATGGAATGGGATGTGAAGGGTGACAGAATAAGTCTGCACCACCTTAATACCCTCAACATAATAAAATGGAATGGGATGAGAAGAGTGACAGAAGAAGTCAACACCAGCCTCAATACCCTAAACATAATCTAACTAAAGGATCCTTACTAAGTCAATTCTCTCTCCTATTTCATCCCCTGGGTATAATAAGCCCTATAACAATAAGAGGGAAAATGTTAATACAAGAGGCTTGGTAGGAGAAAATTAGTTGGGATACCATCCTCCCAGAATATTATTCATCTGAATGGGATAGAATAAGGGAGGATTGCATTGCAGGTACTGAGGTCTCCATCTCAAAAAAAGTTGATCTAAATCATAATGACAAGGTACAACTTCACATCTTCTGTGATGCGTCTTCAAAGGCATATGGTGTAGCAGCTCGCTCAATCACAGACAATTATAGTGAGTTGATATCACAGACATTTATAGTGAGCTGATAATGTCAAAGTCAAGAGTAGCACCAATGAAAACCCAAACCTTGCTCAATTGGAATTAACGGCAACAGAAACGGGTACTTGGTTAGCTAAATATTTAGTGGAAACAACCACAAAGTATCAGCCTGGGAGTAAAGGTATAAACCCACTCTTTAGGCAAGCAGTATTATGGACTGACAGTGATATCTGTTTTCACTGGATTAATAAAAATGAAAACAAAGATCCATATGTGAAAAATAGGATAGAAAAAATACTGTTGACACAAAGGGACTATAAATACCACCATATTCCTACCAAAGAAAACCCGGTAGATCTCATAACCAGGGGGTATGACATTCCCCAAATTATCAATGAAGATCAGATGATTCAGCAGGCCTAACTGACTAACCCAGAAACAAAATTGGCCCATCCAAAAATCATTAAATAGGGAGTAGTTAATGTAGTAGAAGCTCAACCTCAGGCTAACCATCCACCTAATCTGGCAATCATTATTAAGAGATACTCATCATTCAGTAAATTAATTAATGTAACTGAAAAGTATTTCAATTCATCATTCAGAAGGTAGGTAAAGCAATGCCAGATGCCCTAAAATTTTGAATCAAACAATAACAACATGAATTCTTTGTAGATCTCCATAAGGCTTTAGGTGAAGGAACCAAAATTAACATTAAACTAATAAAGAATCTTGGCCTTTACTTGAATGATGAACAAATCATAAGGTGCCGAGGTAAAATAAAATATGCTGAGCTACCATATGAAACAAAGCACCCCATCCTGCAACCAAAAGAGTCACTTCACCAAACTAATCATTATGGAGCCCCATACCTTACATGGGGGAATGGGGGGCACACTAGCTCAAGTTATGAAAAATTACTGGATACCCAAAGGACGTCAAGTAGAAAAACTTCCCTGAAGGAGTGTAACACATGCAGATGTTATGAAGCAAGACCCTTAATGTATCCAGGACTCCCAAATCTTCCTCCAGAAATAGTGAGTTTAGATAGACCCTTTGAAGTGATGGGTGTAGACTACACAGGCACTCTGATAATAACAGGTGAGGGTGACCTCCCAAAGAAAGTCTATATATGTTTATTCACCTGTGCCATGATAAGAGCTATCCACCTAGAAGTGGCTGAAAACCTTAGTTCAGAGACCTTTCTGCAGTTGTTTAAAATCTTTGCAGTAAGGTGTTCTTGTCTCTGCTTTATCATAAGTGAAAATGCAGCTAACTTTATAGGAATGGCTCCCTTTATTCAAGAAATTATGAATGATCTAAAAGTGCAACAAACATTAAGCAATAAACACTTAAACACTTAAACACTTTATTATAGCCTAGGTTTATACATTTCATTATTGGATAGGTATACATTATTGGCCAGCCTATGTATAAGCTTGATGCTTTTCAGGCAAATGAAAAATTTAAAAGTACATTACTTAAAGTAAACACAATAGACAACTTAAAATCGAAAAATCTATCATGAAGATAAATAAAAACATAATATGATAAGGTTTACACAGAATAAATATATCTATATTGTTATAAAGTTGAGTATGAAGATGGATGGGATGACACATAGGGTTAGGTGATATAAATTGATACATATATGAGACTGAAATCATATAGATGTGTTTAAAAATAAAGTACAGGAAAGATGATAAAGTTTTGTAGGGTTAGTTTTGTAAGATCAGGGGGGAAGTAATATAAGGTATGAGTGTAGGAAGTGACTGATTAGTATGCATCCAGAAAATGACTCTTTAGTTTGCTTTTGAATTTGTGAATAGAGTGGACATTTTTGTATTGCGAGGGTAGTGAATTCCATATTGAGGGGCCTAGGTAGGAAGTCGAGCGGCAGAAGATACTAAAGCGATGGGTAGGTAGACAAAGGCGTTGTCTTTGTCGTGTTGTGTATTCATGTGGTGGAAGAGAGACATTAATTTGTTTTTTGTACATAGATGTTGCAATGGAAAGTTTTGTTATGTCTTCGAGTTTTAGAATTTTCATGCCTTTAAAGAGTGGAGCTGTGTGTTCAAGATATGAACTTTTTGTGATAATCCGTATTATTTTTTTATGAATGAGGTTTATGCAATTTAGGTGTGTAGCTTGAGTGTTAGCCCATATTGGATTACAATATTGTAGGTGTGGGTATATGTGGGCATAGTACATTGTTCTAAGGATCTCGGTAGGCATAAAATCCCTTATTTTATAGAGCATGGCAGTACAACGTGACAGTTTCTGGGAAATGTTAGTTGTGTGAAATTTAAATGTAAGGTTTTCATCATAGGTTACTCCTAAGAATTTAAGTTTACTAGTTCTAGCTATTTGACTGTTTCTTATTATTAATTCTGGCAAGTTATTATCATTCTTGTTGGAGAATAGCATGAAGTAGGTTTTATCGCTGTTTATGGTAAGTCGGTTACTCAAACACCATTCATTTAATTTGTTAGGCAATGTTGTTGGAAGTTTATTATACAAAGGGCACATTGGCAGAATGCTTCACAGAAAGAATGATAGGGTTAGTTAAAAACTGCCTAAAGAAAATGCTACATTGAGCAAAATTAAATCTCAAAGAATTAAGAACAGTAGTGGTGGAAATTGAGACCAGAATTAATAACCAACCACTAACTTACTTAGATGGCACCTCAGTACAACTGGAGGCAATAACACTGTCTCATCTTTTACATGGAGACGATTAGAAACATTCCAATCTACTGAGGTGGAGGATCGTACCCCAGACCCCACCACAGATGATGATAGGTCACAGTATTAAACAGAAAGTTATCGTCGACAAAACAAATTGTTAGAGAGGTGGGAGGAATACTGGTCCAAAGAATATCTTGTCAGTCTTCATGAGAAATTCTACAGCACTCAACCAGCTGAGAATGTAGCTTCCTTTAAGGAAGGTGATATTGTCTTACTAAGAATGGAGCAGAATCATTCCACTTGGTTACTAGCTACGATATTACTGTATCTTGATGAAATTTGTATCTTGATGAAAAAAACTGTATCTTGATGAAAATGGCATTGTTAGAACAGTAGAAATTATGGTCAAGGGACAAAGGATCCTTAGAACTATTAATAAATTAGTTCCATTGGAGTGCTCTCCCAAGCCTACCCCAAACAATCCTGTTGAGGTCAGCAGACCCAGAGGGTTGCCTCAGGTTCAGGAGAGTACAGATCCCAAGTTGCGGACCAGGCCAACTCAGAATTCTTGGGATAGGGGGAGAAATTTGATCTCAGGTGGTCATATTACCTGAAAATAGATTCAGGTAACCCAGAGGATTGCCTCAGGTTCAGGAGCGTACAGCTGCATACCAGGCCACCCCGAGTAGCATCTCAAAGTTCTCGGGATAGGTGGAGGAATTTGATCTCAGGTGGTCACATTACCTGAATATAGATTCAGGTAATGCCCAGCCCCATGATGTGGAAATTTCCACTTGTATCACACATTTATCAAAGTATTTTTGGTTTATGGTGTGATTTATATATAAATTGTAAAGTTATATGAAAGGGTAAGTATGGCTAATATAGTACAAACTAAGTATTAGTTACTATTGTAAATAAATTGAGAGAGTGTGCAGATCTAAACAGCATTTTGTTTTCTGATAACATGGCAAGATGGGACCCAAGCTACCAGCTTACCCTTTGTTGTCAGTTGCAGTCACCAGTCAGCCACCTACCAGTTCAGTTCTTTTGCCTCTCTTCAGTTTGCACTTCTTAAAATTCACTAAGTTGCTAAAAACTTAGAAGAACAGAAACCTGAACAACAGCAAAGAGTCAATCTTTGCTACGTATCATGACTAGTCACTGATAGGGGACACCAGCGTCTTGGAATCACCACCCTGGCCATCACAGCTCCCTGCCTGTCACATGTACCACAGCTAAGTTACTGGTTATTTATACTATATCTAGCTATGGTTTTTGTGTTAGTGTGTTAGCTGGAAGAGCATTAGGGTGAGTGAAGTTCTAAAAAATGCCCACATTAGTATTAGCATAAAAAATAATGAGGAAGAGACTTACCTAGTTAGATATATAAAATATTCATAGCTCATATGAGGTCATATCAACAGTAAGCATTTATCAGCTGTGTGTGTAAACAATGTCTGAGCATGGCTTTTTTAATGATTGTTACTGTACTGTATTAGCTTTTATTCATTATTCTTTTGATGTTTTATGAAATCATAAGTACCATATTTGATGGCTTATAAGATGCACCTTTCCTCAAAAAAAAAAAAAAAAAAAAAAAAAAAAGTCTCAGGAAATGAGCCTGCTTCCTATGAGGCCAAGGTTCAGCATTGAGGCCATGGTTGGTGATAAGTCTCTAAAATCAAACCCCAGACATCTTTGCACATGTAAACAAAGTGATGATTGGTACTACACCACAAAACAACTCCTTTCAAGGTTACAATATACAATAGGTCATACTTACCAGTAATTCACAGAGAATGACACCAGTCAGGAAGAATTTGCCTAAGTGACCATGCACCACACATTGCATGTACCAAAACAA
This sequence comes from Scylla paramamosain, assembly GCF_035594125.1. Classification (NCBI taxonomy): domain Eukaryota; kingdom Metazoa; phylum Arthropoda; class Malacostraca; order Decapoda; family Portunidae; genus Scylla; species Scylla paramamosain. Next base: position 10,919,305 of record NC_087161.1, read on the forward strand.
ACATGCGGTTGGTTATGCGCTGAACACGGTGACATGGGCAAGCTTCACTGTGTTCTTTACAGTGTGATGCAGTTACTCCTTGAGGTAAGACACACTTTTATACAATTAAAATAGCACCTATCTTTTAACATTCTTATGAACAAACTTTATTACCCATGTAGTCTCTCACAGTCACTGCTGACGCCATATGCCAGGTACATGTTTACATCTCACAACAGGATTGGTAAGTAGGCTACTAGAAAATATTAGTTTTTAAAATGCAAAATACTGGGATCTAACAATGATCTAAATGCATGTGAGAGTCTTCAAATGTCTGGTGAAATCCTTCACTTCATATTCAGAGCTTAAATCCACTTATTTATCTTTTTTTTTTTTTCCATTTTAATGTATGCCTAAACTGGGTGCATCTTATGAGCTCATGTGTCTTATGAGCCATTGAATACGTTATTTAATACCTTCAGTTATATACACAAAAATTTTTGAATGCTGTAGATACTCTGGTAAAAATTTATTTAAATTTTGGAGTGCCTGTCTCAGCCATGTCTGAACAGCAGTAATTTTTTTTCATTGCTTTCATTATAACTAAAATTAATCATATCTAATGTGGGCCGTTAGTGGGATCAAAGCCCTGCATTATCAGTGGCCTTAATTACTTAAATATTTCAACAATATTTCAAGTTCCTCTGTTCAAAAAAAAGTGATGATAATTGGAATGGTTTGGATATGTATGAGGTAAAAGCAACAACAATAATTTTAGAAGTTAGGCAAAATAAGATAAGGAGACTAATCTAATATCCTATGGAAAAGTCGAGACTAGATAAATATGTGCTTACATAATCTGGAGTTGCAAATTTTTCTCTGTGCTATTTCATCTCCAGCACTTCAATGGATAAAGGTTTGATATCATTACACAACTAAAAAACTCACCAGAATGTGGAGATGGGGGCAACCCCAGGGTGCCAGCAGTGTAGGTGGTGATAGCAAATACAAACGAGGATTGGTGTGCATGGGCCACTTCCAAGAATGTTCGGTGTTCTGAAATACAACAGTATATTTTCAATTATCATAAGACAAACACTATCAATGTATTTGAACTCACTCCTTGAACAGTGTGAGATGTATGCTGTATAAAAAGTTTAAATTCATCTTTATACCTCAAAAACAGCATGAATATAAAATTTAAATTGTAAGTTTCTACACTAGTTTGATTATGACCAAAGCACATATTTTTGGGCACCTCTATGTGCACTTATATTCCTCTCTTTTGCTTTGGTGCCTTTTCTTTCTAACTCAGCTTTCATATCATATGAGCTTAGTCATTTAGGGTATCTCACTCATACATACTGAGTATTACTTTCCTTGTTTCTTCACATTCATTATTTTTAAGAAGACTTCACCCATCTCCTTAACTGATGCAATGGTAGATGGCCACTGTTCTTTTTAAACTATTAACAGCTGTGTTCAGCAAGGTTCTGTCCTACCTCCCACTCTTTACCTATAATCAATAAGTTATCTCAGTAAAACTTCTTAGGCTTATGACTCTACCCTGCATTACTAAATGCCATTTGCCATACCCAGTAAGAATTGAACAATTCATGCAAAAAAAAAAGCACATAATACCTGACTTCCAATCTTTCCATAATATCTGAATCAGACAGGACAAACCTTTATTATTCAGTGCCTCAAAAACTCAATTTCTTAACTTATCCACTGGATACATTCCTCAAGACAGTTATCCCCTCTTTTCAATAACATTCATCTATAACCCTCCTTCATACTGAACATATTGGGACTGGCCTTTCCTAAAACTGAAAATTTTACATCTCTTCTTTGCTAAAACTCTTCCTCCTATGATGCTGATTACTCTGTGTCATCTCCACCCATCTTTTTAATCTTTTCACTAACTCAATACAAGGACCTTGTATGAAGTATAGTTTCCATATATGGGGAGGTTCAACTTAAACAGCCCTACTAAATATGGTTAAATTAAAAGCCCTAAATCTCTCTTATCATTGCCATGTTGCCTCTCCTGTTACCTTCTATCATAATTTCCATTGTTAATGTTCTTCTGAACTTCCTGCAGCCTTGCTGAACAAGACTTTTGACTTTCTCTCACTTCTATTCTGCCTACCTCATTAATACACGAGTTAACCATAACCAGTATTTTCAGTTTTCATTTCTTTATATGATAAACTCTGGAACTTTTCTGCTCTTATTTAATTTTTTTTTCCTGATGACTTTATTTGAAAAGCTTAGAATCATAACACCTTTGAAACTGAATTGGCCAACTTTTTTTTTTTATTAACCTCCTTAAGTTACCTTCTTTGGGTTAGGCATTATGAGTTAGAATCAGACTTCTTCAATAAAAATAAGTAAATAAAAAAAATTCTTGATGCAGTTCTTTGGTTATAAAACTTTTGATTCCAAGCTTTTTTGTGGAGTTGTGGTGATGGAAAGTTTGGCTGAATTCACACACGCCACTTTTTGTAGCAATTACTGCCACTTTGCCTCATTGCTTTCATACTGTCTTGTCCTGTCTATCACAGATCAAGTACTCCTTCCTGTGAGTGGAAAGAATGGCTAAAGAGTTGTTTGACTGTCAAATATTGATTGCAGAGGTGAAGAGACCAGCACTTTATAATTTGAATATGAAGAAATACAGTGACAAGAATATTAAAGAAAATAATGTGTAGAATGCTCCACACAATAGTCTGTTACTATGGGGTGTCCCCAGTACTTTGTGCTTTTTTGCAGTTCATCTTCACAAAGAGAATGCAGATGGCTGCTACTTCCACGAGATCCATGACACTGACCTTATTCGTGGCCACCACCAAAGGGCTCATGTGAATCCAGCCTCAGGATCCAAAAATGTAAAGGAATTACAGTTCCAAACTCAAAGTTTAGATTGTAGTACCACCAATGGGAAGTACTGGTACAAGTTAACTTATCACTATGAATATTCCACATATAAACAGATATCTGGAGGATATATGATGTTGAAAAGATAGGGATGACTTTTTGGTTCTGGGAAAAAGTGTAATGAAAGACAAAATAGCAACTGAAATAGTGCAAGGAATTGATATCTCACTATTAGCAGATATTAAGAAAAATAGAACAGTTAGCACTTAAAGAAAAAGTGAGAAAGGAGACATAAATTTTATTTACTTCTAATCTTTTTACTTCTCAAAATGTGACATAGATCACTTCTGGTCTCTCAGAGCAAGAACATTCACAACCAAACAACAATAAGCACATAAAAGATGGTAGGATTGTCAGCTTTCTGCTACTGCCAGATAGGCATGGTGACAACCTGACTTGCATCCTATAGCTAATCTGTGTCAGGTGAACAAGGGATAAAATAAACTAACCCAATTTGCCTGTCTGGCACAAAATTCAAGCACAGGTCTTCTTGTGACTCTATTAAACAAACCCTACAACAATGGATTGCCAAATTGCAATAAAAGATACAAAATGAGAGAGAACACACGCTAAACTTAAGTTACTTATATCATAAAGCTAGATACATAAATGCATGCACATTAAAGACCTACCCAGGGTGCCAAGAGTACGCAAGTAAGCAAAGATGAGGTCGCAGTGACCTCGGCACCGCTTTTCAAGATTACGTCTTTCCCCAGCTGTCTGCAAGATGGGCACCGTGTTGATCAGTGCCAGGCTGGAGATAATGAAAGCAGAAAGGCAAATAAACATGCTGAGGTAAATCTTATGTGTAATATGATAATGCAATGTCACCTTTACAATTTTCTAATTCATACATTAAATATATACTTGTAAAAGTTGTGTGCTTCACAGTTGAAAACTCAATGGCTTCAGTGGTTAAATGTTCCATTCAGATATAAAGACAATTAAATACCAAGTGGGATAACATGGAATCTAAAAGTACATTTTGTATTGTCTTCTCATTTCACAGTAATATGACCAGAGAAAAAAAGAGATAGCAATGTCACATTACTTGCCATACCCAGTTTCAAGATCTACACATGAACTGATTGTGAGATGCTCATTAAGACCATCCCACAAAAAAAATAAAGATAAATAAATAAATAGCAATAAAAACAAGTAGTCAACCAACTCACTGAAGAGCAGAGGCCACAATGGCATTGCTGTTGAAGAGTGTGTCCAAAGGAAAGGCAATCTTTTCTTGTCCTCCTCGGAAACCATATGCAAAGCGATTGATCTTGTCTGAGGTGCAATACTGAGGTACTTGGTACTCTCCACACTCCACCTTGTCCAAGCAAACACACAAACACATGTAAAAATGTGTCTGCTTTATAGCAGATATAAAACAGTTTGACATTCTTATTTGTAATCAGTATAAGTATATCATACTAATATATATATATATATATATATATATATATATATATATATATATATATATATATATATATATATATATATATATATATATATATATATATATATATATATATATATATTATACAGTACCCTCCCTGAGTTTCATGATCCTCAAGTTTTGCATTGAGTATTAAATTCTTATCATCCCAACTTTCACAAATCACGAGTTTTGTGCCTTTGTCACATCTTCCTACCATTGGCACCACATGTGCTGCCACAGCACCTAAGTCACACTGACCTACATGCAAGAGATGGAGAGAGAAAAGCTGGTGTCACACTGTATGGTGACTGCACCACCACATTGTGAATACACACACAAACAAATGACAGGTCTCTCACTACTGCAGTGTCTCCACATCTGCCACACTGAATTGCATCATGGTGACAACACTGCACCACACTGGACATAAGGACAGAACATATGCTCATGCAGTTCTAGGCCATGTGGCCAGAATAAGCAAGCATTTTTCAGTGTTTTCAGTAACCCATGTTTTGTGATTCTCAGATTTACCACTGTGTTTTTAAAAGAAAACAAGAGCAAAACTCGAGAGTACTGTACATATTATATATCTGATGTCTGTTGTTAATGAGATGGCCATGATAGGATTCCACAAGACAGCAACCAATCACCTCAAAAAAAGAACTGGTGCGAAATATATTAGAGCAACTGTGGCCACAGCAAGACCAGATAGCACAGATTTATGCCATGTTTAGGTTAGCAACAACTGGTTCTCAATTGCTCCTTAAGATGAGATACCTCTGTATCCTAGAATCAAGTCAGCAGTTTTCATAGCAGCTGTCACCTCACACCAGTCACTGTATCCAGGCCTACTAGAGATACTGTCTTCCAGAAGTGAGGGCTGGTGTTCTCTATCATGTTTTGTTTCTTTCTTTATCTCCTATATTTTACATAAGGGTGTTGCTGAGCTGGGGATCTGTCAATTTTTCTATTCTCCTTGAATACACAAAGACTACTATAATATTTGGAGAACAAAACATGCAGTTGCCTTTTATGTGACATTGTAGTACATCATGTGGTTATTACATTGACATTAAGCTGAATTTCTTTCTTTCTTACTTTTTCTTTTTTTTTTTTTTTGCTTTAATTAAAACTCCCTTCTATTCCTATAAGTCAAATGAAAGAATTATATGCCTTCATTTTATTCTTATCTTCTTGTAAGTACAGTTTACTATAACTACTACTTTTATGCTCAGAATTTCTTGAGCACTGTCATTTCCTGGCATATACTGCAGATGAAGAGATTGGAGACATGATGGGTATATAAGTTATGGAAACCTAATATTTGGAACTGATGGGATTCCTCCTACTTTTCTCTGAAACTATGCTTACACCTTGCCTAGTCAAATTCTTTCAACTTTGTGGGTCAACATCTACCTTTCCTTCTTGCTGGAAGTTTGCCTACATTCAGCTTGTTCATAAAAAGGGTGACCATTCTTATCCCTCAAACTACCGTCCTATTGCTTTAATTTCCTGCTCATCTAAAGTTTTTGAATCTATCCTCAACAGGAAAATTCTTAAACATGTATCACTTCAAAACCTTCTATGGGTTCAATCAAGGCCACTCTGTTGGGTGATCTTCTGGCTTTCCTTATTGAGTCTTGGTCATCCTCTTTTAGAGATTTTGGTGAAACTTCTGCTGTTGCCTTAGACATATCAAAAGCTTTTGATAGAGTCTAGCACAAAGCTTTGATTTCCAAACTACACTTCTATGACTTCTATCCTTCTCTCTGTAACTTCATCTCAAGTTTCCTTACTGACTGTTCTATTGCTGCTGTGGTTAAACAGTCACTAGTCACTGTTCTTCTAAATCTACGAACAGTGGTGTTCCTCAGGGTTCTATTCACCCACTCTCTTCCTATTATTCATCAAACATCTTCTAAACCAAACTTCTTGTCCTATCCACTCCTACACTGATGATACCACCATGCACTTTTCCATGCCTTCCATGTCTTTTTGTAGAAGTCCAACTCTTCAGGAAGTAAACAGTTCATGCAAGGAAGCCACAGAACCCCTGACTTCTGATCTCTCTAAAAGTTCTGATTGGGGCAGAAAAAACTTAGTATTGTTCAATGCCTCAAAAACTCAATTTCTCCACCTATCAACTCTACACAACCTTCCAGACAACTATCCCCTCTTCTTCAATGACACTCAACTGTCCCCCTTTGCTACAATAAACATTCTTGATCTGTCTTTTACTTATAATCTAAACTGGAAACTTCACATCTCATCTCTAGCTAAAACAGTTTCTATGAAGTTAGGCATTCTAAGACATCTCTGCCAGTCTTTCTCACCCTTCCAGCTGCTAACTGTACAGGTACCTTATCCATCCATGTATGAAGTATGCTTCACATGTCTGGTAGGGTTCCACTCATATCGCTCTTCTTGACAGGATGGAATCAAAAGGTTTTCATCTCATCAACTCCTCTTCTCTAATTGACGGTCTTTAGCCTCTTTCTCATTGCCGCAATGTTGCATCTCTTGCTATTTCCTACTGCTATTTTCATGCTAACTGCTCTTCTGATCTTGCTAACTGCATGCCTCTCCTCCTCCCACAGCCTCGATGCACAAGACTTTCTTTCACCCCTACTCTGTCCACTTCTCTAATGCAAGTTAACCAGTATTCTTAACCATTCATCCCTTTCTTTGGTAAACTCTGGAACTCCCTGCCTGCTTCTGTATTTCCACCTTCCTATGACTTGAATTCCTTCAAGACGGAGGTTGCAAGACATATATCCTTCAATTTTTGACTACCGCTTTGGACCCTATTCAGGGACTGGTATCTCAATGGGCCTTTTTTTTTATTGGATTTTGGTGCCCTTGGCCTGTGTCCCTCCTACATTAAAAAAAAGGTGAAAATTTTGTATTTTCCTTCAAATCTTATTTGAGCAGCACACCTATGTGTCAGAAGAGGTTTGCAGGTGGAAGAATGCAAATGAAGCCTCAGTTCTTTTTGGTACCAATGTTGGATGGTGTGCACAGCCAGGCTTCCAAGGATGATTTGGTACGCTTACTTAAGCTGTAATCCTTTGATTTTTCAATACTTCTCATTTTTTAGTCTAGTCTGAAGCTGTTCATGTCTTTCTGGGATGCCAGGTACTGGCTGATGAGGAGCCCAGTTTGATGGAGAATTCTTGGTTTTGGAAATGTGGTTGTAAATGCCTTTTTGACCTTCACTCATATAATTACAAATTTTTTTACAGACATCTTCCCTCAGGACAAGGATCTATGGCTTTTCTATGTAAGTCAGGTTTTTGGAACCCATTCTAAGGTGTAGGTGAATAGCAGTGCAAGGAGTAATAAAGACTTGGAGGTTTGTTCTTGGAGCAACTGTCTGTATTTATCCCATTAAGTGTGTCTTATATGGCAATGATGAGGAAATGGGCTGAAAGCATTGCTGGGTGTTGGACTGAGTTGACAGATAGTATTATATTAATATCAATGTTACCTGATGGCTGAAGCAGCGAAATTACATGAAAGCCCCTCCTGAGGCCTTCACATGGTGCAGTATTTTATGAATGGCAGAAGTTTTGGGGATTGTAGTTAAAGACAACAATAAGTAAAATAGAAAAATTATTGTCACATATATACCATCCAATTTTACTTCGGCAAATCACTCATCTGCTAGATGGTGCCGTTCACATGAGATACACTACACTTTGCCACACAGTCAGTTACTACGCAGACACCACACAAGTCGGACGTCGGTCCCGCCTCCTGTTAAGTTGTTACGACTTCTGTTATCGATGAGTGATAGGAATATTACAGCTTTCTTGTTTGATTGTGTATTATGATTTCCATTACCTGTTATAAGGGTGGAGTATTGTCTTTAGTTATCCGTTACCTGATTATAGGGTGGAGTATTGCCTATGGATATCCGTTACCTGATAAGGGCGGAGTGTTGCCTATTTGAATCCGTTACCTGATTTAAGGGCGGATTATGGACTATAAATATCCGTTACCTTGTATAAGGGCGGATTATTGGTTATATGATATCCGTTACTTGGTATAAGGTGGATTATTGGCAAATATTTTATGCTATATATATATATATAACAATATTTGGGCACTCTCGTGAGCCGACATAGGTGCAAGATGGTTCCATCTTGTTACCCATTATTGGGGCAAGAGGAATATTGCCTTATTTACAAGCCTGGGGGCATTTGACTTCCCAGATTACTATAAGGAAAAAATTTTTGATTTAAAGTTGCCCTGTGTGTGAGGTTAAGGCACCCGTGGGGTTATAAAAGGAACTGCTGTTAAAAGGGGTGGCGTCTTGTTAACATTAGCCGCCATGTCTAGGACGCCTTCTGATGCTTGCCCCAGTCCTGAGAGATTCAGAACTACCAGTGTGCCACGCACCTTAGCTAAGGTAAAGGAACTACAAAAGGGGAATAAACATGATGAAGAAAGATCCAGATCTAAGAGCCGTTCTACTTGTCATGAGAGGTTAAGTTACTCTCGGTCACCTTCCCCTTCTCCAAAATATGCTGGTGAAGACAGCACTGCGCCTTCTTTGGGCATGATTATGGGTGCTTTGACTGAGTTGAGGAAAGACATGGACAAGCTTAAGAAGGAAAATAGGGCTGTGAAGTCAAAAGCAGTTCATAACAATGCTCCCCTGTCGGTGTCAAATAATACTTTGATGCCTGATTCTCAGGAATCACAGGCAGGATTTTCTGGATTTAGAACTCCACTGAAGGAGGACAGTGATGAGGAAGAGGAAATCCAGAGGGATGTTCCTCATGATAGTATATTGTTACAAGGTGCTAAGAATTATGGACCCACAGACACTGTCTCAAAAGAACTTGACAAGGAAATTGCTGCAATGGTGAACCACCTGTTTATTAATGGCATGAGGCAGGAAGATTACAAAGCCATTGTAGAGGATGAGGTGACATTTAGACCAAATAACTGCCATGCATTAACTCAAGTGGATTGCAACCCACAGGTCCTGGACGCACTGCCTGCAGAGGCAAAGAAGGCAGACTTCTGCTTAAGGGAAGTGGGAAAGGATATTACCAAGGCAGCTACTATTGTTGTAAAATCGCTTACTGTGCTAGACAAGGTGGCACGTGATGAAGAGCACCAAATTATTGCAAATGAGATGGCCATGCTCAATGGTGCATTGGCATTATTGGGTAATGCCCACTACAGAAATAACTTGACCAGGCGACATATCATAAAGAGGGACATTAATCCCAAATATTCTCATTTGTGTGCTGACAAGGCTCCCATGACGGGTCTATTGTTTGGGGATGACCTGTCACAAGCCACCAGAAATACTGAGGAGGCAGAAAGGCTGAAAACCAAATTCACTTTTAAGAAGCCTACATCTTGGACTGCAAGCAGTGGCAGATTTGGTGGAGGTAAACAACGTAACTTTTTTGCCAAGGCCTCCTCCCATGGATTCCCATCCAGATATCAGCCATATGGTTTTCGCAGGATGCCCTCCATTGGTGAACACAGGCGCTCCTATCCTGCTCAAGCTTGGACAACAAAAAACGTGAGAGGCCGGGGTCAACTCAACCCCCGGCGTTAACCCAGGTGAGAGAACAATTTGAGGCTGGGCAACTTCACAAGTTTATCAATAAATGGCGTGTGATTACAAGTGACCTGTTCATTTTGGATATGGTGGAACATTGTCATCTGAATATAGATGAAGCTAATATTGGATATTTATTTAGAGAAGATATACAGTATGTCTTTAGTGAGGAAGATAAACTGATTATGCATCAGGAGGTTAAAAAATTGTTAGAGATAAAGGCCATCATAGAGACACATAGATAGGATCAACAAATACTTTCACCAGTTTTTCTGAGGAAGAATAAGACTGGGGATTATAGGATGGTGTTAAATCTTGAAAAACTGAACAGGCATGTAGAATATACTCATTTTAAAATGGAAAATTTTGAACAAGTATTACAGTTGCTTAGTCAAGGAGATTATATGGCTTCTATAGACCTTAAGAAAGCTTATTATTCAGTAAAAATTGCAGAGGAACAACAAAAATACCTGTGTTTTAGATGGTTGGATAAGATTTACCAGTTCACATGTCTACCTAACGGGTTTTTGGATGGTCCTCGTCTATTTACAAAACTTCTGAAGCCAGTTTTCTCTACACTTAGGCATAAAAGCCACAACATCACTAGTTATATTGATGATACGCTTCTGTGTAGTAGCTCTTTGCCGAGATATTTTGATTGCATGAATGACACCATTCAGTTGTTGCAGAGTGTAGGTTTCTGCATAAATGTGGAGAAATCTGTTTTAAGTCCCACTAAGTGTATTGAGTATTTAGGTAACGTGATAGATTTGGTGGCCATGACAGTTACCTTGCTGGCGCGTAGGAGGGATAAGATTATACTATACAGCATTGCTCTCTTTTAGTCAATAGACAGAAAGAAAAAATTAGAATTGTGGCAAGAGTGATTGGCCTGCTGGTGGCAGCAATCCCAGCTGTAGAGATGGGGAAGATGCACTATAGGAGGATAGAAAGAGCAAAGATCAAGGCTTTGGAAGAGGCATGTGGAGACTTTAATAGATGGATGAACATTACAGAGGAGATTAGAACAGATTTAAACTGGTGGATTAAGGAATTGGAGAATCAAAACAGGAAAATATTCAGAAATGCACCAGATACTGAGTTGTCCACAGATGCTTCAAATCTAGGATGGGTAGGTTGCCTAAATAGCATCACTACCAATGGCAGATGGTCCCCTGAAGAGGTGCATTCGCACATTAATGCACGTGAATTATTGGCTATATTATTTTCATTGAGATCTTTTACACATCTCCTTAGAGGTTTACACGTCAGGGTGTTATGTGATAACACCACAGCGATTAATTACGTGAATGAGATGGGAGGTGTTAAGTCAATAGTTTGTGATGACATTAGTAGGGACATCTGGGAATGGTGTCTTAGTAATGGGGTATGGCTGACAGCTTCCCACATACCAGGCAAATGTAACGTCATGGCCGACGAGGCATCACATTCCTTTAATGACAGACATGAGTGGCAGCTGAATGAGATGATATTTAAAGAATTGTGTTCTATATTTGGGAATCCTTGTATAGACCTATTCGCTTCACATTTGAACAAACAAATGACTCCATTCTGTGCATGGACACCAGATCCAGAGGCTGCATATATTGATGCAGTTACAATTCCATGGGCTAAATTTAAATTGGTTTACCTCTTTCCTCCCTTCTCTCTGATCTCTAGATGTCTGCAGAAGTTAAGGGAGGAAAGGACCAGAGGATGGATCATAGTGCCACACTATGAACAAACAAATGACTCCATTCTGTGCATGGACACCAGATCCAGAGGCTGCATATATTGATGCAGTTACAATTCCATGGGCTAAATTTAAATTGGTTTACCTCTTTCCTCCCTTCTCTCTGATCTCTAGATGTCTGCAGAAGTTAAGGGAGGAAAGGACCAGAGGATGGATCATAGTGCCACTTTGGCCATCACAACCGTGGATGGGGGTGCTCCTTCGGATGCTAGTACACGACCCTCGGGTCATACAGAGAAGGGAAAATGTGCTAATGCATCCGTCAACTGCAGAGGAATACCCAATAATGAAACACACAAATTTGATGGCTTGTCAGTTGTCCAGAAACAACTTGGAGAACGTGGCATATCTAAAGAAGGTACGGAAATCATTATGGCCTCTTGGAAACCAGCAACAGGTAGACAATACAACACTCACATCAAGAGGTGGACACTCTTTTGTAGTAGAGGGAACATTAATCCCATTGCACCATCTATAGCAGATATATTAAACTTTCTGTCTCGTAACTTTCAAAGGAATGTGGGTTATGAAAGCATTAACATGGCGAGAGGGACTCTATCTGCAATAGGAATTATGGTGGAAGGCTGCAGAGCGGGCAATCACCCACTTGTCAACAGATTTCTGCGGGGAGTCTTCAACTTACGCCCTTCTACACCCAGGTACGCAACGACCTGGGATGTGAAACTTGTATTACAAAAGATAAGACTCGTGGAACCACTACACAGCCTAACACTGAAAGACTTATTGCTAAAAATGGTGATGATGATGGCAATGACACAAGCAGCCAGGATCCAAACTTTGCACTTATTGTTGGTGAATATGGCATTTGGAGAGGAATCTGTTTCAGTTTTGTTAGGAGGTAACATCAAGCAATGCAGGCCAAAATTTAATGTTCGTACTATTGTATTTAAAGCTTATCCTCAGGATTACAGATTGTGTGTAGTTAAGGCTATGAAAGAATATATAGAAAGAACTGAGAGGCTAAGGACAGAATCTGGAAATGCAGATGGGAGACTACTCATAAGTTATATAAAACCTCATAGGAGTGTTTCTAAGGACACGGTGGCAAGGTGGCTTAAGACCATGTTACGTAAGTGTGGGATGGATACCAAGAGGTACAAAGCAGGTAGTATTAGACCTGTGTCAGTGTCTAAGGCCAAGGCACTGGATGTGCCTATTGCCACCATCATGGCAAAAGCTGGTTGGACGCAGGAAGCCACATTTGCTAAATATTATAAAAAGGATATACAAGGGGAAATAGACCCTTTTCAAGAAGCAGTGCTAGGCTCAGTATAATGTAAGGTTTGAAATGTTATCAGCAGTAAAAATCATGTTCTATTTTCATAAATGAAAAATGGGGTTTATTTACACCCACATGACTTTAAAATCTCATGTGAACGGCACCATCTAGCAGACAAGTGATTTGCCGAAGTAAAATTACAGAAGTACATGAGACTTACCGTAGGTTAGTTGAAATGTGCTTCGGATTTTGCGAGGCACATCACGTCTGCTAGATGGTAGAGTTCACATGCCCTCCACTCCCTCCCTTTGTTAATTGATGATTCTTGGTTTACACAACAAAAATTCACTGACTGGAAGGGTTGGGAGATAATATTTCATGTGGGTAGTTGTATCTTTAAAGACTGACTGTGTGGCAAAGTGTAGTGTATCTCATGTGAACTCTACCATCTAGCAGACGTGATGTGCCTCGCAAAATCCAAAGCACATTTCAACTAACCTACGGTAAGTCTCATGTACTTCTGTAAGTACCACCCCAATTTCCAATCCTTTGCTTTTATCTCTTCTGATTTAACCATAGAGGTTAAATTAGAAGAGATAAAAGCAAAGGATTGGAAAGAAGAATACATAAATGGCAAACTAAACTATGCAAAGGCAAATTTTGAAGAGCTTAAAAAAATTTATGGAAGTATAAAGTGGGATTGTTGAAAAACAAGGATGTACAGACAAAATATGAACCACTATTAGATAAATACAATGAGGAAGAGTTTAAATTTGTACCAATGTACAAAGTGAAAATGAGCGGGCATAGTTGGTATACTGCCAGATGTGTGAAGACCAAAAAGGACAAGGACAAGGCATGGAAGAAGGTGAAGAAGCAGTGGAATGAAGGAAATAGACAAGAAAAGAAAAATAAAAATGAATATCTTAGGATAAGAAGAAAGAAAGAATTTTGAAAAGGATGTAGTGAACAAATATAAAGAGGAACCTAAGTTTTTCTATAGATATATAAATGGTAGAAAGAAACATGGAGACAGTATTGTTAGGTTAAAAAGAGGCAGAAGGACATATGAAGATAACAAGGAAATGAGTGAAATTATGAATGAGTTTTAAATCCTTATTTAAAAAGGAAGCAGATTTTGTAGCACCTATAGATGGAGTGTCAAATGAAGGATTACATGAGATTAAGGTTGAAAAATATGAAGTCTACAAGTTGTTGAGGGACTTAGATATTAGAAAAGTAATGGGACCAGATGGTGTATCAGGATGGATATTGAAAAAATGTAAAGACCAACTGGTGGATCCAATCTGGAATGTGGTAAATAGTTCATTGAAAGAAGGAAGAGTACCTAAAGAAGGAAAAGAGCCAATATAATGCCTATATATAAAGGAGGTGATAAAATGGAGCTACTAAACTACAGGCCAGTATCATTAACTAGCATTATACGTAAATTCTGTGAAATTGTAATAAAAAACAAATGGGTACAGTATCTGGAAGAAAATTAGGTAATTACAGATAAACAATTTGGATTTTGACAAAAAAGATCTGTTACAAATTTGTTGAGCTTTTATACCAGAGTGATAGTGGTGCAAGAAAGAGAAGGATGGGTGGATGCTATATATCTGGATATAAAAAAAATAAATAAAATATTTGACAGGGCCTAATGTGAAAACTGGAAAATACAGGAGTAAAAGGTAAAATATTAAGTTGGATACAAGACTATTTGAAGAAAAGAGAAATGAGAACAATAATCAGAGATAATACTTTAAATTGGAGTGAGGTAACAAGTGGAGTACCACAAAGATCTGTATCAATTATATGTTTCAGATTTATATAAATGATATGCAGAAAGGATTAAATAGCTACATCAATATCTTTGCTGATGATGCAAAAGTTGCTGAGAGTTATAAAGAGCCAGGAGGACTGTAAAGAGTTACAGAGCGATTTGGATAAAATTTATGCTTGCAGCCTAAGGTGGAAATTTGAATTTAATCCTAAGAAATGTCATGTGATGGAGATAAGAAAAAGTACAGAGACCTACATACATGGAACTATAAAATGGGGGAAGATATGATAATGGAAAATAATAAAGAAAAGGATTTGGTGATGATTATCCAGGATACACTGTCATCAGGGAAACATATTAATGGGATTTTTGACTCCACATATAAGACGTTAAGTAACATTAGAGTGGCTTTTATCTATGTGGACATAGATATGATAAAAATATAATTACATCCATGATATGCCCCAAGCTGGAGTACACTGCAGTCGTATGATTTCCACACAGAGAGAATATAAGGAAGCTGAAAAGAATACAGAGGACAGCAAATGGTGCCAAATTGAAGGAAAAGACTTATGAAGAGCGACTGGAAGAAATGAGATTAACAACATTAGAAGAGAGAAAAGAAAGGGAAGACTTGATAACAATGTACAAATAAACCGGATGGAAAAGGTAGACAGACAAGTTTTGGAGATGCACATGGATGGGGGGACAAGATGTACGAGAAACATACAAAAGCAATTAAGAATACTAGATGTCTCAGTGACATTAAGTATAGTTTCCCATATTAAAGCATTGATCTCTGGTAAAGTTGAAGTGAGAAGATGGTTATAGCTGTCAGTGCAAGCAAATTTAAAGAGAAAATGGATAACTGAAGATATGGACACAGGACAAATGAGCTTTACCTCGGACCCTGTACAATACAACTAACTAAATTCATGCCAATCTACTTTGCAGTCACTGTCTTTGTTAGATGTGCCATGCCTGTGCCCTCTATGCCTTCCCGGGTATGGATAGTGCAACTCATACTGTATTTACCTAGTTGTATTTTACAGGGCACAAGACAAAGCTCATTTTGTCCTGTCTCCATAACCATATTTTTCCAGTTTCTCTTTCAACAAGTGTATACTGTTTGTCACAACCACCTCTTCCTTCAAATCATTCCAGATTTCAAGAGTTCTATACAGGAAGCTGTATTTCTTGATGTCACTTGAACATCCACTCTCCTTTATTTTCTTCCCATGCCCCCTCATCTGTCTCTCTCCCTCCTCCATCTATGGTACCAAGTCATTTCTATCTATTCTTTCTGTATTGTTTACTAATTTGTACATTGTTATCAGGTCTCCTCTTTCTCTTCTCTCTTGTAGTGTTGGTAAACCCATCTCTGCAAGTCTTTCTTCATAGCTTATGTCTTTCAATTTTGGCACCATCTTTGTTGCAATCCTTCGTATTCTTTCCAGTTTCCATATATCTTTTTTTTTTCTATGTGGAGCCCAAACTAGTATTGTATATTACAATTTAGGATGAATCATGCTTGTTATAATTTTCTTAATCATTTCTTTATCTAAATAGTTTAACACAACATTAATAATTGTTAACAAGCTGTATGTGGAGCCAAATATCTCATTTATGTGTCTTTAAGGTGATAGTGTGTCCTGAATAATTATTCTCAAGTCTTTTTTTCATTACTTTTCATTTTGATGCCCTGGGTGTGCATGTGTTGAGTATTCACTAGGACAAATGGGGTACTGAGTATACTGTGGGCCTGAGCGGAGTGTGGATTGTGGTGAGTGTGTGGCTGTATCTTCCTTTATCATTTCCTGTTTACATATTGGTCTTATTTGAAATAAAGGCTCAGAAGAGGGAGGTGTTTCTGTGGCTCTCCCTTTCTAAGTGCTAGTTTAATGTAGTAAAGTTCTCCCACACCCTACACACTGTCAACCCAAAGTGAGCAGGCTGGAAGTACTTGCTGTTTATTGCATGTCACCAGGTTCTGGTGAAGTGTGACTGAGAGTCTGTCAGTGGAATGGTGTTATATCTATGCCAGGACAGCCAGTGAGTGTAACAGTATTATCACATGAAATTAACAAATTTGATAATCATTTCCCTACTTCATGATACTTCATCCAACACACATGCTTGCGGAAAACATATAAATCACTTTGGAAAAATGCTATTACATGTATTGTGGCAGATGTAGGAATGGTCAAAGACAAAAAGGCAAAAAAAAAAAGACTGTAATAAGTATTTGCAACAGAAATATCATAGAATAAATGTGTCTACAAGTTGGTTGTACATGTACAAAATACTGTACAATACAATTTTTTGTACCATGTCTGATTAATGACAAAAATTAATTGAACATGCAATATCCATACAAATGCAACTTCTGGACATGATGCTCTCTGAACTCTCTCTAATTTCCCGATGTCATTTTTCTTGTAGGATGACCACACTACCACTGCGTATTCCAGTCAAGGTCAAATCATTGATATAATCATCTTTCTGATCATCTCTTCATTCATATACACAAAAGCCAGCCTTATTCTTCTCAACAAGTTATAGGTTTCTCCCGTAATTTTGCTAATGTGTTTTTCTGGGGTCAAATTCCCAGTCATTGCTGGTGTTGGTGGTAATGCATCGCACCTGTTTCTCCCTGATTTTCATCTTTCCAGCAGCAAGCTTTTGCCTTGACAAAGGCCTCCTTCCTCTTCTTCAATACAGCACTTGTTCTTGGCATGATTAGGCCAAGCATAAGTGTTCAGAAGTAAGAATAATGAAAAGTGTGATAGAGCAAGGTGCTACACCTTCCCCTTGCTTGGAAGTCCTCAAGGACACTGATACTAGTAGGCATAAGCCTGGCCCTGAGGCAGTGAGGGGATACCAGCAGTTGTTCAGATGGAAGCTGTGTTTGTTGAATGCCGCTGCAAAGCACATGTCCTTTTAAATGCCCCCTAGAGGCTTTAAAAATAGCACACAACACTAAAACTTTATCTCTGAAATATTGCCAAAACACTGGTTGATTTTTTTGGAGCAAATATCTCATTTCATCATTTATGACTGAAAAATGGGTCAAAAAGGTTGATATATCCCCTTAAAAGTACACTGCTCAGTCTTATACTTGCAAGTACACCTACCACACTGTCCTATTTGTTCAAGTCTCCTTACATGGATAGGACAATCGAAATATCTGCTACAGCTCTTAGCTGTATGTGCTCTCTCACGTAGGATGCATTTCAAATGAAAAGCTGATTGATTGGTATTGGCAGATGCAGCTTTTAGTGCCTGGGCATTACTGGGTGGTAGTTCAGATGAAGATGACTGCTCAGAAACCTGGTAAATTTTAGAAAAAGGATTTATGGGGTAATTTAGGTCTATCATACTTATCTTTAGGTAGAGCATCTTTTGAATCTATTCTGATTTAGCTTCAGAACCTTGGGACTAAGTGAGTGATAACTTTTAGTAATGAATCCCTAAATTCCTAAGGCTGTGGATAATCTTCAGTACTTTGCTGAATCAATCATCAGTATTAGGGCCATTATTATTTCTAATATATATCAATGACTTGGATAGTGGAATTAGTAGCGATGTTAGTAAATTTGCGGATGACACAAAGATAGGTAGATTAATTAGGTCAGAAGCGGATGCCATCGCCTTGCAGACAGACTTAGATAGAATGAATGAATGGACGGATAGATGGCAAATGCAATTTAATATCAATAAATGCAAAGTGCTTAGCGTAGGTAGAGGAAACCCACACAATAGGTACACATTAAACACCCAAACTCTGGTAGGTACAGGGTACGAGAAAGATTTAGAAGTTATAGTTAGCTCTGAACTCCGTCTAGGGAAACAATGCATAGAAGCCAGAAACAAGGCAAATAGGGTACTAGGATTCATTTTTAGGAGTGTTAAAAGTAGAAGGCCGGAAGTAATATTAAAGTTATACTTGGCGCTGGTCAGACCTCATCTAGACTACGCTGTGCAGTTCTGGTCCCCACATTACAGGAAAGATATAGGTCTATTAGAATCAGTACAGAGGAGAATGACTAAAAGGATACAGGGGATGAGGAGTATTCCTTACGAAGTGAGGTTGAAGCGGTTAAATTTACATTCTCTAGAGAGACGTAGGTTAAGAGGGGACCTGATAGAAGTCTTTAAGTGGTATAAGGGTTATAACAAGGGAGATGTAAGCAAAGTTCTTAGGATCAGCAACCAGGGTAGAACAAGAAATAACGGGTTCAAGCTTGAAAAATTTAGGTTTAGGAAGGAGATAGGAAAAAATTGGTTCTCAAATAGAGTGGTAGATGAGTGGAACGGACTCAGTAATCATGTAGTTAGTGCTAGGACACTAGAGAGCTTTAAGAGAAGATTAGACAAGTTTATGGATGGGGATAGCAGATGGAAATAGGTAGGTGTGTTTCATACAGGGACTGCCACGTGTAAGCCTGGTCGCTTCTTGCAGCTTCCCTTATTTCTTATGTTCTTATGTTCTTATCTCCACAGTTTTACAAGGAAATTTCTCCATTAACAGTGGAGACATGAGCCAACTGAAACTTTCTCAGTCACACACCATGTTCTCTAATTTCCTGAGGGTGCATTCTAGATTAGCCCTAAATTCAGACAAGGAGTCTGACTTATGGCTAGATTTTTTAAGATGTAACAATCACACTGCAATTTCATGTTGTTTTCTTTTAGGCTTGTCATATGTTGTTATATGACAGTTGTTATATGATAGTTGTTATTAGTTATAACACTGCAGAGCCATAACTATCTTACCATCTTCAATATTAAAGCCATCAATAAATCTTTACCCTTTAGAACTCCTTTCAAATAATTTAGTTTGTTTACTGGGCTTAGATCTGACCTGGAATCAACACTTGTGCCAAACTAATCCCAGAATGAGTCCCAATTAGCTATGTTCCCATCAAATTCCAGTAATTTAAGTGTGGGTAATGTTAAACTCATTGTTGGCTTGGCTGGAAGTTTGGACTCATTATTTAAAACTGAATTTATTTAAAATATCAGTAAACAAATTTTTTCCTCTTCATTAGCCCTTTTTCTTATGAAGGAGGGCACCAGCAATGGGCAACAAAACTGTAATAAAAAAAGGCCCATCGAGGTGTCGGTTCCCAGAGTCAAAAACAGAAGTAAAAAATTGCAGGATAAGTGTCTTGAAACCACCCTCTTGAAAAGAGTTCAAGTCATAGAGTGGTGCAAATACAGAAGCAGGCAGTGAATTCCAGAGTTTGTCAGAGAAAGGAATGAATGACTGAGAATACTGGTTAACTCTTGCATTATAGAGGTGGACAGAATATGGGTGAGAGAAAGAAGAAAGTCTTGTGCAGCAAGGATGCAGAAGAAGGAGAGGCATGCAGTTAACAAGATGAGAAGAGCAGTTGGCATGAAAATAGGAGTAGAAGACAGCTATATATGCAACATTGTGACAATGAAAAAGAAGCTGAAGACATTCAGTTAGAGGAGAGGAGTTAATAAGATGAAAGCTTTTGATTCCACCCTGTCTGAAAGAGCAGAGTGAGTGGAACCCCCCAAAACATGTAAAGCATACTCCATACATGGATGGATAAGGCCCCTATACAGAGTTTGCAGTTGGGGGGGGGTGAGAAAAACTGGTGGAGATGACTCAGAACATCTAACTTCATAGAAGTTGTTTTAGCTAGAGATGAGATGTGAAGCTTCCAGTTTAGATTAT
The DNA here is from genome assembly GCF_035594125.1 of Scylla paramamosain. NCBI lineage: Eukaryota > Metazoa > Arthropoda > Malacostraca > Decapoda > Portunidae > Scylla > Scylla paramamosain. Next base: position 10,939,735 of record NC_087161.1, read on the forward strand.
AAGTAAAGGTCAGACCACCTAAATTCATAAAAATTATCTTGGCTAGAAATGAGATATGAACTTTCAAGTTTAGATTATAAGTTAAGATCAGACCAAGGATGTTCAGTATAAAAGAGGGGGATGGTTGAGTGTCACTGAAGAGGAGATAGTTGTCTGGAAGGATGTGTCAAGTAAATAGATGGAGGAATTAAGTTTTTGAGACAGTGAAAAATGCTAAGTTTGCTCTTCGCCAATCAGAAATCTTAGAGATCAGAAGTCAGGCATTCTGTGGCTTCCCTGTATGAACTGCTTACTTCTTGTAGGGTTAGATGTCTACAAAAAGATGTGGACAAGTGCAGGATGGTATCACCAGTGTAGGAATGCATAGGACAAGAAATTTGGTTTAGAAGATCATTGATGAATAATAGAAAGAGTGCATGACAAGGCAGAACCCTGAGGAACACCAATGTTAATATATTTATGAGAACAGCGACCATCTACCACAGCAGCAATAGAATGGTCAAAAAGGAAACTTAAGATGTAGTTAGAGAGAGAAGAATAGAAGCTGTAGGAGGGTAGTTTGAAAATTAAAGATATGTGCCAGACTCTATCATTTTACTTCGGCAAATCACTTGTCTGCTAGATGGTGCCGTTCACATGAGATACACTACACTTCGCCACACAGTCAGTTACTACGCAGACACCACACAAGTCGGACGTCGGTCCCGCCTCCTGTTCTGTTGTTACGACTTCTGTTATCGAGGAGTGATAGGAATAGTACAGTTTTCTTGTTTGGATTGTGTATTATGATTTCCATTATCTGTTATAAGGGTGGAATATTGTCTTTAGTTATCCGTTACCTGATTATAGGGCAGAGTATTGCCTATGGATATCCGTTACCTGATAAGGGTGGAGTGTTGCCTACTTGAATCCGTTACCTGATTTAAGGGCGGATTATGGACTATAAATATCCGTTACCTTGTATAAGGGCGGATTATTGGTTATATGATATCCGTTACTTGGTATAAGGCGGATTATTGGCAAATATTTTATGCTATATATATATATATGTATATAACAATATTTGGGCACTCTCGTGAGCCGACATAGGTGCGAGATGGTTCCATCTTGTTACCCATTATTGGGGCAAGAGGAATATTGCCTTATTTACAAGCCTGGGGGCATTTGACTTCCCAGATTATTATAAGGAAGGAGTTTTTGATTTAAAGTTACCCTGTGTGTGAGGTTAAGGCACCCGTGGGGTTATAAAAGGAACTGCTGTTAAAAGGGGTGGCATCTTGTTAACATTAGCCGCCATGTCTAGGACGCCTTCTGATGCTTGCCCCAGTCCTGAGAGATTCAGAACTACCAGCATGCCACGCACCAAAGCTAAGGTAAAGGGACTACACAAGGGGAGTAAACATGAAGAAAGATCCAGATCTAAGAGCCGTTCTACTCGTCATGAGAGGTTAAGTTACTCTTGGTCACCTTCCCCTTCTCCAAAATACAATGGTGAAGACAGCAATGCGCCTTCTTTGGGCATGATTATGGATGCTTTGACTGAGTTGAGGAAAGACATGGACAAGCTTAAGAAGGAAAATGGGGCTGTGAAGTCAAAAGCAGTTCATAACAATGCTCCCCTGTCGGTGTCAAATAATACTTTGATGCCTGATTCTCAGGAATCACATGCAGGATTTTCTGGATTTAGAACTCCACTGAGGGAGGACAGTGATGAGGAAGAGGAAATCCAGAGGGATGTTCCTCATGATAGTATATTGTTACAAGGTGCTAAGAATTATGGACCCATGGAAACTGTCTCAAAAGAACTTGACAAGGAAATTGCTGCAATGGTGAACCACCTGTTTATTAATGGCATGAGGCAGGAAGATTACAAAGCCATTGTAGAGGATGAGGTGACATTTAGACCAAATAACTGCCATGCATTAACTCAAATGGATTGCAACCCACAGGTCCTGGACGCACTGCCTGCAGAGGCAAAGAAGGCAGACTTCCGCTTAAGGGAAGTGGGAAAAAAGATATTACCAAGGTAGCTACTATTGTTGTAAAATCGCTTACTGTGCTAGACAAGGTGGCACGTGATGAAGAGCACCAAATTATTGCAAATGAGGTGGCCATGCTCAATGGTGCATTAGCATTATTGGGTAATGCCCACTACAGAAATAACTTGAACAAGCGACATATCATAAAGAGGGACATTAATCCCAAATATTCTCATTTGTGTGCTGACAAGGCTCCCATGACGGGTCTATTGTTTGGGGATGACCTGTCACAAGCCAACAGAAATATTGAGGAGGCAGAAAGGCTGAAAACCAAATTCACTTTTAAGAAGCCTACATCTTGGACTGCAAGCAGTGGCAGATTTGGTGGAGGTAAACAATGTAACTTTTCTGCCAAGGCCTCCTCCTGTGGATTCCCATCCAGATATCAGCCGTATGGTTTTCGCAGGATGCCCTCCAGTGGTGAACACAGGCGCTCCTACCCTGCTCAAGCTTGGACAACAAAAAACATGAGAGGCCGGGGTCAACATATCCCCCGGCATTAACCCAGGTGAAAGAACAATTTGAGGCTGGGCAACTTCACAAGTTTATCAATAAATGGCGTGTGATTACAAGTGACCTGTTCATTTTGGATATGGTGGAACATTGTCATCTGAATATAGATGAAGCTAATATCGGATATTTATTTAGAGAGGATATACAGTACCTATGTCTTTAGTGAGGAAGATAAACTGATTATGCATTAGGAGGTTAAAAAATTGTTAGAGATAAAGGCCATCATAGAGACACATGGACAGGATCAACAAATACTTTCACCAGTTTTTCTGAGGAAGAATAAGACGGGGGATTATAGGATGGTGTTAAATCTTGAAAACTGAACAGGCATGTAGAATATACTCATTTTAAAATGGAAAATTTTGAACAAGTATTACAGTTGCTTAGTCAAGGAGATTATATGGCTTCTATAGACCTTAAGGAAGCCTATTATTCAGTAAAAATTGCAGAGGAACAACAAAAATACCTGTGTTTTAGATGGTTGGATAAGATTTACCAGTTCACATGTCTACCTAACGGGTTTTTGGATGGTCCTCGTCTATTTACAAAACTTCTGAAGCCAGTTTTCTCTACACTTAGGCATAAAAGCCACAACATCACTAGTTATATTGATGATACGCTTCTGTATAGTAGCTCTTTGCCGAGAACATTCAGTTGTTGCAGAGTGTAGGTTTCTGCATAAATGTGGAGAAATCTGTTTTAAGTCCCATTACGCGTATTGAGTATTTAGGTAACGTGATAGATTTGGTGGCCATGACAGTTACCTTGCCGGCGCGTAGGAGGGATGAGATTATACAGCATTGCTCTCTTTTAGTCAATAGACAAAGAAAAAATTAGAATTGTGGCAAGAGTGATTGGCCTGCTGGTGGCAGCAATCCCAGCTGTAGAGATGGGGAAGATGCACTATAGGAGGATAGAAAGAGCAAAGATCAAGGCTTTGGAAGAGGCATGTGGAGACTTTAATAGATGGATGAACATTACAGAGGAGATTAGAACAGATTTAAACTGGTGGATTAAGGAATTGGAGAATCAAAACAGGAAAATATTCAGAAATGCACCAGATACTGAGTTGTTCACAGATGCTTAAAATCTAGGATGGGCAGGTTGCCAAAAAAGCATCACTACCAATGGCAGATGGTCCCCTGAAGAGGTGCATTCGCACATTAATGCGTGAATTATTGGCTATGTTATTCTCATTGAGATCTTTTACACATCTCCTTAGAGGTTTACACGTCAGGGTGTTATGTGATAACACCACAGCGATTAATTATGTGAATGAGATGGGAGGTGTTAAGTCAATAGTTTGTGATGACATTAGTAGGAACATCTGGGAATGGTGTCTTAGTAATGGGGTATGGCTGACAGCTTCCCACATACCAGGCAAATGTAACGTCATGGCCGACGAGGCATCACGTTACTTTAATGACGGACATGAGTGGCAACTGAATGAGATGATATTTAAGGAATTGTGTTCTATATTTGGGAATCCTTGTATAGACCTATTCGCTTCATGTTTGAACAAACAAATGACTCCATTCTGTGCATGGACACCAGATTCAGAGGCTGCATATATTGATGCAGTTACAATTCCGTGGGCTAAATTTAAATTGGTTTACCTCTTTCCTCCCTTCTCTCTGATCTCTAGATGTCTGCTGAAGTTAAGGGAGGAAAGGACCAGAGGATGGATCATAGTGCCACTTTGGCCATCACAACCGTGGATGGGGGTGCTCCTTCGGATGCTAGTAGACGACCCTCGGGTCATACAGAGAAGGAAAAATGTGCTAATGCATCCGTCAACTGCTGAGGAGCACCCAATAATGAAACACAAATTTGATGGCTTGTCAGTTGTCTGGAAACAACTTGGAGAACGTGGCATATCTAAAGAAGGTACGGAAATCATTATGGCCTCTTGGAAACCAGCAACAGGTAGACAATACAACACTCACATCAAGAGGTGGACACTCTTTTGTAGTAGAGGGAACATTAATCCCATTGCACCATCTATAGCAGATATATTAAACTTTCTGTCTCGTAACTTTCAAAGGAATGTGGGTTATGAAAGCATTAACATGGCGAGAGGGACTCTATCTGCAATAGGAATTATGGTGGAAGGCTGCAGAGCGGGCAATCACCCACTTGTCAACAGATTTCTGCGGGGAGTCTTCAACTTACGCCCTTCTACACCCAGGTACGCAACGACCTGGGATGTGAAACTTGTATTACAAAAGATAAGACTCGTGGAACCACTACACAGCCTAACACTGAAAGACTTATCGCTAAAAATGGTGATGATGATGGCAATGACACAAGCAGCCAGGATCCAAACTTTGCACTTATTGTTGGTGAATATGGCATTTGGAGAGGAATCTGTTTCAGTTTTGTTAGGAGGTAACATCAAGCAATGCAGGCCAAAATTTAATGTTCGTACTATTGTATTTAAAGCTTATCCTCAGGATTACAGATTGTGTGTAGTTAAGGCTATGAAAGAATATATAGAAAGAACTGAGAAACTAAGGACAGAATCTGGAAATGCAGATGGGAGACTACTCATAAGTTATATAAAACCCCATAGGGGTGTTTCTAAGGACATGGTGGCAAGGTGGCTTAAGACCATGTTATGTAAGTGTGGGATTGATACCAAGAGGTACACAGCAGGTAGTATTAGACCTGTGTCAGTGTCTAAGGCCAAGGCACTGGATGTGCCTATTGCCACCATCATGGCAAAAGCTGGTTGGACGCAGGAAGCCACATTTGCTAAATATTATAATAAGGATATACAAGGGGAAATAGACCCTTTTTCAAGAAGCAGTGCCAGGCTCAGTATAATGTAAGGTTTGAAATGTTATCAGCAGTAAAAATCATGTTCTATTTTCATAAATGACAATGGGGTTTTTGTAATAGGAACTTTTATTTACACCTATTTACAAAATGTGAAATTTGACAGAACCCTTTACATACAACATCTACATGACTTTAAAATCTCATGTGAACGGCACCATCTAGCAGACAAGTGATTTGCCGAAGTAAAATTACAGAAGTACATGAGCCTTACCGTAGGTTAGTTGAAATGTGCTTCGGATTTTGCGAGGCACATCACGTCTGCTAGATGGTAGAGTTCACATGCCCTCCACTCCCTCCCTTTGTTAATTGATGATTCTTGGTTTACACAACAAAAATTCAAGGACTGGAAGGGTTGGGAGATAATATTTCATGTGGGTAGTTGTATCTTTAAAGACTGACTGTGTGGCGAAGTGTAGTGTATCTCATGTGAACTCTACCATCTAGCAGACGTGATGTGCCTTGCAAAATCCGAAGCACATTTCAACTAACCTACGGTAAGTCTCATGTACTTCTGTAATTAGCCTTAACAGAACCCATACTGGTAATCAGATTGAAGATTGTGAATTGATAGATGTTTAAGAATCTTCCTATTGAGTATAGATTCAGAAACTTTAGATAAGCAGGAAATAAAAAGAATAGGACAGTAGTCTGAGGGGTTAAAATAGTCACCCTTCTTAGGAACAGGCTGAATGTAGGCAAACCTCCAGCAAGAAGAAAAGGTAGATGGTGATAGAGTTGAAAGAGTTTGACTAGGCAAGGTGTAAGCATGGAAACAGTTTCAGAGAACAATAGGAGGGACCCCATCAGGTCCATAAGCCTTCTGAGAGTTTAGGCCAGTGAGGGCATGGAAAACATCACTGCAAAGGGTCTAAATGGGTAGCAAGAAGTAGTCAGAATGTGGAGGAGCGAGAGGAACAAGCCCTGAATCATCCAAGATAGAGTTTTTAGCAAAGGTTTGAGAGAAGAGTTCAGGAGGGAAAGGTGAAGAAGCAAAGTTATTAGAGATGATTTTGGCTAGGTGCCAGAAGTCATGAAGGGAGTTATGTCTTGAAAGATTTTGACATTTTCTATTAATGAAAGAGTTTTTTGGCTAGTAAGAGAACATGGACTTGGCATGATTCTGGACAGAAATATAAAGCACATGAGATTTAGGTGATGGAATGCTCAAGTACCATTTGTTGGCCAGCTCTTAATCATGTATGGCACAAGAACAGGCTGTGTTAAACCAAGGTTGGGAAGGTTTAGGTCAAGAGAAAGAGTGAGGAATGTACACTGAAATCCCGATACTAAAAATATTTATCTGCCTAGCCACTGCCCACCCTCACCATCTCCATGGTTATGAAAAGGAGAGGTTCTGTCTGAGACATCAGAGTGTCACAGCTGACCAACAAATGGCCTATGTATAACACCTGATAGTAGGTGGGCACTGCCAAGGATCTGATTCAAAGGACCAACTAGGGGGCATGGGAAGAAAATAAAGAAAAGTGGATGTTCAAGTGACATCAAGAAATGCAACTTCCTGTACAGAACTATTGAAATCTGGAATGATTCCAAGGAAAGGGTGGTTGCAGCAAACAGTGTACACATGTTAAAAGAGGAACTGGATAAATATGGTTATGGAGACAGGACAAAATGAGCTTTGGCTCATGCCCTGTATAATACAACTAGGTAAATACACACTCACACACTACAATTTTTTTTCAATAACTTTATGATGAAACAATAATTTTTTCACAAAACATCCTTGTAAAGTAAGAGTGCATCATGCAAAGATTCACCTAATACATCAGCAAAATACAATACTTGTGACCAATACCTGTTAAAGTAGCATGAAACTTGGAGTGATCATGTGCGAAACTAGGGATGGTAAGAATTTAAGACTAGGCATGAAACTTGAGGATTGTGAAACTCAGATAGCACAAAACTTGGGAAGCTAGTACAGTGAGTGACCAAGTTACAAGGTAATGAGTTATGAATGTTCAGAGATATAAGCAGTCTATTCACAAAATGAAATTATGCTCTCGATATTGTTCAAATTTGGTGCTATGTGCCATATTTACGTAGTATGCTGCTTCACCACTACCCACGCAGCGCAGCAGCATAGCAAAGGACCACCCACTGCCCCAGGACACAGGCCCTGTAGCAGTTATTTTGAGACACTAATTTAAAATATAAATTTAATTTAAAAACTTTTCGTATTACACTGCAGTGAGTTAGGTTTGAGATTCCACGGCGTACAGACCTCTGCCAGTTGGCCTCTGAGAGGCAAAGAGATGGGAGGGTTATGCTGCAATGTGTGGAAAGCCTACTCCATCACATTAAGTCCATGAACAGGCAAACAAACCTGTCCTATGCTTTCAGCCAGCCATCTTAATAAATTATATGAATAAAGGTGTGTATAACCTGGGAAGGAGAGAGGGAGAAAGGAAAAATTGTGCATGAGACACACACACAGAGAGAGAGAGAGAGAGAGAGAGAGAGAGAGAGAGAGAGAGAGAGAGAGAGGCATTTCACTTTAACCTGGGTTGTACACCTGGCATATTTTAGTTTTGCATTTGGCAGAAGCCTCAAGCTTGTCACCACTCAGTAGTACCACACCACCCATAAGGCAAGGTGCGCTCTCTCTCTCTCTCTCTCTCTCTCTCTCTCTCTCTCTCTCTCTCTCTCTCTCTCTCTCTCTCTCTCTCTCTCTCTCTCTCTCATAGTATCAAGTAAGTAAGCATTACATTGTCTGCGGGATATATGATCCTTTTTTTTTTTACTGAAAAATTACAATGATGAGTTATGAGCAAAATGACCTACGAGCAGCCTTCCAGAACATATCTCGCTTGTAACTCGAACACCCTCTGTATGTATAACTGCACAAATTGTCAATATTCTTGTCTCCGTGCAATAAATTTCTCATTTTTCCACCATCTGTCCTTTTTAAGACTACAGAGTCACTCTCAAACTAAATTTACCTACGCTGTATAACTCTCACCTAACTCCTCTGACTATAAGAAATTCTTTGACTACTTAACTTCCAAAGTGGAGCACATTCTGACCCTCTTCCCTTTTGCAGAGATCTCCATTCTTGGAGACTTCAATGTTCACCACCAGCTTTGGCTTTCTTTTCCCTTCACTGACCATCCTGGTGAACTAGCCTTCAACTTTGCTATCCTCCACGACCTAGAGCAATTGGTACAGCACCCAACTCATATTCCTGACCGTCTTGGTGATACGCCCAACATTCTTGACCTTTTCCTGACCTCTAATCCTTCTGCTTATGCTGTCACCCTCTCTTCTCCGTTAGGCTCCTCTGATCACAATCTCATATCTGTATCTTGTCCTATCGCTCCAATCCCTCCTCAAGATCCCCCTATGCTAAGGTGCCTCTGGCATTTTGCCTCTGCTAGTTGGGGGGACCTGAGGAGATATTTTGCTGATTTTCCTTGGAATGACTACTGCTTCCATGTCAGAGACCCGTCTTTGTGTGCTAAGCGCATAACAGAGGTGATAGCATCTGGCATGGAGGCATACACTTCTCACTCTTTTTCTCGACCTAAACCTTCCAAACCTTGGTTCCACACAGCTTGTTCTCGTCCTTCACAGAATAGAGAAGTGGCCTACAAAAGGTACTTAAGCCTTCCATCACCAGAAACTCATGCACTTTGTATTTCTGCCCGGAACCATGCCAAGTCTATTCTCCAACTAGCCAAAAACTCCTTCATTAACAGAAAGTGTCAAAATCTTTCAAGATCTAACTGACCTCATTATTTCTGACATCTAGCCAAAAATATCTCCAATAACTTTGGTTCTTCTCTCCCTCCTCTATTTTAACCAGATGGCACCACTGTTATTGTTCTCCAAAACTGTTCCTCCGTGCTTGCACCTTGCCTAGTCAAACTCTTTCAACTCTGTCTGTCAACATCTACCTGTCCTTCTTGCTGGAAGTTTGCCTCCATTCAGCCTGTTCCTAAAAAGGGTGACTGTTCTGATCCCTCAAACTACCGTCCTATTGCTTTAATTTCCTGCCTATCTAAAGTTTTTTAATCTATCCTCAACAGGAAGATTCTTAAACATCTATGACTTCACAACCTTCTATCTAATTGCCAGTATGGGTTCCATCAAGGCCACCCCACTGGTGATCTTCTGGCTTTCCTTACTGAGTGTTGGTCATTCTCTTTTAGAAATTTTGGTGAAACTTTTGCTGTTGCTTTGGACACATCAAAAGCTTTTGAGAGTCTGTCACAAAGATTTGATTTCCAAACTACCCTCCTATGGCTTCCATCCTTCTCTCAGTAACTTCATCTCAAGTTTCCTTTCTGACTGTTCTATTGCTGCTGTGGTAGACAGTCACTGTTCTCCTAAATCTATTAACAGTGGTGTTCCTCAGGGTTCTGTCCTGTCACCCACTCTCTTCTTATTATTCATTAATGATCTTCTAAACCAAACTTCTTGTCCTATCCACTCCTACTCTGATGTAGGATGATGCACTTTTCCACGTCTTTTCATAGATGTCCAACCTTTCAGGAAGAAAACATTTCACGCAGGGAAGCCACAGAACACTTGACTTCTGATCTTTCTAAAATTTCTGATTGGGGCAGAGCAAATTTGGTATTGTTCAATACCTCAAAAACTCAATTCCTCCATCTATCAACTTGACACAACCTTCCAGACAACTATCTCCTCTTCTTCAGTGACACTCAACTGTCCCCCTCTTTTACTCTGAACATCCTTGGTCTGTCCTTTACTTACAATCTGATCTGGAAACTTCACACCTCATCTCTAGCTAAAACAGCTTCTATGAAATTAGGTGCTCTGAAACGTCTCCGCCAGTTTTTCTCAGCCCCCACCCCCAGCTGCTAACTCTGTTCAAAGGGCCTTATCCGTCCATATATGGAGTATGCTTCACATGTCTGGGGGGGGTTGCACTCATACCGCTCTTCTAGACAGGGTGGAATCAAAAGCTTTTCGTCTCATTAACTCCTCTCCTCTAACTGACTGTTTTCAGCCTCTCTCTCATCACTACAATGTTGCAACTCTAGCTGTCTTCTACTGCTATACTCATGCTAACTGCTCTTCTGATTTTGCTGTGTGCCTCCCCTCCTCCCATGGCCTCGCTGCACAAGACTTTCTTCTTTCTCTCACCCCTATTCTGTCCACCTCTCTAATGCAGAAATTAACCAGTATTTTCAGTCATTTGTCCTTTTCTCTGGTAAACTCTGAGACTTCCTGCCTGCTTCTGTATTTCACCTTCATATGACTTGAATTCCTTCAAAAGGGAGGTTTCAAGACACTTATCCTTCAATTTTTGACTGCCACTTTGGACCCTTTTATGGAACTGGCATCTCAGTGGGCATTTTGTTTTTTATTGGATTTTTGTTGCCCTTGGCCAGTGTCCCTCTTACATAAAAAAAAAGTTTGCACTGCATTCTCATTGTAACTGCACAAGCGTAATTTTACAGGTCTGCCATTTCTCCTGTTTCAATTTTCAATTTTAAGATTATGAGACATAAGCCTCAGAGAGAGAGAGAGAGAGAGAGAGAGAGAGAGAGAGAGAGTGAGAGTGAGAGTGAGAGAGGTGCGAGCTGCCCTCTCAGCCCTCAAGGAGATCAAGGCTGTGGGCCCTGATGGAGTAAGTCCCCACCTACTTCGCAGTTGATCTGGAGTGCTGGCACACCCTCTCTCCAGGTTATTTGAGGCCATCTTGTGCCAAGAAAGATAGCCAAGAATCTGGAAGGCCAGCCATGTGGTGCCAGTACACAAGAAAGGCAGCAGATTGTAGGCAACAAACTACCCCCTCATCTCCCTGTTGTCAGTGGAGGGGAAGGTGCTGGAAGGCATCCTAGTGAGGCACCTCACATCCCACCTCAACAGCCAGCATCTTCTCAGCGCCAGGCAGTTCAGGTTCATGAAGGCTCACTTGGCAGCAGACCTCACCCTGCTGCTGTCAAACGAGTGGAGTGACGCCTTGGACCAGGGGAGGCCCACGGCTGTCTTGGCGCTAGATATTGCCTTTTGACCATGTGTGGCATGCTGGCCTGTTGGAATGACTACACATGGTCAGAGTGGGTAGCGCCCAGCTGGAGCTGCTGTCTGACTACCTTCACGAGCAGGAGATGCGAGCAGTCCACAACAGGCAGCAGTTTTCCGCAGTGAAAACAGACACAGATGTTCCACAGGGCAGCATACTGGGCCCATTACTCTGGAATGTGTATGTCAATGACATGCTTAACCTTGTTCCGAGCACCTGGGCTTATGTCAATGACATCACCTTGTCGCTGCCCTTCTCACCAGGGGAAAAACAAGAGGTGATGGCCTGCTTGAATACCACACTACACCACCTGGAGAGATGGGGACACGGATGGCAAGTCACCTTCACCCTCCAAAAAACGCAGCTGCTCGTGGTGTCCAGGATGGTGCATGACATCTGCCCCACTCTCAGTGGGGCACAACTGACACCTCAGCAGGAGCTGCAGATCCTGGAAGTCATGTTTGACAGCAAGCTGACTTATCAGGCACACATAACTCAGCTCGCAGGTCAGCAGCAGGGAAGCTGGCCTGCCTCAGAAGGATGACTGGACTCCTGGACAGCAGGGGATGGGAGCTGCTATACAAATCCAAGATCCACTCCTCTCTTGAGTTCTCATGCCTCACCTGGGGTGGAGCGGCGCCCTCCCATCTTGCTGTCCTGGACAAGATTCAGTGGAGGACAGAACATCTGATAGAAGATTGCCTTCCCATGCAGCAAGCTGGCCTCCACAGCTTGCACAGCCTGCAGCAACACAGGGACATGGTGGGCCTCACCACCCTATACAAGGTGCAGGAGCAACAGACACCCCACCTGCAGGAACTCCACTTGCCACCAAGCCGCACTGAGGTGCTCACTAGAGCCGTTTCTGTGGCATCCCTGGCTCTGGCTACTCCACGGTCTCACTCCACCCACCACCAAAGACAGTTCAAGTAAAAGTACATGCAGTGGTGGAACAAATCTTTGGCCTCAGACAAGTTCCCGAATGACCTTAGTGTTGCAGCGTGCAGAGGCCAGAAATTCAAAGAGTTAGTGAACCAGTGGTTTAGTTAAATGCATGACAGTGACATGAGTGTAGATATTAGAAGTTCGGCCAATAAGTGACAGTGACACGTCAACACAGTATGACATTGGTTAGGCCTCATTAGCAACAGTGACGCTTTAATAAGTGGCAGAGGCTCAGCCTCACGAGTGACAGTGACACTTGTACAGTAAATATAAGATCTTAACTTAGACAGTTGGGTGGGTTTTTGGATAGGGGGGTACCCAAAATATCTCCTTTAACCTGTACAGTCCCTAACATGAAAAATGGTGTATTATGTCTTAATCAGTGGCGGCTCATGGCTAAGATTAACGGGGGTGCTGCTTCAGAAAATTTTTAACCATTTTTAATGTTGTGTAAAAGGAAACAAACATATAAAAAGAAAATTTATATATAAACTTGATAAAATCCTAAACAGAATAAAATGAAACATTTTCACTTACTAAGAGCCTAAATTGTTATAGTTCAAGCTTGATCCATTCCTTTAAAAACAAAATCCAAAAAGAAACACTATCTTCCACCAGCACACCAGGGTTGGCTTTGTGTGAGCCACAGTGCTCTCTCTCCCTAGCATGCAGCTTCCTATCTCGGACATGTGAGCATGCGCACAACAGCCAAGCACCATGTCGCTGGAACTGTGAAGTGCACAGTTCTATACAAGATGTATTATTAGTTACACATACTATTAATTATGTATATATTTTGGGCTATAAGGAATGTAAACATTACTGGTAGCACACATGTCGATGCTCACGGATGATGTGTAAACCAGGTGTTGGTGTTCTAGGGTCAGTTTTTGGTTGGTGTGCATCTTGGAAGTTTCTTGATGTCCTGGTAGTGTTATGGGTTTGTGGCTACGAAGGTGTATTCATCAAGGTATGTATAATGCTATTATCAATGCAAATTTCTTTATCAAGTTCATATCAGTGTGAAAATTGTAGACAGCTGGCTCATTCCCAGTCATCATTATGGTGTACAGCGCTGTTTTCTTGTACAAGTTTGTATATGAGGGTATTGTATTTCAGTGTTGTTTAATGGTGCTGACATGAAGCAAATTTGAACTGGTTGCAAGGGGGCTACGCTGTATTTTTTCTTGGGATTCTGCTGGGTACCAGTGACGAGGCATTGTTGTGAGTGATCATTGTATTGTGTTGTTATCGGTGATTATCATGTGATATGTTATGTGTTCTACATGACTGAGGTCTATTTGGTATTGTGATGGCCATAATCTTTAAAATGAAATGTGATACGTGTTGTTGATTTTGTTGTACACGTATGTTTACTACAATGTTATCTACAGATCAAAATAAAGTTTATTATGACAAGCTGGATATTCCTGGTACCACAGTAACTAAGGGATGGGTACTGACATTAAGTTAAGGATTATATATTATACAATTATAAAGAAAGAATTAAAGAAAAAAGTACTCATCAAATTGAATGTCATCAATAATAATGAGTGGAAATGGGGGTGGTGCAGTTCAGCTGTGCCTGTAAATGAGCTCCCACTGGTATTAATAAGAGAGAGAGAGAGAGAGAGAGAGAGAGAGAGAGAGAGAGAGAGAGAGAGAGAGAGAGAGAGAGAGAGAGAGAGAGAGAGAGAGAATATCTCTAAGGTGACAGGTATCAGGAGTATGCTGAATCCCATAAGAGATTGGCCAGGTACAGAGGAAAGAGGGGCATGGGAATTGGAATATCTCTAATGACCCCAGACACTATAAGGCAACTCATTTAACTTCCACAGTCAGTTATGTCTTTTACAAGCTTTTTCCCTTACTAAATATCTGATCTGTGATTATTAATACCAGACTAATTTTTACATTATGTAAAAGTAAATTAATTCATGATTATGGTTTCCTGTTCTCCATGATGTGCATGACTGAATATCAAGAGATATTAGTAAAAAAAAATGTAGCACTGTACAATGCCTGCTTTCCACTGAACTTTGACCAACTCACATTTATTTATTTGTCAATCAATTAGTGGTGCCAGGGAGGCAATGCCCTTCTGTCATGATTTGTGGGGAAGGGCTTAAGGGCTTAGGCAATTTCATTTACTCATAATAACTATGTACAGTGCTGTACTGAGTGGGTCTAAATGACAAGAATTGTGGGAAAATTCCACATAGATCTTGTATAGTGGGAAGCAATTAGAATTACTCTCTACTGTTCTAGTATTTCCGCATCAAGTTTTTCTACATCACATACATCATAGTGGTCTAAATTATGCATGATGTGAAGAGAATTACTATACTCACTTTCTACTACCATTCCTACCATACTCCTATTTATACATCAAATTCACTCAACTATCAGAGCATGATGATCTGATCTATCAACTAATTAAATGATGCAATAAGGTATTTTCTGTTCCTAAAAAGAAACTAAAAGGATTCCTCCTTTACAATCACTCTTTTCAAGGAATTACCTAAATAGGAGGGATTATAAGATATGAAAGAAGGAGCATCAAGCAACATCAGAAGCTAAGTAAATGATAATGGTGTCAAATTCTGTCATCTAGGGATATGGCCATAAAAATTTCAAGCCTGCAATTATAGGTATTTCTGCTCACAAAAGATGTCTTGGCAAAAATAACAGTGTGTAACAAAATAATCTGATATGCAGGAGTCCAAAAATAAACTCCTTTTAGTTTCTGGCAGATGAACAAAGACTTCAACCAGCTGAGATGTGGTTCTGGAGGAGGATGCTTAAGATATTTTGGACAGAAAGAAGAACAAATGAAGGAGGATGCTTAAGATATCTTGGACGGAAAGAAGAACAAATGAAGAAGTGTTGCAAGGGGTGGGTGTTGGAAGAGAGTTGATGAGTACGGTTAGGAGTAGACAGATGCGCTTCCTGGGCCACGTTATGAGAAGAGAGGGACTGGAACATCTATCTCTAACTGGTAAACATTTTCCTAGATAAATATCCTGTTCTGACTCAGTCTTAAATGTGCTCTCAACTCAACATGATGCAATATTTCCTACCAAACATTCTAGAAATCTTTATGTCTATTTAATTTATATATATAATGTATTCATTATCCTTTCCTGTGTATATATTTTATATGTCATATCCTATGCATGTCTCCAACTTATTATTATTCATCATAATTTTTTCTAGATTTCATCATATGAAACTTTCTTTTATCATCTACTACTTTGCCTATTTATCTATTACTTTGCCAATATCTTGGGTATGAAGCTTTATTCTATCATCTTTACTTTGCCAATATCTTGAACATTTATAGTTTTATCAACTTAATCCTTTTGATCACCAAATTCTGCAAACATTTTGCAATCTACCTTCCACCCTTCTTATGACATACCTGGTAAGCCTTCCAATTTCTTTTTATTTAATTTTTATTTTAATTTTTTATTATGTATTTCCTTATTCTTTGATTATTCTTCTCTATCTCTACTTATCATATCCTTCCTTTCCTCTCCCTTAAACTTTTCCAAATCCCTTCCACTCCCTCCTCCCTCTCTGCTACCCATACTTGCCCCCTTTTCTACTAGCCTTTCTTTAATTCCCCTTTCTATATCATGAACTTTACTAGTGAGAATCTCCTCAATACACTTTTCAACGACTTAGAAGACAACAATGAATCTGATAGCATCGGCATAGAAATAATAAATTCCATGTACTTATCTCTTGAATTAGATGATATCTGTAATTATCATGACCTTACCTCATACATGAATGTTATACCAAGAAGTAGCGCTGACTATATCAATATTCTCCATATAAATGCCCGCTCACTAAACAAAAATTATGACCAAGTAATCTCTTTTATCAAATCTCTTCCCAAACTCCCTGATATCTTATGTATAAGTGAAACCTGGCTCAATGCAAATAATGTTCACCTTCACGAAATTGATGGCTATAAGTCATATCATGTTCACAGGCCTTTATACTCTCCAGGTGGGGGTGTTGCAATTTATGTAAATATTGACCTACAAAGTGAAATTATTAAGGATTTTTGCATGTGTGATGAAAATGCTGAACTATGTAGTGTGAAAATTATCCTACCTACTACCTCCTACTCTGTTTCTTGTATTTACAGACCAAATAGTAAACATGCTAAAGTAAATGAATTTAATGCATATATTGATAATCTTCTTTCAAATAACTTTTTCACAAACAACAGGAATATACTCATAGGTGACTTCAATATAAACCTTCTTGAACATGTGTCACACCCTCCTACTAACTCTTTCATTACAACTATGCAATCAAACAATTACTTCCCACATATATCTCGACCAACAAGATTTTCAGACATAAATACAACTGCAGCCCCATCTTTATTGGATCATGTCTGGACAAACTTCAATGAACCAGTCTCTTCTGGAATTTTCCACTTTCCTATCAGTGACCACCTTCCAGTGTTTATCAATATTCCAGTCTCTGATAAAGTGTGCAATATTCACCACAAAGTTGATTTTAGGCTACAAAATAGAGTAAATCGGTTGAAATTCACACAGACCCTATCAAATACAGACTGGAATCTCTACCTCACTAGCAGTGACACAAACACAAACTGCGACATATTTCTGGATAAATTATATAAAATATACTATTCCTGCTTCCCCAAAATAACCAAAACTATCACATCCAAAAGACTAAGTAAGCCTTGGTTAACACAGGGGTTAATAAATTCAACAAAACATAAATATCAGCTGTACAAACTAGGGTCAATTACAATGGACCACTACAAACATTACAGAAATTATATAAATAACTTAATAAAATGCAAAAAATCTGAATATTACCTACAAAGGTTTGAAAATTTTAGACTTAACACAAAAAAAGTTTGGGAACTAATTACCGAAATAGAAAACATTAATAATAATAACAAGACAGTCTCCCACACACTACACTATAATGACACAGTCCTACACACTCCACATGAAATTTCAAATGCATTCAACACCTATTTTTCACAAATTGCACCTCAACTTAGCTCCCAGCTTCCTAGAGCTCAAAACTCACACATTTCTTATCTCAGAGGTAATTTCCTAAATTCCATGAATATTCCCATAGTGACAGGAAATGACATAGTAAAAGCTATTTCTGCCTTAAAAAATAAAAAATGCCCTACGGATGAAATACCTGTGAAAATAATCAGAGAACAAAAATCTTCTAGCAGAGCCACTCTCAAAATTATTCAATGATTCAATAAAAGATGGAGTTTTCCCTAATAGATTCAAGCTGGCAAAAATTATCCCTATCCATAAATCGGGAAGTAAAACTAATATCTCAAACTACCGACCAATCTCTATTTTACCAGTGTTCTCTAAAATATTTGAAATCATTATGAAGAACTTCCTCATGAACTACCTCAATTCACAAAAACTCTTAAATAATAGGCAATTTGGTTTCCGCCCCGGACTAAATACTTTTGACGCTATAAATGTGTTTACCTCTGATCTACACGATGCCTTGAATAAACATAAGTCTATAATATCCATTTTCATTGATTTCAGCAAAGCTTTTGACACAGTTGACCCAAACATTCTAATAGACAAATTACCTCACTATGGTATTCGCGGTTGTGTGGAAAATTGGTTCAAATCATATTTAACTGGCCGATCTCATTTTACATTCTACAATAACTCTAAATCAACCATCAAACCTATACATCTTGGCGTGCCACAAGGTAGCATCTTAGGCCCTATTCTTTTCCTGATATATATCAACGATATCAGCAATGCCTCTACTGCTTTCAACACTATACAGTTTGCTGATGACTCTACCTTGTACATGATTGGTGATAATCCCACTGACCTAATCTACAGAGCCAACCTAGAATTATCTGCCTTTTCTGAATGGTGTCTTGCAAATCGCCTAACAATTAACACAGCTAAAACTTTCTACATGTTATTTACAAATACCACCACCAAATACCAACCCTTACCTAGACTTACCATATTAGATAAAGATATCACGCAAGTTTCTAAGACAAAATTTCTTGGAGTCACATTTGACAATAATCTTACCTTTAAATATCACATATCAAACCTTTGCCTAAAATTATCTAGATCAATAGCTCTATTGCTGAAAAAAAAATCTTTGTTCCAGTGGAAATTATGAAAATCATGTATTATGCCCATATATACCCACACTTAACCTACTGTACATGTAATCCAATTTGGTCCACTACCTACCCATGTCATCTACAAAATCTAAACATCCTCCACAAGAAAATTATTAGAATCATGACTAATAGTGACTTCCTCCAACACACACCTCCACTCTTTAAATTTATGAAAATCCTTCAACTCTCTGACTTATCAAACTTCTCTATTGCATCATACATGTTCAAATTGATAAATTCCAACAACAACAATACCCTGACCCTAACTCATAACCACTCCACACGCTACAGGCATTCTCTACAGATTCCCCATCATACCTTAACTCTCTACCAACACTCTCTAATGTATAAAGGTCCCAAAATATGGAATAGCACCCTGTCACATATAAAAAATTCATTAAGCGTAAATATCTTTAAGAGAAAACTAAAAGAATATTTATTGTCTCAATACTGACACATCTTGTACTTCAATCAATTTTTATCAATATCAATTATTTTGTTTCTTGGTATTGTAACCAAATAGTTCATATCCTCTGTAACTAAAATAGTTTATAACCTCTAGTATATATACATATTTATTTCTGTTTGTTTAATTATTCTCTAAACTAATATTTGCTTGTTTATAATCAGATTCCACTTCAATTTTCTCTATTTCTCATGTATAATTATGATTTTTCTTCTTTCCTTCCTGTTCTTGCAAAGCCATTTATCCCTAAATCTTTTGTTATTGCTATTATTATTTTTTTTTTTTTTTACATTTTCTTCAATTAAATTTTTAGTTTAGTGTTGTTTTACATTTCAGTATTAAGTAGATATTAAGTGTGCCCAAAAAGCTTGTGCTTCATAAGGGGCTGTTTGTCTTTCAATTAATTGTACCTTAAGCTTATTATGTATTATAGACAAACATAATAAAGTGTTTAAAAGTGTTTAAAGTGTAAAGTAGAAGGCAAGAGACCACAAGGAAGACCTAGACAGAAGTACATGGATGGACTGGTGTGAGTGAATGAAGGAGGAATGCCTGCAGTTCGGTTGATACAAGCGACTAGAGACAGGGAGCAGTGGCAAACCATGTTTGCCGACGTCCTACGGGATATGGCACATCAGTAAGTAAGTTCAAATGTAAATGAAGAACTATACAAAATTTGGATAAAATGACTAATTCATTGGAATAAGAAGGTTGCTTGTTTATCTTATGATAGTGAAGATGATGGTTCTGGTGGACAGGATGTTTCAACCACCAATATTTCCGGCTCTTCTCAGACACTTGAGCCGGATGATAATTTCTGCAGTTCTGTGGTTGAGAAAATATTACCAGCTTTGGTGAAAGCTCTGACAAAAGAGAAGGTGAGGAAGGAACCAGTACATTTAGGTGACAGTGACACTAGTAGTGCAGAAGATGTGGATTATGTAAACCAACCTGATGTGTCTCAGGATTTATCACATAATCCTGATGGTGGGGGGCTTCATACCCAGACACCTTCCAGTCCTCACAAGTTGCATCCCAAGTTAATGTTGGGGCATCTACTAGTTTGGTAGAGGAGTTTGTAGGGTTTCCTTTGGCTGAAAATCAACACATGGTTGTTGGCTGTGGCTTAGGTGCAGTTTTTGATATTGATGATGCTAATAGTACTCCTGTTACAGAGGTTTTAGCTAAGAACATCAGGGCTTATTTATGTATGGTTCTTGATGATAAGAAAGCCAGGATGTTGGCAGAACAATGGTCTATTCTGTCTAATATTAAAGAATCGAGGGTTCCGGAATCTGATTCCAATGCCCTTCTTCTTCTTCATACGACCTTAATCCCACTGTATTGCAGGGTCATCTGCTCAAGTTATCCTTCTCCATCTGTTTCTATCCATTGCATCATCTTCTTGCACTCCCAGCTTGTTCATGTCACTCCTTATTACGTCTCTCTATCTTATTCTCTGTATCGCAACCCTCCTTCTCCCCCCTAACCTCCACCATCATTGCCTTCCTCACTGGTTCATCCTCTTCTCTCCTTATCACGTGTCCAAAATATCTTAGTCAAGCTTCTCTTGCCTTCTCCTTGATATTACAAATTCCACACATTCTTATATCTTCACTTTGTCTCCTTTCTAACAGTGAAATGCCAGCTATCCATCTCATCATCCTCATCTCCGTTCTCTCCAGAATGCCTTCCTCTTTCTTCCTTAAAGACCATGTCTCTGCACCATACAAAAGTACTGGTCTCAACACACTTCTGTATATCTTCATTCTCAGTTTCAATGGTATTTTCTTATCTAAGGTTACTCCATTCACTTCCCTCCATTTTTCCCATCAAGCTTTTACTCTTTGTCTAACTGCTTTTTCTGTTCCTCCTTCTTCTGCAATTACTGATCCTAGGTATTTGAACTCTGTCTGCTTCAATCTCATGCCATCCTCTGATGTTACATTTACTTCTTCATAACCTTCTCTGTTGCTTACCATTACCTCTGTCTCTTGTGCTCACTTTTATTCCCTTTCTCTCCAGGTTGCCTTTCCATAACAAACATCTCTCCTGTAACTCTTCCTCCGTATCTGCAATGATGACTAGGTCGTCGGCAAACAGCAACTCCCACAAATCCTCATTGTCTCTCACATCCATCTTCATTGTGTCCAACACTATGAGAAAGGGAAAAGGACTCAAAGCTGATCCCTGATGGAGTCCTACTTCAACTGGGAAGGATTCCGTTTCCCCATACCTTGTCTGCACTGTTGTTTTGCTCCCTCATACATCATTTTCACTAGTCTTATCATCTTTTCTGGCACTCCTCTCTTTCTCAAACTCCAGTACAATACTTTCCTAGGCACCCTGTCATACACCTTCTGCAAGTCCACAAAACACCAATACATCTTTCTGTTTCCTTCTAGATATTTTTCCTGTATCTGTCTCACAATAAATGTTGCATCTACAGTGCTCAATCCCCTCATGAATCCAAATTGGTGGTTGTGTATTTTGACCATCTCTCTCCGTCTCCCTTCTATCACTCTCTCCTGTTTTTATTGGCAATGTTGTTGCTGCAGGAGACTCTGTACACTGGGCTCCTTTAACATATAAATATTTGGAAGTGTTAAGGAATGAAGTCTTAAGTAATTATGATTATGATGCCTTACTGTATTTGGATAAGCGGAGAAAATGTCTCATAAACTGGTGGACAACTAATATTCATTCTTGTATCAGATCATCACATACGCTTGGCCCAGACTTAGTTATCACCAAAGATGCCTCAATGTCTGGCTGGGGAGATTGTGCCAGTGACAACATTACTGGTGGCCACTGAGCTGCCTATGAGAAAGACCATATAAATATTTTGAAATTAAAGGCTGTTCTTTTTGGTCTGAAGACTCTCTTCCAGGATGTCACACATAAACACATTTGCATAAAATCAGATAATACTACAGTTGTTGCAAGCATTAATAATTGTGGATGCATTAAGCAACACTTGTTGGATGTGACTGAAGAAGTTTTGAGTGGGCTCATGAAAGAAACATAGAATTATCAGCTGAGTATATCCTTGGTTCTCTGAATGTTACCGCTGATTTAGCCTCCCGTGAGAGAGATTTCAACAAAGAATGGAGACTTATGCCTACAATTTTCAATGATATTTGCAGAATTTATGGAGAACTAACTACTGATCTTTTTGCTACTCGCATTAATACTCAATTACCACTTTTCTATTCTTGGAAACCTGATCCTGAGGCATTAGGCACTGATGCTTTTTCATTTCAATCAATTGGAATAACAATTCTTTACTATATGCTTTTCCTCCCTTTAAGGTCATAAAAGACATCATTCGAAAACTAAGAGATGAAAAGGCATCAATTTTAGCCATACTACAATTATGGAGAACTCAACCATGGTTTGCAGAGGCCCTTCGCCTTCTGCGGGATGCCCCTCAACTTCTTCCTCATAAGTGCCTGTATCTGCCTCAGGATCCACAAAGGGGCCATCCAATCAGGAATCTGCAGTTGGCAGTATTGCCTCTGTCAGGGAATCTTTCTGCAGGTCAGGAATTTTGGAAAGGGTTACAGACTTTCTACTCAAAGCCTGGAACAAGAAAACACTTGAGGCATATGGGAGGCACAACAAAGCATGGAACGAGTTTTGTTTACGAGAGGAAGTTGATCCCTTTTCTCCCCCTGTAAACAAACTGTTGGACCACTTATTCACATTATTTAATGAAGGAAAGGCAGATGGTTCTGGGTACAGTTACAGTAGTCTCAATTCCGCCAGGTCAGCTATTTCTACAGTGGCAAAAATCAATGGAATCCCTGTTGGTCAGAACAAGTTTGTATTCTTACTTATGAAGTCAGCAGCAAAACAGCACTCCAAACTGCCCAGAAGTAACTTTACAACTGATGTCTTTTTAAATACATTTGATGTTTGGAGAAACAATAATCAATTATCACTTTCAAATTTAACCAAAAAAGTAGCAGGTTTGCTTCTCATTTTATCTGGCCAATGGTTTCAAACCATAAATTGCTTGGACATCAGGAATATGTCACTTAATAAAAATGAGATCATCTTTAAAATTGGAGATCCACTTAAAACATCTAATGTCAGACATCATGTACAGAACATAGGTTTCAAAGCATTCCCACTGAATAAAGATTTATGTATTGTTGATGCTATTAGAACATATTTACAATTAACGAGCAAACTGAGAATAAGATCAGATCAGAATAAGCTGTTGTTAACAACCAGGAAACCTTTTGGCCCAACATCCAAGACCACAATTACTAGATAGGTCAAAGATATAATGAGAGAATCTGGGATCAGTAAGGATTTGTTTAATGCATATTCAGTAAAGTCTGCATCCACTTCTAAGGCATTTAAAACAGGCATGGCCTGGGAAAGTATAAAAAAGGCAGCTGGATGGAGGTGTCATCCACTTTTACCAAACATTATAACAAGATCATTTTGACTGTGGGTACATTTGGAGAAACCATTTTAAGTTCATATGCAGGGAACAGATAATGGGCTGTTTCAAGTGTTAAGTTCCTTCTAACACACCTATAGTTTTATGTATATGTATGATCTTGTATTTGTATGTAATATATATATATATATATATATATATATATATATATATATATATATATATATATATATATATATATATATATATATATATATATATATATATATATATATATATATATATATATACATATATATATATAGGTATATACTTGTCCTTTTTTCAAAAAGTTTGTTGTTGTTTGGTTGGGGATGGGGCTACAAATAATCACGCATGACATCATGCTGCTGGGCAGCCAGCTGTGGAAGAATTATGAGATCATCATAAGTTACCTTGGTAAGTGTGCAATGATCAGAATTCTTCCTAAGCTGTGCTGCCCAGCTTTGTGTGGTCATGCTTGCCTGCCCATCCCACTTAATTAATGTCCCTTGGTTGATAGGACACAGACTGTATATATATATATATATATATATATATATATATATATATATATATATCATGTTGGTAAGTCTAAGGTTACATTTTTGTACAGGTACAATATGTTGCTCTGCTGGTTGGACTACTCCACATGTCTGACAAGGATGTTCTTTGGTTGTTCTTGATTCATCTGTATGGTCTAATTCAATGTTATATTTTGAATGGTTGTTTTACTGATGATATCCGCCAAATCAAGTGCTCATCCCCAACCTCGATGAAATCTGAATACTGGTAACACCACACCGTCAGTCACGCATGACCACGCAAAGCTGGGAAGCACAGCTTAGGAAGAACTCCGATCATCACACACTTACCAAGCTAAGTTATGATGATCTTATAATTCACTGGAATAAGTGATGCCAATTTAGTTTCATTGTTGAAGAGTGCAAGATAGTATATAAAAACATGTATATCAACTTCTCAATGGCTGAACTTTTATGCTTGTGATGGAAGAAGAAACAATAAAAGGGGAAAATTCATCTTTGCTATAGCCCACACATATGACTGTGCACCATTCACACTTTCAAAATAACCACACTATCTGATCCACAAGAAAATATCCTGCTGTGTTTTAACTACATATACATTATGACTGAATGTCCTGTAGGTGAAGTAAGAAAGTATTTCAAAGTAAACTGTATATTATAACTGAGGAATGGGAGTTTGTTCATCATTAATAATAAAATAACAAATTACAATATATATTACAGAATGACATCAGTACTATCATGTGCTAGAGAAAGAATAAATGGGTACTTACAGTGGCCAGCAAAACTTTGTATTGCAGCAATTCTTGTGCTGATTTATTGTACTCCCGTAAGAACCTCAAAAGGGCTGCTGATCCACCTGTCATGTATAAATCTATTTAGTAAGGCTTCCCAGAATTAAAATTAAAATACAGTAGAATAAAATCTACATTCCAAAATAAGGACACAATGGCACATAACTGTTTAAAATGTGTAATTCACAAAGAAAAATAATTCCATTTGTTGAAAGGATGAGAAATAAGGCAAAGAATATTACCCTACAAAAGCAAAAGGGGAAGAAAATTCCATACTATATATGTCATAACTGTCTTTCATGTTAAGATTGCAATATGCTAATGTTGTCATGGTAGCATTTTAATCTTGTACAAGCTGTACTGAAAGCAAGTTTTATATAAATCATTCTTGTCACTTGCAATTGGACGAATATTCGGTCTCTTTAAAAGTTTAGAAACATAAGACTTTTTAAACTGGCTTTCCAGTTTTTCATGTTGCTGCAAAGGAGTTCAGATTCAAGAATATTAAACTGGTGAGAAAAGGTTATGTATAACCCAAAATTCAGTTAATCCCTTAGTGAGAAACAGATTTTTTTTTTATTGCAGTCTACTCGATTGTGTGTATACTGCCAACTGCGAGCAATTCCAAGTATGAATGAGAAGAGGACAGCTAATTATTTATTCTGTGAGTAGGACCAAACTAGATTTGACAAAACAAGTATTCTTGACTTTGGACATTTTTTTCTTTACAGGAAACACTACAATCAAGACACTTTCTGGTTATGACCTATGATTTATTTATTTATTTATTTTTTACTTTTCAAGTTAAGGAGATAAAAAATGTAAATACATGGATAATCTGACAAAATAAAAGTAAATTTTCAATGGGAATGAATGATATTATTAACCATTTGTCCCATGCTTACTAAATCAGTTAGAAAAGGAAAACATGAAAATTTTCTTGCAACAGTATTAATTACTTAATCTATGCAAAACATAACAATGCTGTTATCAATGTAAAAAAAAAAAATTGTAATGGGCCTCTTTAGTCAGGGATTTAGTTAGTGACTTGATAGTTCAAGATATTCAAGGTACATAATTTCATCAAAGATAGATATAACAAGGTAGCATAAGATGTGAATTATATGATAATACCATGTGATAAATAAAGTATGCAATATCCTTCATTAATCTTACTGTTTCTGTAAAAGTAGACAATGACCACTGAGGTCCTGCTGGTGAAAGCCTCAAAGTCCCCATCTTCATGTAAGGTCCAGACAGCATCCCTCTTCTCCTTTCCCTGCCTGGGTTTTGGATGGTCCCATTCTTCATTTGGTTTTGCACTATCATGATGTGACATTTTTCCTTTAGATGAAGGAGATGCATTCTTGTACTGGTTGCCTTCAGTGGACTGGTGCTCACGAGGGTTATGAGTGATGAGAATTTCTTCACTTGAGATCTTTGTTTGTGAGGATTGGACTGGGAGGTCATGTTCTTTTACTTCAGTAAGGGTCAGGGTGGAAGCAACTTCATCTTGAGTTGGCCTTTTATCCCGTATTTTGTTCTGATGAGAATTTTTACTGTATTCTTTTCCTTCTGCCTTGTTGCTGTCCCTTTCTACAGAGGAAGACAAGCTATTCTTGTTGCCAAGGATTCTTTGGCTTTGAGCAGTAAGTATCAGAAGTTGTAAACTTAATATTACAAACAGCTTCATTTTACCTGTGAAGAAATCGAATATGAGAATAATTTTAAGATCAGCCTTGATACACAATATTATAGGGGTGACTTCCAAATGGCAAGGGAATGAGTCATTCAAATTAGTGAAAAAGACTCAGGGCACAGGATGACATACCCCTGATACTGTAGAGAGAGAGAGAGAGAGAGAGAGAGAGAGAGAGAGAGAGAGAGAGAGAGAGAGAGAGAGAGAGAGAGAGAGAGAGAGAGAGAGAGAGAATGTACACATGAGATATTTAACTTTCAAGGCTTAATATGTATGCAACCTTATGAAATCCATTTGTTTCCTACTTATAATTCCTAAGACTACACAGATACTGTATGTACAGTACATTGTACACATGTCTAGCAAAAGACTTACTACTGTAATGCTAAATGAGGCTTTGGGCAAATAAATCAAGAGTTGTTAAAGTCACATGGATGATAATGAATAATAAGAAGCAATTAATTTTTCTAGGAAGTGAAATTGATCAAAAATATTTTTTTACATGAGAAAGTAAATGAAATGTCTAAAATGTGTAAAATATTTTTTTTCTCACCACAGCAAACAGAATCATGGTGACCAATGTACTTCTAGTCACTGTCATCCAGACACTGTTTCTATTATGAAGACAAATATTACACTGTAAGAATGTTTTATAAGGGATGTGTCTTACCTTGATGATTGCTGTCTGAAATGTGAAACACACTGAGTTAAATACAGGACTCCACATTTGTACATCTGACTACTGGTTTGTTTATAATGTTTCATGTTTGTTTTGCCATGTGCTGTCTCCTCCTGATTGGTGCTATCTTAAATGTCATATCATGGGACAAAATAGCAAATAGAAAGGGAGACAGGGCCCCTTCAGCTCTGGAGCAGGCGCAGAAACTTCTCCTGGCGCAGACTGAAGCCATCGCCTCCCTGCAGCAGCAGCTTGCAACGCGGCCTGCTTATCACCCTGCAGCCCCACGGTCGTCAGCTCCTGAGAAGTGCGATGTAGAGATGTCCACCGCGGTGTTCTGGCCTTGGAGGCGCTCGATGCGATGTTGGCTGGACCTGAACAGGTAGGCACCAGCGGAGGTTGTCCTGCACATTCACCTCCACTGCACGCCTCCTCTGCAATGCTCCTTGGATGCCAGGTTCACCGCGGACGAGTGGCAGGCCCTGACAGTGGAGGAGGCACTGGATGCCATCAGCCGCATCGCTCTCCAGGCGACCAACCAGGCGGCCGACTGGTGTAAGTTCTTCACGGCGAACCAGGAGCACAGTGAGTCTATCAGTGAATACTTTGCATGGTCAGCGCAGTGTGCGGCAGATTGTGACTTTAAGTGTCCTCACTGTGACAGTGGCTTGTCTGAGTACATGCTGCTCCGCAAGCTGGTGAGTGGTTTAGAGAATGCGGTGTTAAAAGAGGAAATGTTTCGCAGGTGTGAAACGTTTCATGATGTGGATTCCCTGCACAAGTTTTGTGTGGCATTCGAGGCGGCTCACAGGGACGCCGCTTCCCTCAGTTTTGGCAGGAACTTTAGGCGGGAAACTGTGGCGGTGGTGGCAGTGACACCACTGCCGGGCGCACGGCAAGATGAGCTCCCACCTCCGGTCGCTGCCACCCGCCGCCAGCCTAGCAAGCCCTGCTGTGGTAATTGTGGGACCATGCGCAAGCCCGGGAGAGGCTCGTGCCCTGCTGGGGAACTGGCATGCTTTAACCGTGGCAAGACAGGACATCTCACCAGCCTGTGCAAGAGCAGGACCAAAACAGTGGCCGCAGCTGAGGACTTGGAAACCTCCAGCATTGTGATTGCCGCTACAGGAAAAGCCCAGAGCCAGCCATATATCTGGGTGACTGTCAGCGACACACAGAAGGAGGGGAAGTCGGCCAGGATACAAGTGGTACCAGACACAGGGGCTCAAGTGTGTGTGGCGGGGCCAGGCCTGCGGGCAACGCTGGGCATCGAGACGGCGTCACTAGCGCATCGCCGCAAATTGCGCAACGAGGCAAATGTGAGCCTCAATCCCATGGGCGCATTCTCTTGCATGATGTGACATGGCAACAGGGCCACAACACAAGACGTCTTTGTCATGAAGACCGCCTCCTGGTGCTACATCTCCTTACAAGCCTGCAAGGATCTGGGATTGGTACACGCTGACTTCCCACACCAGCCTGTAACTGGGGCATCTGCCGATGTTGGCGACCCTGCTGCCCCCACACCAGCTGATAGTACGCCTCCGCAACCTACGGCTATCCCTTTCCCGCCTCTGGAAGAGAACGCTTCACGGCTGGAGGAGTGGCTTCTCCACCAGTTTTCTGGGTCAACATTTAACACTGATAGAAGCCCTCTGCCAGTAATGGAAGGCGAGCCACACGTCATCCACCTGCTCCCAGGCGCCAAACCCCACGCCTGCCACGTACCAGCTTCGGTGCCGAGACACTGGGAGGTGGAGGTGAAGAGGTAGCTGGATGAAGATGTAAGAAAGGGGATTCTGGAGCCAGTACCAGTGGGAGAAGCGACAGAATGGTGTGCCAGAATGGTGGTGGTCGCTAAAAAGTTGAGGCCAGTTGAGACACACCATTGACTACCAGAAGCTTAACATGGCCTGCAGGAGGGAGACCCACCACACTCCCACACCGTTTGATATGGTGTCCGGCATCCCCCATTGCACTTACAAGACCACCGCTGATGCACACTGGGGGTTTCACCAAGTGAAACTGCATGAAGATAGCAGGAAACTCACCACATTTATTACCCCGTGGGGCAGGTATAGGTACTGCAGGACCCCCATGGGGCACTGTGCTGCCCCTGACGCCTACACCAGAAAATTTGACGTCACCATTGCGGGGATCCCGAGGAAGTTCAAGTGTGTAGATGACACCCTGCTGTTTGATTCAAGTGTGAAGGATGCTTTCTGGCACACTTATGATTTTCTAGAAACGTGTGCCATGAAGGGCGTGACCTTGAAGCCAGAAAAATTCAGGTTCTGCAGGAGGCAGGTGGACTTTGTTGGATTTCACATAGGGTGGGACACCTACAAGCCCACAGAGGAGAGGCTGGCTGCTTTGAGAAGTTTTGACATGCCTGCCCAGCACTCCCTAACAGATATTCACTCCTGGCACGGTTTTGTTAACCAGCTGGCGCCCTTCTTGGCCACCGCACCAATCATGGAGCCATTCAGGGAGCTTCTACATAAACCACAGGGAAAAAAAGTCTACTGGGACGTCAACCTTCAGGAGAAGTTTGAACGGGCAAAGGAAGTAATCTGCAGACTAGCAAAGGAGGGCCTGACGTTCTACAACAAGGATAGGCCTACTGTGGTGGCGCCGGACTGGAGTAAAGTGGGCATTGGCTTCGTGGTTCTGCAGCAGCACTGTTCCTGTCCCATGAGAGAAGCCCCCTTCTGCTGCAAAAGTGGGTGGCGCTTGGCATTGTGTGGCAGCTGTCACCTGACACCTGCGGAGACAGGCTGCGTGCCCGTGGAGGGCGAGGCTCTGGCTGTCGCATGGTGCCTTCGCAAAGCCCGCCTATTCCTCCTTGGGTGCCCCAATCTTCTCATCATAACTGACCATCGTCCGCTGGTGAAGCTATTGGGGGACAGGGAGCTGAAGGACGTGGTTAACCCAAGACTGTTTGCCCTGAAAGAGGAGACCCTGCAGTATAGATTTCAGATCAAATACTTGCCTGGCAAGCGCAACCACGCTGCAGATTTCCTGTCTCACTACCTGGCAATATGCGCACCACCAGACATTGTGGATGAAGAGCAGGCCAGTGTAGTAGAGGTCGCAGTGGTGGCTGCGACAGTGGCAGCACTCGACAGTGGCAAGCAGATAGTCATGGACAGCGCGACAGTGCTGCAAGCGGCTGCTGATGACCCAGACTATCAGCTACTCATCACGAAGGTAACAGCTGGAGACTGGAACCCACACTGGGCACAAGAGGTGGTCTGCCTGCATCAGTTCTACACGGTCAGGGGCAGGCTGGCGGTGTCGCAAGGCCTGGTGACTTACACCTACGGGCAGGGGTCAGTGCGCATGGTTATACCGGTGGCTCTGAGACAACGTGTGGCGACGAACCTTCATGCGGGCCACCAAGGGCTGGACGGGTTGTTAAGGAGAGCGAGGCAAGCTTTGTATTGGCCCGGCATGGAGGGCGATCTGCAGCATCACAGAGACTCCTGCGCCGTCTGCAATGCACACACCCTCGTAAGCTGCCGAGCCCCTCAGCCCCACACCCCCACCTCAGTATCCCTTCCAACACACCGTGGCTGACTTGTTCCAGCTTGAAGGGCATGTGTACTTGGCTTACACTGACAGATTCACCGGCTGGCTCGAAATAGCACACTTTGTCAGCAGTGCCACTTCAAGCAAACTTGCGTCAGTGTTTACGCGATACTTCAGCCAGTGGGGCGCTCCAGAATCAGTCTCCACGGACAGGGGAACTAACTTAACCAGTTAGGAGATGTGCAACTTCTTTGGGAGATGAGAAGTGGAGAGGAGGCTGCAGTGAAGTCCGCCAAGAGGCTGCTGCGGGCCAACACGGGCGCTGGAGGCAGCCTGGACACTTGACGGAGCTGCGGTGGTGTTGCTACAGTACCTGAACACGCCTCTGCGGGGCGTGAACAAGTCACCAGCTCAAATGGCCATGGGCAGGCAACTACGGGACGGTGTGCCAGTCCACGATCACCACTACAGGGTAGACATGTTCTGGCGGCAGGCGTTGCGGGCAAGAGAGTGTGAAGCAGCGCGGCAACAAGAGGCATGGATTGACAGGCAGGGAATGCCAAGAACTCTGCCCCCTCTCGCGCTCGGCACGCAGGTGTGGATTCAGGAACCGTCTACGAAGGTGTGGGATAGGCGTGGCGTTGTCACTGAAGTGCGGCTGCACTGTCAGTACACAGTCAAGCTGGAGGGAAGTGGACGACTCACATTACGCAACCGCCGGCATTTGCGGCCTGTGCGAGGTGCCTCGCTGGCCCCAGCAGGCACAATCTCCTCCCCTTCCTAACCCCGGCCCCACCCCATCGCTCAGCAGGACACTGTGTCTTGCCCAGCACGGCGTGTCAGGCAGCTGGCATGGATGGCAGACTATGTCCCTGGTATGTCCTCACAATGAAATGTGTGCACGTGTGTGTGTGTGTGTGTGTGCTCATGTGTGTTGGCATGCATCTGTGCCTTTTCATGAGGGTCAGTTTTGTTGTGAGTGTCCTCACCATTACTTTGTTTATTTTCTTATATAGGATCTATGTTATTGTGCTCACAGAAGTCTCTGCTTTAGTTTCATTATTTTGTCAGATCCTACACTGTTCATTATGTATGTGACATGCCCATTGTATTATCTTGGAGGGGAGATGTAGGATATGTAAGATATGTTGGGCCGGCCTCACCGGCAACACACCACCCGTTTGTAATCGGCGGTCGGCCTCGGGACTTTCAGTAAAGGACACGCACTCCACCTCGTTTCACTTAGCCCTCCTACACAAACTCTTTTCATGAACAAATGTATATAAGTTGATTTTTTAGTGAATCGGCATTTAGATTTATTTGGTCATCTTAAGATTTCTAAATGAATACACTTTTTTTTTTTTTCGTCTAGTTTTCCCTAGTCTGTTAGGGCTGAGACGGTGCCTCCTGATGATGGACTTTTGGATTTGGCACTTGGGAAAAAATTCCAAATGAATACACTCTTGATTGGAAACGTCTTAATCTAGACGACAGTAAACATAGAGGCAACATGTCTGTGACAGTCAAAAGTCCAAATTACATAGATCTTCCTAGTTTATGGAAACGGCAATTTTAATAGAAAAAATTGGCAACTCGAGTGTCCTGGCGATAGTAATGCTGTATCTCTAACCAATACAAACACCTGACTCGGCCGTGCTGGTTGAACTTAAGAAACACATTGTTGGGCAAGAAGTTGAATGTTGTTGCGGTGCCAATCTCCACTACATCCTAAGCAATGGATTACGGGAGCTGGACACTACAACAGCAGCAGGATTGCCTGAGAGATGTTTGCTTTTGTTCTCGATTACTTTGCCTTGTCACTTGCTTCGTGAGAGGAATGCTTATATCGCCCCCCCCACACACACACACAAAAAAAGAAAAAAAAAAAAGAGCCATATATCACTATGTCACTGAGTAGGTTGTGTCATACTATATAGTACAGTGTGATTTTTATTTATTTATTTTTTTCATTGTCCAAATCAAGTTATTATACTCGTAATATGCTTTATTTAAGATAATGCTAGCAGTTTACTCGGTAATCACACACACAAAAAAAAAAAATAATTTGACCACATTCAATATTATCCATACCGAATATTGAAAAGTCGATACATCATTTCAATAGTATCGTGATGATCAATGTTCTATGCATCTTTACACACCTGGGATTTACTACAACAATATTTTAGCTCTTTCCTACAGTTAGATGAGCAGCAACGACATCTAGCAGTTTAGTTCTGAAAACTCCCCATTAAAATTGCACCCATCTTTTAACATTCTTATGAACAAACTTTATTACTCCTGTAGTCTCTAACAATCACTGCCGACGCCATATGCCAGGTACATGTTTACATCTCACAACAGGATTGGTACGTAGGCTACTAGCAAATATTAAAGTTTTTAAATGCAAAATATTGGGATCTAATAATGATCTAATTGCATGTGAGTCTTTAAATGTCAAGTGAAATCCTTCACTTCATATTGACAGCTTAAATCTGCATTTATCTTTTTTCATTTCAATGTCTGCCAAAACTGGGTGCATCTTATGAACCCATACGTCTTATGAGCCATCAAATTCAGTATACAGTAAAATCCCTCTTATCTGGCATCAACGGGACCGCTGATATGCCGGATACTTGAATATTGCCAGATACTTGAATAGAAGTGAAATTATGTCCACAATCACCACCCTACATTCACGCATCTTACCATAACAAAGATCAGCTGATCTTAATCAGCAGCTTATCTGATCAGCTGCTTAAGTGTAAGCACAACACGCTTCCTCTTTACTAAAACTTTAGGCATGATGAAGGCGTCAGGCAATAAACAGTGCACACGCGGGACTGAGTCACTGAGTAAACACAGTGCAGTGGGTCGCGGGTGGCGCGAAGCAGTGCGCTCTGGTGGCGAGGGGACAAAGTATGCCTCACATGGGAATTTTAATCAATTTTACGAGTACACATTGATTTTTTATTGATTTTAAGGCTCAGGGAAAAATGTGCCGGATACTTGAAGCTGCCGGATACTCGAATGCCGGATGAGAGGGATTTTACTGTATATATATATATATATATATATATATATATATATATATATATATATATATATATATATATATATATATATATATATATATTGTTACATAATCGCATAGTATAGCTTGTGGGAGTAGGAAAAAACGGAAGGTGAGAGAGAAAGAGAGAACGGATGTTCTGTAGGGAGGACTATATTTACTCAAGGAGATAAGTTTCATTATTTTATTATACAGTGAGATGCATTATTCATTTAAGATGAAGGGAGGAGAATAGGTTACATTATTATTTTAGTTATTCCAAGAAGTGATTGTTTTGTTAATTTAGTTTTTCCTTAATGTGTAAAGGCATAGATACTTAAGAAACTTGAGTATTATTTTCTACATTTGTAATAAGAGTAAGGAAAATTTGTGAATAAACCAGACTTAGGAAAAGATTGTTTCCTTGACGACCTCCAGGTTCCCTTAAGTGACTTAAAAGACGCTCACGTATGTGGGTTTGGGCTATGACCATAGGAGAGGGAAATGATCTATTCACCCTAGCTAGAGTGCTTGGGAAAGTCTCTGAGAGTCGCAGAACGGCAAAAGGCAAGGTAGAGTGCTTCGCGCATTCCCTGAGAGGCCTATCCCGCCGCAGTGGCGTGCACCGACCCGGAGGAGTTACGACGTCGGGGGTACACTGCTGTCTGTCTTCCCCGTACGCTGAGACGGTGGTCAACAGCAGCCGGTGGTGGTGGTGGCTACTAGGCTCCACTCCCCACCCTTCCCCCGGGCAATGTAACACTGGTGTCAGGTGTGGGGTCAAGTGGACGCTGCTGCCGGTGTAGTGCCCATGGAAGGAGCCAAGGATATGTAGTGCCCAGGATTTACCACAGCGACTCTGAAGGACATACAGTGCACGTTTGGAAAATTACATCGGGGAGTGCCCAGGATGTACCATGTCAGTGCGTGAAGTGTTAAGTGACGCCAGAACACGTAAGGCAGCAGGGACAGGACAGTTAATGAGTCTAGAGTGAAAGAAACTGTGACTGACCGAGTAGCGAAAATGGCCAACCCAGAGGAAAAACTGGTCCTCATACTGGAAAAGTTGGAAGCTCTGGACACTAGTGTTCAGGAACAACGTGGTACTGTGAGTGTTGGAATTGCACGTTTGGAAAATTACATCGGGGAAAGTACTCAAAGGGTGCTGGACGAAGCAAAGTCTTTCACTGTGGAACAGTGTAAGGAAGTGGAAGACAAAGTTAGTGAACTGGAAAGTAAAGTGGACAGTGCTGTGAGTGACCTGAAAGACTATGTGAGGCAAGAGTTGGCTGTAGTAAACGCCAACTCGTCAAGAGGAAAGGCTGGTAAGGTGAAAAGTGAACCTCCCAGTGAGAACAGTGCACCTCCTAGTGATAAAAGTGACAGTGAGGGGGAAGAATGGCCAGTATGTGGTGGGGCTGCACCTGTGAGCTTCAAGCCTTTATCACCACCAAATTCTTGTCCCTCCTCCCCTTCGCCACCCGGTAGTGTTGCTAGTTCCACTCGCCGTCGGCGTCACAGGCTGCCAAGGCAAAGGCTTCAAGAGTTTGACGGTTCTGTCTCCTGGGAAGCCTATCGAGCCCAGTTCGAACTCTTGGCTAGTGCTCGGGGCTGGGACAGAACTGAGAGAGCCTTGCAGCTGGTGGGGGCACTGAAGGGACCAGCACTGGAGGTGTTGAACCAGTTACCAGCCTCTGATCATGCCTCGTACCGTAAAGTGGTTGCCGCCCTGGAGAGAAGGTATGGACACCAGCACCAAACAGAAGTGTACCGCGCAAGATTCAGGGGCAGGACAAGAGGTTCAGGTGAATCTCTAACTAACCTCGCGCAGGACCTGGAGGTGCTAGTAAGAAGGGCGTATCCGGGAGCGAGTGAAGACATGGTGCAGGTTCTGCTGCGGGATCAGTTTGTGGACGCGGTGGATAATGTGCAGATCCGTGTCTACATCCAGCAGGCTCATGTACAATCTCTGCAAGAGGCTCTAGCCAGGGGTCTGGAACTGGAATCAATCCTGCGCAGTATTCCCCGGAAAGTGACTTCTTACCCTGACACGCAAGCACCATTCAGGGCCAGGAGGGGGCGCAGGTCTCCCCCCTTGACGTCACAGTCCCCACCTCCAGGAGAGTTTCGAGGGAACTGCTTTGGGTGCGGACAGCCAGGCCACAGCAAGAGATACTGTCCTCAGAAGAATCAGGGAAAGAGTGCATCTGGACAGTATCAGTACCGCCCTTGCTGTTGGCACTGCGGGAAGGAGCATTTAGCTAGCTCCTGCCCCACCGCTCCACCGACTGTCACGGCACAGGATAAGGGAAACTCTGCCAGGCTGGAAGGAGGGGCCCTGAACCAGCCGTCACCCAGGAGGCCCCACTCCATCTAAAGTGCCGCACTTCGGGCTCCCATTCCGTGCAGGTACAGGGACAGGTGGACAATAAACCCTGTAACTTGACGGTGGATACGGGAGCGGAGCGCACTTTCCTGCGAGAGGACACGGTGGCGGCCGACCTTGAACCCTCAGGACAGCAGCTGAGTGGCGTGACGGGCCATTGTATGCAGCTGAAGGGTCCAGTGCAGGCAAAGGTTACTGTTGGGGATGTGGATGAAACCCTGCCAATTTATGTGGCTGACCTTGAGGAGAACCTTCTAGGCCTGGATTACCTGAAGGAGAGTAAGGCGGTACTGGACTTCGGGGACATGACAATGGGGATCGGTAACAGGAAGGTGCCGCTGCTGGAGGGAGGCAGTGACGTGCGAGTGTTGACGGCATGTGCCACTCGCATTCCCCCCATGTCCGAAGCCAGTCTCCGCTGCCGTCTTAGCAGGATGATGGAGGGTGAAGGCCTGGTCAGTCCATCCTCACAGCAATCTCTGCCCGAAGGAGTAATCGTCGGCCGGACTCTAGTACCACCAGAACAGGAAGAAGTACGGGTGGTTGTTGCCAATCTTTCCTCCGAGCCACGGGATGTACGGGAAGGTGCGTTGATGGGTACGTGTGAAGTGGTGCAACGAGAAAAGAGTACGGAGGTCATGCCCAGTGGTCCGCGGGTCTGTGACACGGAGGTCCCCTCACACCTGCAGGATTTATGGCAGCGGAGTGTTGTCTGCCTAACGGAGGAGCAGGCTGGGGAGGTAGGGCAGTTGCTGTCACGATATGCGGACGTCTTCTCCAAAGGGGACCACGACCTGGGTTGTACAGACCTCGTTAAACACCACATCCACACGGGAGACGCTGAGGCTTCCAACTCTGATGAGGAGTTGGGTTGTTCTTCTCCAATGGCCATGACTGATGATGACGTTGAGTACGCTACTGAGGAGCCGCCTGGGGAAGTACCGGCTCCCTTGGAAAGTCCCTTGGCTGGAAGAGAAGACGACACCATCAACCAGAGGACTGGAGCTGTGGATGGTACCAACCAGGAACAGGAGACTGTGGAAGAAGGTCGACCGCGAAGGACCCACCGGGCGCCTAGATGGACCACAGATTATGTAATGGGGGATTCTGAGATTATACATATCTAAGTTAGAATATGTGAGCGAGGACGCTCAGTTTTCAAAGGGGAGGGCAGTGTTACATAATCGCATAGTATAGCTTGTGGGAGTAGGAAAAAACGGAAGGTGAGAGAGAAAGAGAGAACGGATGTTCTGTAGGGAGGACTATATTTACTCAAGGAGATAAGTTTCATTATTTTATTATACAGTGAGATGCATTATTCATTTAAGATGAAGGGAGGAGAATAGGTTACATTATTATTTTAGTTATTCCAAGAAGTGATTGTTTTGTTAATTTAGTTTTTCCTTAATGTGTAAAGGCATAGATACTTAAGAAACTTGAGTATTATTTTCTACATTTGTAATAAGAGTAAGGAAAATTTGTGAATAAACCAGACTTAGGAAAAGATTGTTTCCTTGACGACCTCCAGGTTCCCTTTAAGTGACTTAAAAGACGCTCACGTATGTGGGTTTGGGCTATGACCATAGGAGAGGGAAATGATCTATTCACCCTAGCTAGAGTGCTTGGGAAAGTCTCTGAGAGTCGCAGAACGGCAAAAGGCAAGGTAGAGTGCTTCGCGCATTCCCTGAGAGGCCTATCCCGCCGCAGTGGCGTGCACCGACCCGGAGGAGTTACGACGTCGGGGGTACACTGCTGTCTGTCTTCCCCGTACGCTGAGACGGTGGTCAACAGCAGCCGGTGGTGGTGGTGGCTACTAGGCTCCACTCCCCACCCCTCCCCCTGGCATTGTAACAATATATATATATATATATATATATATATATATATATATATATATATATATATATATATATATATATATATATTATTTGTGATGGTCATATGAAAATAACCTTTTTGTATGTGTGTGTGTGTATATATATATATATATATATATATATATATATATATATATATATATATATATATATATATATATATATATATATATATATATATACATATATCAATTGAGACGCTAACCAACCATCATCGTGACAGGTACAAGAGAGAAAAAATGTAAATTCCCATCTCAAATTAGCTCTGTTTTCTTAGTTTTTAGAGGGACAGAAACCAAAATTTTATAATGTAACATTTTGGGTGACTTTTTTTTTTATGGTAGTAGAGGAATGTAAATCCACTTTTAAATTAAATTACTTAGGTCTTTTTTTTTGGGGGGGGAAGGAAGAACCCAAAATTTAGGATCTGAATTTCTAGGATTATTATTATTATTTTTTTTCAATGCAATAGTAATACACCATTAATACAAACACATATTGATGTAATATCTACACTATTTTTAGGATGCTGTTTTATGAAAATTAAGGAACTCTGAGCACATTCATATTATTAGGGGAAAATATTCATTTAAAGTATTTATTATGAACTAATTAGATAGCAGTAGAAGGGTCCCCACAACTCTGGGATAACAGAGATTAATTATTAGGTATATCAGTGCATATTCAGAGAGGAAAACTATATGAAATCTTTACTGTTACTTAGAAACTAACATCAATAAAACTCATTCTGGTTGTCATGGAATTTTCCACTGCCTTGTAGACCTCTGGCTAAAATGCTATTATACAAAACAAGGTCAAAATTAATTAGCAGAAACCATGACTGGTGGCAGCTAATCTAGTACTTTTTCCCTTTTTTATATCAACAACTAAAATCAAAATAAAAATAAAATCAATACCCAATTTAAACTGAACCTCTTAATTAAAAACATAACAAAAACCTTGCCCCTCCTCCTCTCTCCTCCCCATGACACTAGAAAATAAGCATTCTTAATATGTATTGTTGCCCTGTGTCAAGGAGGCAGGCAATACATACAGAAGTTTAAACTTTCAGAATATGCACTATCCACTTTAAAAATTTGGTTTGTAGGTTCATTTGAATTACAAGGTTTCTGATTATGGAAGTTTTAGTATATCAAAGATTTCTTATATAATGAATATCTTACATTTTTCATTTGTATCTGAAAGAAAATGTTGCTTGATAAGAAACTATGAATGCCCTCATAACTCATCAAACTAATGTGGTGATAAATGAAAATCAAATATTCTATCAGGAACTGAAATATCTATCTTAACCACTGCAAAATGATAAAGGAATAAAAGTATTGTCCAGAATTAGAGGTTTTGTAATTGTGTAAATTCTGTTTACAAACTGGATATTTATGAGATTTGTAAATACAGTAATGGCCTGGTCTTAGAAACATCCAAATTATTTGATATCTGAAATATCAATGAGACCTGGTATTACCATGTTATTCAATATCTCCCCATGCCATCTTATTTATACCTAAGTCTTCCTACCTATTGCCATTACCCTTGAAATTCTATGCTGCTTCATTCTCTTTTCCCTAGTCTTATTAACCAAGATACCCATTATGAACCTGAACACCCAATCCCCATATTATATATATATATATATATATATATATATATATATATATATATATATATATATATATATATATATATATATATATATATATATATATATATATATATATATGTTCAGGCATCACATAAACAGAAATTGTGTAAAGGAAAAACTAATGAGAAAATGGAGCTAGGGCATTTAACTTGTTAAATTGCACTATTTTATCCTTGAACTTATTTACATATATAATAAATCACTACAGTTTACCCTGGCTTATTAAATCTAACTTTAAATATAAAACATTAAACAATACAAATGAAAAAAAAATCCTTGATATTTACATATGTAGTACAGTGCAAACGAGCAGTGTCACCTGGTGACAGTTGGGCCGGATCAAAAGTGAAAGCTTTGTGGATATTCAATTAAATTCAATTTATTTCAAGTCGTGTTAAACCAAATTTGTATTCCTCATTTTCTTCGTTCATAATGACAAAGCCATCTAAGCATGGAAGGCAGCCAAATCATTCCCTCACAATGATTATCCCATAACTCATTGAATCTTATCACTAGCTCCTCTATATACAAACCAAAGAATAATGGGAACAGTGCCCAACAGTTCTATGGCTTTGTCCATTTCCTTTAGACTGTGTCCTCATACATGCTACAGGCACTCCTCAATTTACAAACATTTGAGTTACAAATTTCTGCTGATATGAACATAGGGTCTTGCTCTGGAGCAATCCTGAGCTACCTGCAACATGTTGAAGATGGGTATGGAAGGGAGTTTGGTGCGAGATTTAGCAGTGAGAAAAGCAAGGTCATGACTGTGAATATGTCAGAGATGAGATAAATTCAGAGTAGAGATGGAGGGAATGAGTTGCAACAGACAGATGAACACAAGTATTTGGGAATGTGGATGAGTCTGAATGGGTGTGTGAAGGCAAAAAATGAAAAGCTGAGCATGGTGAACCAGTGGGGTGGGTCGTCTAGGAAGTGCAGCAAGCATGAAAGCAAGTAAATATGACATACCGTGAGAAGTTTGGAAGAGCATGG
The DNA here is from genome assembly GCF_035594125.1 of Scylla paramamosain. Taxonomy (NCBI): domain Eukaryota; kingdom Metazoa; phylum Arthropoda; class Malacostraca; order Decapoda; family Portunidae; genus Scylla; species Scylla paramamosain. Next base: position 10,980,408 of record NC_087161.1, read on the forward strand.
CTGTTTCGAGCATTATGTATGGTATGGATTTGATTGTGTGGAATGAAAATTAATTAGAGAAGTTAGAATTAGGAAAGAATAGAGTAGCAATTATAGCACTTAATGCACCAAGGTATGCAGTGATAGAGGCCTTGAGAGGAGACATGGGATGGAGCACATTTAGAAAGAGACATGCAAAAGCAACCTTGACATACAAAGCTAGATTAGAGAGAATGGATGATGTGAGACTAGTGAGAAAGGTATTTCTGTGGAATGTTAGGAGTAGCAGGTGGGGGAAGAAGTGTGTTAAGATGGTAGCAAAGAGTGGTTTGGAAACTAGTTAGGCTTTTCAGCAATTTGAGGGGAGGCATGTTGAGAGTGACTGAAGTATGATTGTCAGAAATGGGGAGGGTTTAGAATGGGATGTAAGAAAGTGGGAAAATGAGACAGACAGAGTTGTGAAGCATGTGGAATTGAGTGAATGGAAGAATAAGATGGAACATGAGACTACTTTGGAGTGGTATAGAGAGAAAAAGACCACAATATATGAAAAGTGGTATGAGGGAAGCCTGGGTGGTGATCTCTTCCAAGCAAGGGAACAGTGTATGGATGTGAATGCAAGGAGTTACAGATGGTCTGAGTCCTGTAGCAAAGTGTGTCAGATGTGTGACATGGGAGAGGATGAGACAATGGAGCATGTGGTGATGGAGTGTGTGAAGTATGCCAGAGACAGGGATGAGATGATGCAAGTGGTGCTGAGGGAATTGGGGCATGCTAGAGTGGAGAAGGCAGGAAGGGAGTGGATGGTGTTGCTGCTAGGATTGTATGGGGAGACGAATGAAAGGATGACTGAGGCTGTGAAAGAGTTCTTGGAGAAAATGTGGTGTGCTAGATATAGGAACTAGTGGTGTGATAGATGCTGTATAACTCTGCATGCTGTTTTCTGTTTGTCATTCTTTTTTTCCTTACAGAAGTGCCAATGTAAAGGCCTGGCTTGGGAGGAATCCTGAACCTCCTGCAGATCAAGATCAAGCATTCCACCATAGTAGTGAGGATGTGCTTGCAGTCAGAGTAGAATGCAGGGATGGTTGTGGCAGACCAGAGAAGGTGGTACTGGTGGTAGCGTACATGACTGTCATGGGTGAAAGAGCAGATAAGGAGAATAGGAAGTATGACATACTTAAGAAAGTTGTGAGAGAGCATGGAGAGGAGAGAGTGCTAGTTACAGGTGACATGAATGCACATATGGGAATACTGGGAGAACAGGTGAACAGGAATGGTGAAATGCTTGGGGAATTTGTTGATGAACTGGAGCTGGAAAATCTGAATGTTACTTTGGCTGAGGGGCTTGTGACTTGGAGTGCAAGAGAGCAGGAATCAGCTATTGACTACATGTTGGTGCATGGAAGAATGCATGAAATTTTATCACATATGTGGATAGATTAGGATGGTTTGGTTGATATTGTGTCTGATCAAAACATGCTGGTTGTGGAGTACTTGATGCATAGTGGAAATGAAGCGAAAGTGGCAAGTAAGAAAAAGAAGTGGAGACTGAGAGATGTAGGGTGGAAGAACTTTCTGGATGATCTGCATGACATGGAGCATCTGAATGAGAAACTGGTTGAGGATGTGAGAAGTGCTGCTGAGAATCAGATAGGGTTTGTGAGAGTAGGCAGAAGAAAGAATGTATGTAATCCATGGTGGAATGATGAAATCAGAGCGGCTAGGAAGGAGCAAAAGAGAATGAGTAGACAGTGTAAATGGCTGAGGAAAAAGAGGCATGAAAGCAATGAGGCAGAGAATGAGTATCAGAATGCATGGGCAGCGTATGTGAAGCAGCAGCAGTTGACAAGATGAATGATAATGAACCCTAAAGTAAAGAGTGAAAGGAGTGTGATTCAATCTTTAACAGAAAAAGGTATGGAAGGTGGCTGTGAATGGTACAAGTTTATGAGAGGAGAGAATATGTCAGGCAGTATTGGTGTGGAGAGTCTGAAAGTGGATGGTGTAGTTATAACAGAGGAGGGAATCAGGGAGGCAATCAAAGGGTTCTGGGAAAAAAATAGGTGGGATAGGTGAGATGTTTAGTGTAAAAGAAGGATGTATGACACTGGAAAGGAAGAATGCAGATGAACTGGATGAAAGAATCAGCAGGGAGGAAGTAGAGAGGTGCGTGAGAAGGCAGAAGAATGGCAAAGCAGCAGATCCAGTTGATATACTGTATGAGTTCTACAAGAATGGTGGGGAGGTAGTGATTGATAGAATGACTGAATTATTCAACTGAGTGTGGGATGAAGAGAGGGTGCCAAGAAAGTGGAATGAGAGCAGTGTCTGTTGCATAAGGGAGGTTTTAAGAGTACGAATGAGTTGAAGAACTACAGGCCAATTGTATTAGTGAATACAGTAGGTAAAGTTTTCAGTGCAGTGTTGAATGAAAGACTGTGTAAAGGAATCGTGAGAGATAGAGTGCTGGGTGAAGAACATAATGGATTTTGTGTGGAAAGGAGAGCTGAGAGCAAGAGAGCAATATGTTTGTGGTGAATGAAATGATTGAGAAGAAAAAGAAGGATGGGGGTAAATTGTACCTAGGTTTTTTGAATATAGAGAAAGCTTATGATAAAGTGAACAGAGAAATGCTAGGTAGAATTTTAGAAAAGATTGGATTGAGTGCAAAGATAGTTAACATAGTGCAAAGTATGTATGTGGACACAAGAGCTAGATACAGACTAGGAGACATACAAACAGACTGGGTGAAGAGTGAGAGAGGAATTAGACAAGGCTGTATATTGTCACCAACCCTTTTTAGCCTGTATACAGATGAGTTAGCAGCCAGAATGAGAAGAATGAATGTAGAGGTAAGAGTGGGGAATGATAAAATGTGTGCTTTTTTATGTGGATGATGTAGTGGTTATGAGTGAATTGGCAGATGAGCTTCAAAGTTTGATGGATGTTGTGGATGGGTATGGAAAAGACTTTGGAGTGAGATTTAGCAGTGAGAAAAGCAAGGTAATGATTGTGAATAGGTCAGAGGATGAAAGTAATGTGGTATGGAGACTTGGAGAGAATGAGTTGAAACAGATGCAAGAATACAAGTCATTAGGGATGTGGATGAGTCCTAGTGGATGTGCAAAGGCAAAGAATGAAAAGATAAGTATGGTAAACCAGTGGGTAGGTCAACTGGGAAGCGTGGCAGGGATGAGAGTGAGAAAATATGATGTGTTGAGAGAAGTGTGGAAGAGTGTGGCTGTGCCAAGTATGGTATGGATGTGATTGCATGGAATGAAAGTGAAATTGATAAGTTAGAAGTGGGCCAGAATAAAGTAGCAAAGATGCCACTGAGTGCACCAAGGTACACAGCAGTAGAAGCCTTGAGACATGATATGGAATGGAGCACCTTTAGGGAAAGACTCACAAGAGCAACATTTAGGTACAAGATTAGGCTTGAGAGAATGGATGATGCAAGAATAGCAAGGAAGGTGTACCTGTGGAATGAAAGTGGAAGCAAATGGAGGAAGAGGTGCATGAGAATGACAGACAGGAATGGATTACGAGTTATGTGGGCGATGAGAATGGCTGGAAGGAATCAAAATGAGCGTGAATGGGTGATAACAAGAGGAAGCAGAATGGGAGCTGAATGGGATGTGAGAAAATGAAAGAAAGAGATAGACAAAGAAGTGAAATGTCTGGGACTGAGTGAACGGAAGAATGAGATGGAAAGAAAGAAGACCCTGGAGTAGTACAAAGAGAAAGAGACCCTGAGGTATGAAAGGTAGTATGATGGAAGCCTGGGCGGTGATCTTCTCTTCTGAGCAAGGGCACAGTGTATGGATGTGAATGCAAGGAGTTACAGATGGTCTGAGTCCTGCAGCAAGGTGTGCCAGATGTGTGACATGAGAGAGAATGAGATGGTGGAACATGTGGTGCTGGAGTGTGTGAAGTATGCCAGGGACAGGAATGAGATGATGCAAGTGATACTGACTGAGTTAGGGCATGATAGGAATGAAAGAGTGGAGAAGAAGTGGATGGTGTTGTTGCTGGGACTGTAGAGAGGCAAATGAAAGGATGATTGAGGCAGTGAAAGAGTTTCTGGAGAGAATGTGGCATGGCAGATGTAAGAACAATTAGTGTAGAGGATGTTGTTCGTTTCTCTTTTTTTTCCCCTTCTACAGGAGTTGCCTATCCAAAGGCCTGGGTTAACAGTGAACCCAAGCCACCTATACATCAAGATCAAGATCAAGTGCCTCCTTAATGGTGCCAATCTTAATGCCCTCATCCCTGTATAAGCAGCATATGTAAACACTTCTTTAGGCATGGCATCATCAATATAATATAAATATAAATTTAATGGAATCTCCAAGTCAAAAACAAATATGAATGATAAGTAGAACAGCAAAGGCAAAGGTCGGCAAGAGTGAGGGAGAGAAAGGAAGAAATGCAGAAAAGGAGGAGACAAAAGAAGACCTGCTGTGGCTGCAGCAAAAGGTCAAAGAGAGACAGAACAGACTCCTATGTGGCCTTTGTAACTGGTATCACAATGGATAAGAAGATATGGCTCTTTATATTTATAAAACGGTGGATGATCTTGATTCTAGTTTAGATACAAAAACAGCGTTTTTTTTTTTTTTTATGTAGGAAGGACACTGGCCAAGGGTAACAAAAATCCAATAAAAAAAATATGCCCACTGAAATGCCAGTCCCATAAAAGGGTCAAAGCAGTGGTCAAAACTTGATGAGTAAGTGTCTTGAAACCTCCCTCTTGAAGGAATTCAAGTCATAGGAAGGTGGAAATACAGAAGCAGGCAGGGAGTTCCAGAGTTTACCAGAGAAAGGGATGAATGATTGAGAATACTGGTTAACTCCTGCATTAGAGAGGTGGACAGAATAGAGGTGAGAGAAAGAAGAAAGTCTTGTGCAGCGAGGCCACAGAAGGAGGGGAGGCATGCAGTTAGCAAGATCAGAAGAGCAGTTAGCATGAAAATAGTGGTAGAAGACAGCTAGATATGCAACATTGCAGTGGTGAGAGAGAGGCTGAGGACAGTCAGTTAGAGGAGAGGAGTTGATGAGATGAAAAGCTTTTGATTCCACCATGTCTAGAAGAGCGGTATGAGTGGAACCCCCCCAGACATGTGAAGCATACTCCATACATGGATGGATAAGGCCCTTGTACAGAGTTAGCAGCTGTGGGTGTGAGAAAAACTGGCGGAGACGTCTCAGAACGCCTAACTTCATAGAAACTGTTTTAGCTAGAGATGAGATGTGAAGTTTCCAGTTCAGATTATAAGTAAAGGACAGACTGAGGATGTTCAGTGTAGAAGAGGGGGATGTTTGAGTGTCATTAAAGAAGAGGGGATAGTTGTCTGGGAGGTTGTGTCAAGTTGATAGATGGAGGAATTGAGTTTTTGAGGCATTGAACAATACCAAGTTTGCTCTGCCCCAATCAGAAATTTTAGAAAGATCAGAAGTCAAGCGTTCTGTGGCTTCCCTGCATGATATGTTTACCTCCTGAAGGGTTGGGCGTCTATGAAAAGATGTGGAAAAGTGCAGGGTGGTATCATCAGCGTAGGAGTGGATAGGACAAGAAGTTTGGTTTAGAAGATCATTAATGAATAATAAGAAGAGAGTGGGTGACAGGACAGAACCCTGAGGAACACCACTGTTAATAGATTTAGGAGAAGAACAGTGACTGTCTACCACAGCAGCAATAGAACGGTCAGAGAGGAAACTTGAGATGAAGTTACAGAGAGAAGGATAGAAACCGTAGGAGGATAGTTTGGAAATCAAAGCTTTGTGCCAGACTCTATCAAAAGCTTTTGATATGTCCAAGGCAACAGCAAAAGTTTCATCAAAATCTCTAAAAGAGGATGACCAAGACTCAGTAAGGAAAGCCAGAAGATCACCAGTAGAGCGACCTTGACGGAACCCATACTGGCGATCAGATAGGAGGTTGTGAAGTGATAGATGTTTAAGAATCTTCCTGTTGAGGATAGATTCAAAAACTTTAGATAGGCAGTACACTACAACAACTGTTTTCAAGACTGAAGATGCCAGAAATATTTAATGACTCATCTTTTCGAGGTTGGTGTTTATTTACAATGGTATTTTGCTTTTTTTTTTTTATAGGACAACACACTTTTTTTTTTTATGATGATTTGAGTGTCATCTAATATGATGAAATGTACAGTGTACAATATTTTCTTTTACTGTATTTTTTTATTTGGGTTATTTTCATTCAATTCTGTGTTTAGGGCACAACATAAATCCATAAAAATGAGAAAATAAAAAGAATAAAATTGGGGATTTTGGAACCTGGAGTGGATTAATTTTGTTTTACATTAATTTGAATGGGATAAATTCCTTTCCCAGTTCAAACAGCACAAAAGAAACAATTAAGTTCAAATCACAAGATACCACTGCGCTTTTATTTAACTGAAAATATCACAAGGCCTGGAAGACCAGCTATTCACATCTACATAGCATTAAACTTAAAGGAACAAGTGGTTAATGGTACTGCGGTCTCTGTGAGGGACACATTGCCAATGAACTGTATAACACTTTTTTTCTGGGCAGTATGCCAGGCAACTCTGCTGGTCTGTTTTTCAGTGGTTAAGTGATGAAGCTCTAAGGCTTCTCGGAGAACTGAAGAAAACACCTTATATTTCTTGCATCTGTGAGGTCTGATTTTAAAATTTCATCATTCAATCTTTACATCTACTTTGCCAGCTGTAAACCTGAGCCAAGAATGGATAGAGCCCAAGGAATAGACCAAGGTGGTGCAAGACAAGGATTTGTTTATGTTTAGGAAAACTGATTATACTGCTCCCAGCAACAATTCATAATGATATTTTATTGTCTCAAAGGAAAGCATTATTTACTCAGTTACTAATCATTATTGTTATATTTATGATAAAAAGAAAAAAACATAAATCGAGCAGCAATAGTTATTAATGACAGATCTTATGTGGAGAAATCTGCCTTTTCCAAGGTGCTATATAATATTTCAATACTACATGTATATCTTTTGCAGATAGCTCAGAAGTATGTGAAAAATATTGTTATTCCAAAATGCTAAGTAAAATACATGAAAAAAAAAAAAACAAATAAAATAATTCCTCAATGATTCCGAGTGTGCTACCAGACAGCGTTGCCACTCAGTGAACAAACATATTCAGAAAGTGTCAGATCCCAAGAGTTCCAAAGACCGTATACCTGTACTCAAGTGAACAGTACTTGCACAACAGATGAGTGGCATAAGGTTCTAGGCTGCTGTAATATTAAGATACTTTGAAACTTGAGAAGGTAGTAGAAGGTATGCATATTTCTGGCAACAAGGAAAATATTACTTATGAAATATGTACTTTGGGGAAAATGAGTCAGTTTAGAAACAAAGAACCAGATTTTAAAAGTCTCAAAGTATTCAAAACTAGTACATAGTGATTTATTTGGTCCCATGAATGTAGCTGGTAAAGGATGATTGAAATATGTAATTACCTTTGTAAATGATTATTCAGCAATCTTTATGGTTTATCTATGATAAAGAGAAGAGTGATACGGTATCTGCCACTGTGAGATTTTTGGCTGATAGTGCACCTTACAGCTCAGTAAATTAATTATGAAACAGATAATGGTGTCCAAGGAATTTAAATCTCTCATGATAAAACACTAGATTAAGTGGGAGTACTCAGCCCCTCTTTCTCCACATCAAAATGGTATGATAGAACATTCCTGGAGAACCATGTGTTGAAGCCAAGGGTTTTCCATTGAATGGGAAGAAAAAATGAGATATATCATTTGATTTCTGATTTAAATTGAAATGAATATTACATTTTTCACACACATTCTGTTAAATTGGACTAAAATGACATCAAAACATCATTGCAAATTTTTTCCATTTATTCTTATTAATATATGCCATTTAAAGACAGACACGTCAGCCTGCCTTGCCACATCTGTTGATGGGTACCCTCTTCCGAGAATAAATAGTTGGTCCACCTCACTTAGTTCCTCTGTTTTGGATCTGCCCTTGACCTCTGTCTGGTCTCTTACACCCCATGTAACAGTAACTTTGCCATGTTGTTCTCATGTTCTCAGGGGAGTAACAACATGAGTGAAATGGCAAGTTGTTTATTGCTGGAAGCTGATTTACCCAAAATGATGTGGCCACATGCCATAAAGGCTTCTGCATACATAAGGAATCACTGTTTTAACCATAGTACAGGCAAAATCCCAGCAGAAGTTCTGACTGGGAGAAAACCAGTTTTAAGCAGTATGCAAGCAGTCTGCTAAGCAAACATACAAAATTGTAAGAAGCTAGATGCACACTGTGAGAGAGAATTATTTGTGGGTTATGATGAGCAGCCCACCTTACCTTGCAGGAGAATAAGGAGAAGATATCTGAAATTTACAGATAAGTATGAGGTAGAAATATTAAGGTTTCTTATCTATCACAGTGCTAGTGATAATAAAGTAACATGTTCCCCCAACCAACAAGGTCTTCAACTGCCTGAGAAAAGTTCTGATAAGATAAAGTATAAGAATAAAAATAATGAAGCCAACACTGATGAAGGAAATGTAAGGAAACACCTTCTAAGAGTGAAGAAACTTCCCAACTATTTAAAAGACTATGTTGCAGAGGAAGATGAGGATGATATGTCAGCAGAGTATACTTTTCAATACTGTAATAAGGTGTGTGAGGTACCAAGTACTTATTTGGAAGCTACGTAGTTCCCAGAATCACAACTAAGGCAAAAAGCTATGGAGGGAGAGATTGACACTCCAACAGAGAATAACATCTTTGAGTTAATAACACTACCTGAGAGTAGATCACTTGTGGGAGCCAAGTGAGTTTATGTGATGGGAAAAATTATCCAAACAATGGTGAGAGATACAAAGCCAGACTCATAGTAAGGGGTTTTCCCAAGTCCAAGGTAAAGACTACCATAAAACCTTTTCTCCAACTGCATGACTTCATTGAAAATATTGTTACAGCTATACAGAAAAATTTAGAAATTCATCAGATGAATGTAAAGACTGCATATCTGAATGCAAATACTGACTGCAAAATCTATGTTGAACAACCAGGATTTAAAACTGACAAAAACAGAGATAAGTTAGTCTGTAAATTGAGGAAATACCTATATGGTTTAAAACAAGATGACAGGAACTCTTATAACTTCTTGCATGGTAGTTTAGTTGAGGAAGTTTGAACAATCCCAAGCAGACCATTGTCAAAAGTCTCATGGAAACTCTATAATACTTATTTTATTTTGAGATGATATAATTATAGCTGTTAACAATGCTGAGATATACTTAATTGTATCAAGATAACTGCAAGAAATATAGTATGAAAAATCTTGGCAGATTCTCATGGTTTCTTGGTATGGAATTTATGTTTAATGATCACTGTATAACAATGCACCAGGGCTGGGATTTGCTAACAGTCCCAACTTAAGAAGTTTGTATGAAAAAAAAAGATAAGTTTATATGAAGTCTCCCTTAAGTGATTCACTAATATTTCTAAAGTCCACCACCTTGTAATATTCTTTTTAGCTCTGTTTCACATTTCTGCTGATAGGGACATTAGCCAATCATCAGCTAGTAAAAACAGCTAGTAAAAAACAAATGGTGCACCATAATCACATGATACAAGAGAAAACAGTGACAGTGAAGCCCAAGAGACATTGGCATACTTTACATTGAGAGAGAAGTGGCTGTCATAATGTATTAAGTACTTGAGAGGAGTGTAGTAATGGGAAAGCTGGACAGCACAAGAGTCACCAAGGAAATCAAGAAACATGCCTGGGAAGCTGTGGCCAAAGCCCTCCATGGTGTCAGCCAAGCATGGAGGGCTGAGGAAGTGAGAAAAAATTTAAAGACTTTTGCTCCATTGTGAAGAAGAAAATTGCAGATGCAGGACAGGAAATAAGCAGAACAGGTGAGCCTACCACATTTGTCAGTTTCAACTATGTAAACTGGTAAACAGAAATTTGGTGGTGCATGGAAGTGGCTTTTTATGGGCTGTTGGTCTGTTTTCTAAATGTAACAATAACAAGTTAAGTGTGACCACACCAGGCATAATGTGATGAACAGACACCTAATGTAATGTGGTCTAACATGGGGTGCTGACATGACTAGAGCAAAATAATGTTACCACTGGGGTTAACATGTAACTAGTTTGTTCATAGCAAAAATATAGGAATACATATTACAGTACTATTACAGTGATGGAATTATACTTTATGTTGTGAGTATGGTAGTTAATGAGGGTGCAAAATTTTAACTTGCAATTGCTTCAGTTCCCATACCATATTTCAGTTTTTTAACAAAGTTACTTGATTTCAAATACTACAAGACATAGGAAAAGCAACCATTTATTACTAATAAAAAGTTCCTATAAATATTTCCTTTGTTTTTATATATTTGGAGAAGAGACAGAGGGTAAAACAGTAATTCAATCTTTGAAATAAGTTAAATCTGATCCCATTGAAGAAAATCTAAGTAAACAAAGTTCAGCATTCAGGAGTAATCCCCAGCCTCCTGTGGCTCTCTCTATGACCCCACAGCACCCATCACTACTGCACAACTGCATTTTCCCAATAGCTTTCCTCAGCAGCAAGAAGTCTAAGTGTTATGATCACCTTTATCTTGGCAGTGAGTGTGTTGCTCCTCTCTGTTGTCACTCTGTAAGGCTCACCTAACTTGATCAGTGACAAAAGAGAATGCCTGCATGGTCTAAACAATATCTTTTGATGAGTTCTGTGTTCACTCAATACATCCTTTCTGGATAAAAAATTTCTGAGCTGGAGATGTTGTGAAGTGGCCATCTTAGCAGTGGAGCATTGGTCATTACCTGCTAAGACATGGTGAATGGGTGTCTGAGAACAGATTAATCTACTGTACATTGATTCCTATGGGGAAAATAGTTTCGATTTTTTAACATTTTGGATTTCGAACCTAACGAAAACCGAGGTTCCACTGTACGTCAGTTCCTCCCTTAGTAATAGCTGGTTTTTTTTAACCATCATCCTAGGTAATTTTTAATATCATAGGGATACTGTACTGCAAAGCAATACTTTTTTCTTACCAATACTTTTGGTGGGTACTACATGATAATCCAATTTCCTCATTATCTTTAGTCTGGTACACTTGGTATCAGCTCTTCCCTTCCAATAACTGCCTTTATCTCTGTTGGTGTGCCTTTTCTCATGCAATTTACAGTACCTATGTCAACAATACCTTGTGTTTGAAGGCACTCAAACAACTCTAGGCTGGTACACAATCCATCTAGACTACCACTAAGGTCTACAAATTCTTGTATCTGACTTACAAGAACCTTCATTGTTGGAAGTGACCCATGGATGTAGAGGGGTCCAGGCTTTCTGGAAGATTTAACTGAGTATACTATTATCCTGAAAGTGAATGGAATTCTTACCATGTTCCCAAATTTATACAACAGACCATATCATTTAGATTTGCTTTTATTGTACTGCCTGAATCTTATTTGATTTCTACAAGAATATAGTTTCATCAATGGTCATGAAGTCACCCAGCTCTGATGCTGAACAAGTGTGGTCCTTAAAATTTTTAGACAGATCCCTGACTGCAGCAAACCAGTCATGTAGCCATCTCTAAGGTCTGGTATCAATGTTGTCAAAAGTTTGGTTTGCATGTAAAAATCCAAATCTATTCACAGACATTACTGCACCAAAAAAAGGATTTTGATGACTCAGAGAGAGAGAGAGAGAGAGAGAGAGAGAGAGAGAGAGAGAGAGAGAGAGAGAGAGAGAGAACCTTACCACTTTTAAAAAATATTATGCCTCCTGTCTATGAAATGCTCCATATCAGTTGAAATTAACATGGTTTTTGTTTTTGATTTCACATATCATGTCAACATGAGATTAAACCAAGCTACTGGACTTGCTTAGTACTCACATTATGTCTTTATAGTTTTATCATGTGATGATGCAGGAGAACAGTAAAAAAATACACATAAACACTGATCACACTGCCTGATTGTGACACGCATCCCGTTATCCCTCACTTACAAGTCATATGTTCTTATATTTTTATGTGAAATACTGCAGGAAAGAGAATAATAACTATACTAAAAATATATACCAAAATACACACACACTAAAGAGAGAGCTGGGAGGAGACGGAAGTTAATGGAAATGCTGGACCATGAAGTGAAGAAATGCTACAGTTAGCTATGGTGAATACAATGGACCAATGGGTGGAGGAATTTACAAGATGCAGAGGGGAGGAGGAACCATCTATGCTAGATTCATAAAAAAAAAAAAAGCCCCGTCCAACTATCAAATACTTAAGCCCATTGGGAAAAAGTGACCATGTGGTGTTAGAAGTGGTACTGCAAGATTGGGAGGTTCTACCATGTAAGGAGGATTATAAAAATAGGAGATTAAATCACACAGTCAAATTTTGCAGAGTTAAGAAAATTCTTTGGGATTATTGACTGGAAGGGATTTATGGAGGGCAAAACAGTGCAAGAGAAATACATAACATTCCTGAAGTACAATGAGGGTGTGTAGAAGTATGTACCTGTATATAAAGTATGGAGGAGCAAACATATTTGGTACAATGCCAGATGTGCAGAAGCTAAGAAGAGAAAGGATGTAGCTTGGAAGAAACTGAAGAAGCAAAGAAACAAAAATAATAAAGAGCAGTATAAGGAGGCAAGGAATGAGTACATTAATATAAGAGAGGCAGAGAAACAATTTGAAAAGGATGTGATAAAGAAATGTGATGAAGAGCCCAAGCTTTCTTACAGGTATATCAATGGAAAGATGGCAAGCAGAGAGACCATTGACAAGATAGTAAAGGGAGAAAGGCTATATCAAACAGCAGAAGAGATGAGTGTAATTATGAATGAGTATTTCAGGTCTGCGTTCATTGTGGATGTGGATTTTATTGAACCAAATGAGGAAGTGTGGCAGGGGAGTTACAGGAAGTCTTGGTGCAAAAACATGAAAGTGGCAAATTGTTAGAAAAGTAGGATGTCAGGAAAGCATTGGGGCCTGATGGAGTGTCAGGTTGGACACTAAAGGAATGTAGAGAACAAGTGGTGGAGCTAATTTGGGATGTGATTAATAGCTCACTGATAGAAGGAAGAGTACCAAGGGAATGGAAGAGAGCAAATATAGTGCCAATACACAAAGGAGGAAAGAGGACTGAGCCACTAAATTATAGGCCGGTGTCGCTGGCTATTGTTGTGGGCAAGATCTGTGAAATAGTGGGTGAAATAGTGGGTGAAATATTTGGAAAAGAACTAAGTAATTACAAATAGCCAATTTGGTTTCAGAAAAGGAAGGTCATGCATGACAAATTTACTAAGTTTCTATACAGGAGTAACAGATGAAGTACAAAACAGAGATGGGTGGGTAGATGCAGTGTACTTGGACATCAAAAAAAATTTTTGATAAAGTTCCGCAAAAAAGACTACTGTGGAAGATAGAACATTTAAGAGTATTGAGAGGGACAATGTTAAAATGGATGAGAGACTACTTAAAGGATAGGGAAATGAGAACTGTGATCAGGGATACCTGTTCAAGTTGGAGTAATGTAACAAGTGGACTACCACAGGGGTCAGTGTTAGGACCCATTATGTTCCAAATATACATCAATGATATGCAGGAGGGTTTAACCAGTTATATTAATCTGTTTGCTGATGATGCAAATTTGTTAAGAGTAATAAAGAGCCATGTTAATTGTATAGAGTTGTAAAGAGACATTGACAAGATTTATGGGTGGAGCAAGTGGAAATTGGAATTCAATGCTAAGAAATGCCATGTGATGGAAATGGGAAAGTAAAAGAAGACCTGCATAGGACTATAAAATGGGGGAGGAAGTAACAATGAAGAGCAAGGAGGAGAAAGACCTAGGAGTGGTTTTTCAAGATACCCTGATCCCAGAACGGCATATAAGTGAGATATTTGGCTCAATGTACAGGACGTTAACAAATATTAGGGTGGCATTTCATTATATGGATAAAACTATGATGAAAAAATAATAGACATTATACTACGACCCAGGCTGGAATATGCAGCAGTGGTGTGGTCTCCGCATATGAAAGATATAAAGAAATTGGAAAGAATTCAGAGGGCAGCTACAAGGATGGTACCAGACCTGAAGGACCTAACGTACAAAGAGAGGTTGAAGGAAATGGGACTGCCAACTTAGAAGAGAAAGAGGGGATCTAATAATGATGTATAATACAGTAAGCTGCATTGAGAAGATAGACAAGCAGGACCTGGTGTTGCTGGAAGAAGATGAAGCTGGACAGACAAGGGGGCACTCAAAGATCAGGAAGAGTCAATGTTTGAGGGACATCAAGAAGTACAGTTTTCCACACAGAACTGTGGATATCTGGAATGACCTAAATGAAGAGTTTGTTACATCACCAAACGTGCATAAATTTAAGGAAGTACTGGATAAATATAGATATGGAGACAGGACACTATGAGCCCTACTTGAACCCTGTATTATACAATTAGGTAAATACACACACACACACACACACACACACACACACACACACACACACACACACACACACACACACACACACACACTAGAATTTAACACCAGAAAATGTCACATGATGCGGTGTGGTTTCAGAACCATATGTTCAGATTACACAGGTAAGACCATCTATGACACAGTTCGTGGTTTCCCCTGGCCAAACGAGTGCAGAATTGCCAGGTTGGATTTTTTTTCTAAGGGAAAATCACATGGGTGGTGGGTTGGTTTTTGGGAGGATTTCTATGCCATCTCTCTCTCTCTCTCTCTCTCTCTCTCTCTCTCTCTCTCTCTCTCTCTCTCTCTCTCTCTCTCTCTCTCTCTCTCTCTCTCTCTCTCTCTCTGCACATTTCTGTATTCAGTAAGTTACAAATTATCCTCACTATCAGGATGAACATATGGCCAAATGGCCAAAATTTGTAGATGTAGACAAGAAGAATGTTTGCAGTCAGCTGCCATGGCTCACTCAAATTCCAAGTCACTGTCATGCACTCCCAACTGTTCCGCATCGCTTCCCATTAATCATTTCTTTCTCCTCTGCTCCTTTTTTCATGTAAAGTGGACCTGGCCAAATTGTTTATTCTGGCAGGTAAAAAAAAGAAAGTGATCTGGCTAACTAGCCAACTAAAATCTACAGCAGGCCACTTCTGCACATCAGCCTGCTGGCAAACTGGCTTTTAAAAATCTAAATTTGTGTTACCAGAGCCAACAATGAGAAAGAGGCAGAAGACAGTCAGTTAGAGGAGAAGAGTTGATGAGACAAAAAAAGCTTTTCATTCCACCCTGTCTAAAAGACTGGTATGAATGGAACCCCCCAGACATGTAAACTATACTCCATACATGGATGGATAAGGCCTTTGTACAGAGTTAGCAGCTGGGGTGGTGAGAAAAACTAGTGGAGATGCCTCAGAATGCCTAACTTCATACAAGCTGTTTTAGCTAGAGATGAGATGTGAAGTTTCCAGTTTAGATTATAAGAAAAGGACAGACCGAGGGTGTTCAATGTAGAAGAGGGAGACAGCTGAGTGTCATTGAAGAAGAGGGGATAGTTGTCTGGAAGGTTGTGTCGAGTTGACAGATGGAGGAATTGAGTTTTTGAGGCATTGGACAGTACCAAGTTTGCTCTGCTCTAATAAGAAATTTTAGAGAGATCAGAAGTCAGGCATTCTGTGGCTTCCCTGCGTGAACTGTTTACTTCCTGAAGGGTTGGACATCTATGAAAAGACATGGAAAAGTGCAGGGTGGTATCATCAGCATAAGAGTGGATAGGACAAGAAGTTTAGTTTAGATCATTGAATAATAGGAAGAGAGTGGATGATAGGACAGAACCCTGAGGAACACCACTCTTAATAGATTTAGAAGAACAGTGACTGCCACAGCAGCAATAGAATGGTCAGAAAGGAAACTTGAGATGAAGTTACAGAAAGAAGGACAGAAGCCATAGGAGGGTAGTTTGGAAGTCAAAGCTTTGTGCCAGACTCTATCAAAAGCTTTTGATATGATTAAGGCAACAGCAAAAGTTTCACCAAAATATTTAAAAGAGGATGACCAAGACTCAGTAAGGAAAGCCAGAAGACTACCAGTAGAACAGCCTTGACAGAACCCATACTGTTGTGAAGTGATAGATGTTTAAGAATCTTCCTGTTGAGGATAGATTAAAAAACTTTAGATAGGCAGGAAATTAAAGCAATAGGATGGTAGTTTGTGGGATTAAAACAGTCACCCTTTTTATGAACAGGCTGAATGTAGGCAACTTTCCAACAAGAAGGAAAGGTAGATGTTGACAAGAGTGTTGAAAAAGTTTGACTAAGCAAGGTGCAAGCACAGAGGCGCAGTTTCAGAGAACAATAGGAGGGAAACCATGAGGTCCATAAGCCTTCCGAAGGGTTTAGGCCAGCAAGGGCATAGAAAACATCATTGCAAAGAATTTTAATAGGTAGCATGAAGTTGTCAGAGGCTGGAGGAGAGGGAGGAAAATGCCCTGAATCGTCCAAGGTATAGTTTTCAGCAAAGGTTTGAGTGAAAAGTTCAGCTTTAGAGATAGATGTGACAGCAGTGGTACCATCTGGTTGAAATAAAGGAGCATAAAGGAACATGTGGTGTTAAACCAATTTTTGAAAAAGTTTAGGTCAAGAAAAAGAGTGAGGAATGTACACCTCCATGCCAGACACTATAATCTCTGTTATGCACTCAGCACACAGAGACAGATCTCTTAACACCGAAGCAGTAGTCATTCCAAGGAAAATCAGCAAAATACCTCCTCAGGTCCCCCAACTGGTAGAGTCAAAATGCCAGAGGCACCTCTGCCTAGAGAGTTCCTGAGAAGGGAATGGAGCAATAATACAAGATACAGGTATGAGATTGTGATCAGAGGAGCCCAACCGAGAAGAGAGGGTAACAGCTTAGGCAGAAGGATTAGAGGTTAGGAAAAGGTCAAGAATGTTGGGCATATCTCCGAGATGGTCTGGAATACGAGTAGGGTCAACGTTGCATTAATTGCTGGATGGTTAGTGAAGGGAGAGGAAAGCCAAAGCTGGTGGTGAACAGTGAAGTCTCCAAGAAAGGAGATCCCCACAAACGGGAAGAGTCAGAATGTGCTTCACTTTAGAAGTTAAGTAGTCAAAGAATTTTTATAGTCAGAGGAGTTAGGTGAGAGGTATACAGCACAGATAAATTTGGTGTGAGTTACTCTGTAGTCATAACCAGATGATGGAAAATTTGGAAGATTCAAGAGCATGGGCACAAGAACAGGTTAAGTCATTGCGCACATAAACAGAACATCCAGCTTTGGAATGAAAGTGAGGATAGAGAAAGGAGGGAACAGAAAAGGGGCTACTGTCAGTTGCCTCAGACACCTGCATTTTAATGGGGAAAAGAAGATGAGGTTTAGTAGAGGAGAGAAGGTGTTACTGTTCGTAAAGCGTATCTACCTTACGTCATTATTCCTTGGTAATCATAAGTGAAATGTTCAGTAGTTTTCTACTTGCATGAAGACATGTAAAATGTGTAAGTATCAGTACTCAGTGCTATATGAAGCACCAAAGACAATGCTCACTTGTTAGTAAAGTGTGGTTAACCCGCTGGTCCCCTGCGGGCGTCACTCATGGCCAAGTCGCGCTCAGACAAAAAGAGACACGAATTTGATCAAGGTAAAAACTTTAATTTTGTAGTAAAAACTGATTGTCATAGTGCCAAGTTGATTGCATGTATTGTTAATGAATACTGTAATATGTTGAATGTGTTTAAAATCATTATGTAATGTTATTTTATAAGAAATTGAGACCAAGAATTTGTTCCCAGTTCTTACGGTCACACCTACCTCATCAATAAATGTCAGAAAGAGAACTGCCTTTCCTCTACCCTACTATGATGGGTGTGATCAATAAAACAGTTCACCTGAGAGCTAATGAAGACCTGCCGGTGCGGCTATAATAAGAAGTTGTTGCCACAAGTAAGAACTCACCCCACAAGCAAGAAATTGGTTCCACGTGAGACCGTAGCAAGAGTGACTCATGGGACGAGGAGACGCTGACATAAGCCTATAGGTTGACCTCTGAGGCGCAGGGATCAGCTCTACCCTTGACAACAACCACTCCCTTCTACTCACAGTGCCTTGCCACCATTTTGTAGAACCCATGGTCACAGGCAAGAAAGTATAATATGTATGTGCACTGAATTGAGTAACCTAAGTGAAAGAAAAATTAGCTAATATTAGAGTGATAATTCTTATTGCTCTTTCAGTGCCACAGTATTGACATAATTAAGTTGTTAGATATGTCTAATACTGAGGAAATTAATGCCGTAGATGGCCTTAGGGAAGATGAAGATGAGCAAGTGGACAAGAGTTAAGCTTATAATGAAGAAGTTAGTGTCAGGGGACAAGTGCTGACTGACAAAGGAAGGGAATATCAAGTCAGTGTAACCAATGGAAGAGCAGAGTCCTGTAAGCATAAATGGAGGATGTTATCAGCAAAATTAGGAAAAGACTAAACATTGTAATCAGCCCCTTTGAATTAAAGTCCATGATAAATGAAGAAGTAGAGGCATTTCATCAGTATTATACGGAATACACAGAACTGGTGGAGCTAGAACCAGAAAGGTCAGAGGAGCTAAATGAAGAGCTGGAACACAACCAACGAGTTCACCATGAAATATTAGAAAGTATAGAATGTAAAAGAAAAGAGTTAAAGAATGACAAAGGATCAATTTGTTCTAGCAAACAGTCTAGACATTCCAGAGACTCATCTACTTCATCATGTTCATCAGCACAAAGAAAGCAAGAAGCAGCAACAAAGGTAGCCAAAATAAAAAAAGGAAATGGAATATCATGATAGTTTAGCAGAGGCAGAAGTTATGTTAGCTAAGACAAAAGCAGAGGCAGAAGCAATGTTCTCAAAGAAAAGAAAGAGAGAGATTTAGCAGTTGCTAGTGCAGAACTTAATGCTCTTAGGTTAGTTGACGAAGTAAAAATGCTTCCAGGTGATGATGAAAGTGTAGGGAAGCAAAGTTATCTTCAACAATACATAGAGTCACAAAATGAAATGAAAGCACAAGCAATTGCAAATCAACAAAGTGACAATGCCATGCCTCACAAATATGTTACATTCCATTACCTACAGGAACTTACCTCCTGCAAAAGAGATAATGAATTGGTGATGCATGAAGTAGATGGACAAATAGTTAGTGAACCTCAAGCAATGAATCTCAACACTACAACTCAAAGTTTTGTACCAAGTTCTTGTAGACACTAATAATGTCAACATGCCAAATAATGTGATACAAAATTGTCAATCTTTTTTTCCATCCTGGGGGGACCTTTGCAATTAACATAACTTATCCCAAGTGGAGCCTCCCTCCAATAGAACCTAACATTTTTGGTGGAGAACCCGTGGAGTTTCCAAGTTGGATGAAAAACTGAAACTTATGTAGAACCTAGAACTTCTAGTAGTAGAGAGAGACTTGCCTACTTAAACAAGTATACAACTGGTGAGACAAAGGATGCTATTAAAATGTTAATGCACTTTAACTCTGATGCTGACTATGGGCAGGCAAAGAAAATTCTTAGGGAGACATTTGGAAACAAAAGGATCATAGCTGATGCTTACACAAAAAAGTTAATGAATTGGCTACCAATCTCTTAGCATAACGGTCTAGCATAAACAGCATTCTCAGATTTTTTGAAGTGCTGTCCAGCAGCAAAGAAACAAACTTCTCATTTGTCATTTCTGAACGAGCCTAGGGAGCAGAGAAAGGTGCTAGCAAAACTCCCTGATCATATTGTTCATGACTGGAGAAAGCAAGTAATGACATATCTTGACACTAACAGTAATAGCAGCACTCCTAGTAGTGATGAAGAGCACCACCCACCCTTTGAAATGTTATGTAAATTTATCCAGAAGGAAGCAAAAGGAAAAAAGCAATCCCTTTGTTTCCTGGGATTCAGTAAATAGGGAAGTAGATGATTGGATCAAAACTTAAACAAAAGCAGCCAAATGGAAACCAAGGGAATCAAATACATACATAGAGAATAGAGGGAGTAGAACTTTCATGGCTAAATCAATTTAGGAAAAACCAATGTGCTCATTCCAAAGTAAAGTAAATGTACAAGCCAACAAACAGTATCCCAAGGAGCAGGAAAGGAAAGAACAGTTCTGTCATTACTGTATGAAAGATCATGATTTAGATGATTGCAAAGAATTTGCCAAACTTGATGATATTACCAGGTACACATTTGCTAAAGAAAGATGGTTATGTACAAGGTGTTCAAAAATGAGTCACAAGGGAAAAGATTGTAGAAGAAAGGAAGTATGTAAAGTACGTCAGAGATACCATCATCCATCATCTTCACAATGATGACATGATAAGAATTGAGAGCCAAAGGATGCCAGAACAAGCAACTCAGCCTAAATGTGATAAACCCACAACAGTAGTAGCAAATAAAGTCTAAGTGAGAGAATCAGTGACATATGACATGCACATCATGATAGTTCCTGTACAGTTACATCATGTTAGTAATGAAGAGAATAAAGTTTTAGTGAATTCCCTGCTGGATGAGCAGTCTGATGCTTCATTCATCAAGGAAAGCACTCTGAATAAATTGGGAATTAGCAGGCCATCATTGTCACTTAATATTCACACAATAAGTGGAAAACAAATCACTGATTCTATCAAAATTCATGGACTGAAAGTGAGAGGTTATAATGAAGAAGTGGAAATATCAGTCCCTTCAGCATCTTCAACAGAAAACATTTCAGCTGGATGGAGTCAGATACCAAGGCCCAAGACTGCTTGTGACTGGCCCCACTTAAAGGTAATCTCTGACAAATTAATGAAATATGACTGAAAGGTTGACATAGGACTCCTCATTGGTCTTGATTGTGCAGAGGCCATTATGGCAGAAGAGCAAATAGCAGGTGATAGTAAGAAGTATCCCTATGCACATACGACAGAGCTAGGTTGGGTGATCATTGGTAGAATCTCTCCTCATACAAGTCCAGTAGAGGATACAGTGGTAATCTACAGAACAGTGACACAAGAAGTAGAAATCAATGAAGAGGGTCAATTTCTTAGTGGTTCCTACTAAAACCAAAGATGATTAATCTTTCTCAAGTGAGAGGTATGTTTGAACTTGACTTCAATGATAGAAAGTCAGCTGACACTCCATTATCATATGAAGATAAAAGGTTTATGATTAAGATGAAAGAAGGAGTACATCAGCTGAAGGATGAGCATCATGAGTTACCCCTTCCTCTTAAAGATGATAACGTCAAGCTTCCAAGCAATAAACTACTAGCAGAGCAGAGACTCTAGAAGTTAAGAGCTAAACTTGAGAAGGATAATCAATCAACACCAAGGTGATTACAAAGTGTTTATAGATGATATGATTACCAAAGGTTATGCAGAGGTTGTACCAACAAAGGATTTAGTTAGGAATGATGGTAAGGTCTGGTACATTCCACATCATGGAGTCTATCATCTGAGAAAGCCAAAGAAGTTGAGAGTTGTAGGAATGATGGTAAGGTCTGATACATTCCACATCATGGAGTCTATCATACAAGAAAGCCAAAAAAGTTGAGAGTTGTAGGAATGATGGTAAAGTCTGGTACATTGCACATCATGGAGTCTATCATCTGAGAAAGACAAAGAAGTTGAGAGTTGTATTTGACTGTAGTGCAAATTACAGGAACCAGTCACTAAGCAGTCACCTGTTACAAGGCCCAGACCTTACCAACAAACTTGTTGGAGTGTTGTATAGGTTTAGGCAAGAAAGCACTGCACTTGTATGTGATATAGAAGCAATGTACCATCAATAAAGGTCAACATAGAACATAGAGACATGTTAAGATACCTTTGGTGGAAAAATGGTGACCTTAATGATGAGCTAACTGTATACGGGATGACAGCTCACCTGTTTGGGGCTACACTGTCTCCAAGTGTAGCTAACTTTGCACTTAAAAAAGCTGCAGATGACTATGGGTGTGGATCTAATACAGACAAGTTTGTAAGAAATAACTTTTATGTTGATGATGGTTTGAAGTCAGTAGCTACAATGGATGAAGCTGCCACTCTTATTCAGCAGAGCAAAGAATTATGTTACAAGGGAGGTTTTAACCTTCATAAGTTCTTGTCAAACAACAAAGATGTATTAGCTCCAACTTCTCCTTACAAGAGAGCAGATGGAGTTAAAAGTTTGGATTTTAGTAAGAATAAAGACACACTGCCTATAGAAAGAACTTTGGGAGTTGAGTGGTGCATAGAATCTGACACATTTCAATTCAGAATAAAGCTGAAAGACAAGCCACTCACTAGGAAAGGCATTCTGTCAACAGTGAGCTCTATATATGATCCATTAGGTCTAGTGTCACCTCTCATACTGACTGGAAAGCAAATTTTACAAGAATTGTGTAAGAATGCAGTTGAATGGGATGATGAGGTTCCAGATTATGTCAAACTTATATGGATAAAGTGGAAAGATGAGCTGCACAAACTAGAAAAGCTAAAGGTACCTAGATGTTACAAACCTGATGACTTTGGAGAAGTAGAAAAGGTTGAACTCCATCACTTTTCAGATGCCTGCCAAGAGGGATATGGCCAGTGCTCATATATTAGATTAATTAGCATGACTGGCCAAATTCATTGTGCATTAGTAATGGCAAAGTCATGTGTCACACCTCTAAAAACCACGACAATTCCCAGACAAGAACTAGCAGCAACAGTGGTGTTGGTTAGAATCCATAAACTCCTAAAAGGAGAACTTGAGTATAATAATGTGTGTTACTGTATGTAAAGCGTATGTACCTCACGTCATTATTCCTCGGCATTCATAAGTGAAATGTTCAATAGTTTTCTATTTGCATGAAAACGTGTAATGTGTGTAAGTATCAGTATTCAATGCTATTTTAAGCACCAAAGCCGATGCTCACTTGTTAGTAGAGTGTGGTTAACCCACTGGTCGCCTGCGGGCGTCACTCACGGCCAAGTCACGCTCAGACAAAGAGAGGCAGGATGGTGACCGAGGTAAATACTTTAATTAATTTAATTTAACTGATTGTCATAGTGCCAAGTTGATTGCATGTATTGTTAATGAATATTGTAATATGTTGAAAGTGTTTAATATCAATGTATAATGTTATTTTGTAAGAAATTGAGACCAAGAACTTGTTCGCAGTTCTTACAGTCATGCCTACCTCATCAATAAACGACAGAGAGAGAACTGCCTTTCCTCGACCCTACGATGATGGGTGTGATCAGTAAAACAGATCACCTGAGAGCCAATTGATGCCCAGCTGGTATGGCTACAATGTGGAAGAAGTATTTTGGACAGACAGCAAAGTAGTCCTTGGTTACATTGCAAATGAAGCAAAGAGATTCTATGTATATGTTGCTAATAGAGCAGAAACAATTAGAGATCATACTTCACCAGATCAGTGGAAATTTGTAGAGACACAGTATAACCTAGCAGACCATGCATCTAGAGGCATGACAGCAGATAAATTGTGTAATAGCAAGATCTGGTGGAATGGTCCAGAAGTTGAAGAAAGTTGTATGCCATGCTGTAGGTACACAACAGCCCACGGATATACTAGAAAGACAGCAGTTGCTGTATATCTCAAGCTTCTGAACAGCTTCAAAGGAAAAGCTGATGGAAGTACTAAAGTAAAAGGAGACACATAGCAGAAGTGTCAGAAGCTGAAAATGAAATTATAAAACAACTGCAAGCAAAGGCATTCCAAAAGGAGATAAATGTACTGAAATCAGTTGCTAACCATAATTCTTTAATTAAAGAGGACAATGGCAAAGGAGCAAAAGTGATAGACAAGACCAGTTCCCTCTATAAGTTAGATCCCTTCATTGATAAAAATGATATCATGAGGGTAGGAGAAAGATTAAAACTTTCTAACCTGACAGATGAATCCAAACATCCAGTCATCCTTCCCAAAACATTACACATAACCCACCTGATAATATGCCACCACCACTAAAGAACAAATCATCAAGGTAGGGACATAACTTTAAATGAAATCAGGTCATGTGGATACTGGATAGTAGGAGAATCATCCCTAGTATCAAGGCATATTTCAAAGTACATTATCTATCGTAAAGTTAGAAGTACAACACAGGGACAGAAGATGGCAGACCTACCCATCGACAGACTAGAACCATCACCTCCTTTTACATACTCAGCAGTAGATTTCTTTGGCCCTTTCTATGTCAAAGCGGGGCAAAAAAAGCTTAAAAGATATGGAGTGCTCTTTACTTGCATGGCATGTAGAGCTGTGCACATAGAAACAGCCAGCAGCATGGATACAAGTTCCTTCCTAAGTGCATATTGTCGCTTTGTAGGACGAAGAGGGCCTGTAAGACAGTTGATATGTGACCAAGGAACTAACTTTGTAGGAACCAAATCAGAGTACAAGAAATGCTTGAAAGAATTAAATAACAATAAAGTCAGACAAGAACTCTTGGAAGACCAGTGTGATTGGATTGTATTTAACATGAATGCACCCAATGCCAGTCACATGGAAGGTCTTTGGGAGAAGCAGATACGCACAGTGATAAATGTGCTCTCTGTGTTACTTGATCAGCATGGTACCCAGTTAAATGACCAAGATCTGAGAACCTTCTTAGTAAAAGCTGAAAATATAGTTAATGGTTGTCCTCTAACTGTAGACCATCTTAACTCCCCAGATAGTCCTACACCACTGCCACCCAATAATTTGTTAACTATGAAAACAAAAGTAGTTCTGCCTCCTCCAAGCCTTTTTATTAAGAAAGACCTGTACTGCATAACGAGATGGCACAGAGCACAATACCTAGCCAACCAGTTCTGGTCCAGGTGGAGAAAGAAGTATGTGCAATTTCTACAACTTAGAAATAAGTGGACAACACCAAAGAGAAACCTCAGTGCAGATGACATAGTTATCATCAAGGATCAGAATGTAGCAAAGGAACCAGTGGAAACCGGGAAGAATAACAGAAGCATCTCCTGATCATGATGGCCTAGTAAAAAGGTTAAGGTCCTGGTGTCAGACTGTAATCTCGACAACCAGGGAAGACGCACAAAGGCTAACAGGACCATCATAGAGAGGCCAATACATAGTCTAGTATTGCTGTTAGGTGATGCACAATAATAGATCGGAGCATCCCCGCCTAGGAGCCAGTGTAACAAAACATATTATGTGCTAATCCTAGTTTTTAAAGTAAATTGTTACACAATTTAGGGGCCATGTTACTGTACGTAAAGTGTATGTGCGTCACGTCATTATTCCTCGGTAATCGTAAGTGAAATGCTTAATAGTTTTTTATTTGCATGAAGACACGTGTAATATGTGTATCAGTACTCAATGCTACATGAAGCACCAAAGCCGATGCTCACTTGTTAGTAGAGTAAGGTTAACCCGCTGGTCGCCTGCAGGCGTCACTCATGGCCAAATCATGCTAAAGATGGGCAGGAAGGTGACCGAGGTAAATACTTTAATTTCATATCAGCAAATCACTATTCTGCTGAAGCTTCGCATTCCCATGAGATATGCTGCACGTCACCACACCGACAGTTGCTGTTTGGCTGCTGCGCCGATAGGTTGTCTACCCAGCTGCTCGGAGGCAGTTGTTGCTGGGTGGTTCTGGACGGCTCTTGTATACTGTTCCACAGTTAGCATTGAGCTTAATACCTGCTATCCAAGCTTGGAGCAGGTCAGTGCCCCAACGTGTGTGCTTGACCTGGCATTGAGTGTTTAGGACACTCACATTTTGAGTGTTTACGACGCTCCTTGTGTTGGTGTTGGTGTGGCGGCTTGAGGTTACCGCCATGTCCTCTTCCGGCGAAGGTTCTTCCCCAACACAAACAGGTGGACAGACGGGCGCTTCCTCTCATGGAGGAGAAGGAAGCCGTCGTTCCCGTGAATATGGGCACAAGTCCAGGTCAAGCAGCCTTCCTTCACATCGGGATACTCCTCAACATGCTACCCCTGTGCGGCGGAGTTTAGGTGACGTGGCACCTGTCCCTTGTGGGCCACCCGCTGCCATTACATTACGTGCGGCTTGCCAGGATGACCAACATGTAATACATGGTGAATCCTCAGCTCCTTGGAACACAGTGTTATAAGCTATTGCGGAACTGAGGAGTGATATGGATCAGTTAAAAGCAGAGAGGCGGCAAGATGTTGTGCAGAGGCCTGACACTGTTGCCAGACCGGGCACCAGCACCATGAGGGATGACACAGGACATGTTCTGCCCTCACCTGGTGACTTTTCTGGTTTTCTTGCTGAGGATGGTAGTGGTGAAGAGGATGAGATCCATGGAGATAGCCCTGTTGGCAGTGTTTTGATGCAGACCTCTAAGGCTTTCGGCCCTGTTGAAGAGGTCACCTGTGATGTTGATAAGCATGTAGCAGACATGGTCAATCAGCTGTTTGATCATGGTATGCGGGAGGACAGTTACAAGGAAGTTGTGGAGGATGAAAGTACCAAGAGGCCAGGCAATTGTCCAGCTTTATCCCCTGTTGAATGCAATGTGCAGATTTTGGAGGCACTCGAACAGGACGCTAGGAAGGCGGATTTACGTATGAAAGACATGAACAAAGATATCCTTAAAGCAGCTTCCATCATCATCAAGTCTCTTTCAGTGCTTGATAAAGTGGCCCAGGATGAGGGCAATGCTGTTGTGGCCCACGAAGTAGGCATGATTAATGGTGCTTTGGCCCTGTTAGGTCATGCCAACCATCGCAACAACTTGGTACATCGCTTTAACATCAAGCGGGAAATAAATCAGAAGTATTCACACCTGTGCTCTGACAAAGTGCCCATGACACGCTTCTTATTTGGGGATGATCTCTCACAGTCTGCAAAACAGATAGAAGAATCTGAGAAACTAAAGAGTAAAATTACAACTAAATCTTCATTCTCCTCCTGGAAGCCTAGCACCTGGAAGTTTGGTGGTGGAAAGTCAAGTTCATTTGGCAGAACCTCATTTAGAGGGTCTGCATCAAGATTTCAACCCTATGGACAACGGAGGCAAGGACATAGGGGAGACCAGAGACTTTCCTTCCCACGCCAGGGCTCGGATTAAAAAAAACTCCCGAGGCCGGGGACGCAGCACTCCCCGGCAATAAACCAGGCAAGTTCCAACTTTGTTGCAGGTTCCCTTCACAAGTTTGTGCATGAATGGTGCAAAATCACTAGTGATTCACATATCTTGGACATAGTTGAACACTGTCACCTGAATATTAATGTCAATGATATTGGTTATTTGTGTTTTGAGGATGTGGAGTACAACTTTAGTGTGACGGAACAAATCATTCTGTCACAGGAAATTTCTAAGCTTTTGGAGCTTAAAGTTATTAGAGAAACACAGAGAAGGGCAGATCAAATAATTTCCCCTGTGTTTTTGAGGAAGAAAAAGGATGGAGGTTACAGGATGGTACTTAATCTAGAGAAATTAAATAAGCACATTCCCTATACACATTTCAAGATGGAAAATTTTGAGCAAGCTATCAGACTTTTCAATAAAGGTGACTATTTAGCATCTGTTGATCTGAAACATGCCTATTACTCTGTGAAGATTGCGGAGGAACAACAAAAATACCTTTGTTTTAAATGGCATGGTAAAGTTTATCGGTTCACCTGTCTTCCCGATGGAATTTCCGAAGGACCTAGAATTTTTACTAAGTTCATGAAACCTATTTTTGCAAATTTAAGAGAAAAAGGCTTTACCATCACTAGTTTTATTGATGACACTCTCATGTGCAGTGCTTCTCTTTCAGGGTGCTATGATTGCATTCACTCTACTATTGAATTATTCAGGAAAATGGGTTTTTGTGTTAATGTAGAGAAATCTGTGCTAGTGCCCACTAAATGTATTGAATATCTTGGGAATGTCATTGATTCTGAGAAAATGACTGTTACCTTACCAGCACGTAGGATAGAGAGAATTCTACTAGGATGTAGACAATTAATAGCTAAAACTTATGATAAGATCAGAGAAGTGGCTAGGGTGATCGGCCTTCTAGTTGCTGCCATCCCAGCTGTAGAACTTGAGAAGTTACATTATCGTCACCTTGAATCAGCAAAGATTTCAGCATAGCAAAGGAGTTGTGGGAAATTTGACAAATAGATGTTGATCACTGACGAAATGAAAACTGATCTGATGTGGTGGATCAAACATGTTGTGACCTAATGTAGGCAAATAATTCACCCAGCTCCTGACATTGTTTTATACACAGATGCTTCAGACTTAGGTTGGGGTGGTTGCCTCAATCATCAGTCAGTTAATGGAAGGTGGTCTGCAGAGGAAAAGAAGTTTCACATTAATGCCCGGGAACTCAAAGCTGTGCTTCTTGCATTGAAATCCTTTGCAAATGAAGTTAGAGGAAAGCACATTAAGGTTTTTTGTGACAACACTACTGCAGTAAATTACATCATTGAGATGGGAGGCACTAAGTCTGTGGCTTGTAACAATGTCTGCACTGATATCTGGAACTGGTGTTTGGACAACGATTCATGGATCATGTGTGCCTATATTCCCGGGAGTGATAATGTTTTGGCTGATAAAGCACCTAGGAACTTCAATGACAAACATGAATGGAAACTGGATGAGAACATATTCAGGGACTTATGCCATATTTTTGCTACACCTGAAATTGATCTATTTGCCTCAAGGTTGAACAGGCAAGTGCCTCAGTTTTGCTCCTGGAGGCCAGACCCAGAAACATATTTTTGTGATGCATTTAGTTTTAATTGAGCAACTTTTGGACTTGTTTATATTTTTCCCCCTTTCTCCTTGATTGCTAGATGCCTGCAGAAATTAAGAGCAGAGGGGGCCAGAGGTTGGATGATAGTTCCATTCTGGACATCCCAGCCTTGGATGGGTACACTACTCAGGCTGCTCGTAGAAGACCCAAGGATCATAGTGAGGAGGAAGAAAGTGCTGGTGTGGCCCCTGTCGACAGAAGAACATCCTGTCATGTCACATACCAGGTTGATGGCCTGTCTACTGTCAGGAAAAGCTTGCAAGAACGTGGCATATCTGAGAAAGGTATGGACCTTATCTAAGCATCATGGAAACCAGGAACTAGGAAACAATATCGAACACATATCAACAGGTGGGCACAATTTTGTCATAGATAGGATATCAATCCCACTACTCCCACTGTAACTGATGTTGTAAATTTTTTAACGGAAACTTTCTACAGAGGTGTGGGTTACGAATATGTCAACACGGCGAGGGGGGCCATGTCCTCACTGGGGATAGTTGTGGACGGCTGCAGGGCTGGGAACCATTCCCTAGTCAACAGGTTAATGAGGGGTATTTTCAACATGAGACCCTCAAAGCCTAGATATCAGGACACCTGGGATGTAAAACCTGTTTTGGCAAAATTGAAACAGATGGAACCCTTACAGACTTTCACACTGAAGGACCTTACACTAAAACTTGTGATGCTGATGGCACTTACACAAGCTGCTAGAGTTCAGACCCTACACTTACTTGTGCTAAGGAATATTAGCATAAAGGAAGATTCTATTTCTGTTTGGTTCGGGGAAAACATTAAGCAATGTTGTCCGGGATTTAATGTTCAGTTTGTGAGATTTTTGCCGTACACGAAGGACAAGAGTTTATGTGTGTGCAGGACTTTGCACACATATCTGGAAAAAACAGAACACCTTCGCGAGGAGATTGGGAAGAAGGATGGAAGATTCTTCATCAGCTTCATCAAGCCACATAAACCTGTATCAAGAGATACAATTGCTAGATGGATTAAGAATGTGCTTACTATTTCTGGTGTTGACTCTGCCAAATACACGACGACAGTGTCCGCACCGCTGCAGCCTCTCAGGCCAAAGCCATGTCTGTGCCAATATGCCACATCTTGTCTAAAGCCGGATGGTCAAGGAAATCAACCTTTGCCAAACACTACAAAAAGAAAATTGTACAGGAGGGGGACCCATTCCAAGATGCAGTGCTGGACTAACTTGGGTTTCCCATTTACAAAGGTAACTTATTTCTTGAGTGGTAATCATTTTATTTGTAGAGAGGGCTGTATAATCTTCATCGATTTTGCACAGGTTTAAGATACACAGATGTCTAAGAACTACTGAGATATGACACCCACATGTCTTTAAAACCTCATGGGAATGTGAAGCTTCAGCAGAATAGTGATTTGCTGATATGAAATTACTGAAGTACATGAGACTTACCATAGGCCTGTTGATATGTGCATCAGGTTTTATGAAGCAAATCACTTCTGCTGAAGGGGAGCATTCACATGCCCTCCGCTCCTCCCCTTACACAAAGCCAACAGAGGTTTTATTATTAAGAATACATTAGATGTACTACTTTATCATGCGGGTGGTCGTATTATTCAAAGTCTGTTGGTGTGGTGATGTGCAGCATATCTCATGTGAATGCTCCCCTTCAGCAGAAGTGATTTGCTTCATAAAACCCGAAGCACAGATTGAAAATTAGATCTTAGACCGCGAATGTTGCAGAAGTTAATGAAGAAAAAGTTGAGTGGGGTGTCAAGACACTTAGGGTCGTCGACAGAAAGGCAGTCTGACCTGGGGACATTTATGGTCCCCTCCCCAGATGGGGACTCCACGACTGGTGTAGGAGTCACCATGATGATTTTAAAATTTTTGAGTGAAGGGTGTGTGTGTTATTAGGTGCTTGTAGTTTTGTGTGGAGGAAGAGAGTTGTCTTTAGAGGGCAGGCTGTGACTGCCCCCTTGTGTTGTGAGACACAAAGGGAAACGTTCAATGAGGTCACAGCTGGTTTTAATGATAGGCTCACAGCGTACCCTGATCCAGTGCTTTAGACTTCACTGGGAGTAATTATCGTTTTAGCAGGTGTCTACTGTCTCCTTCCTGTTGTTATTATGAGTCACAATTACATCCAGAAAGGAAATAGAACCACTGTTTTCCATGTCACACATGAATTCAATATTAGGATGTTTGGAGTTTAAGTAACTTAGAAATTTAGGTATGTGTTGAGTGTGTCAATAAAAGACAGGTGTCATCAACATATCTTCTGTAGAACATAGGTTCAAATTCACTAGAACATTTGTTTAACCACTTGGTCTCAAGGTGATATATATATATATAAATATATATATATATATATATATATATATATATATATATATATATATATATATATATATATATATATATATATATATATATATATATATATATATATATAATCCTAGTAATCCTACTTCCTAGCACCATTTCATATACAGACACAGAAACTTCATCTGTGTTTTTCATGTACAAGATAAGTTTATAACACAAGCGGTCGCGGGCCACAGCCAATCAACTGGCAGACTACTTGTGGCCTATGGGCCTGTAGATAGATCACCTGAGTCATATATTATGAAGAGCGGCTCCTACAGAGAAATAGCAAGACATTAGTAATTATACTAATAATTATACGATAATAACTCCCAGTGAGGTCTAAAGCACTGTTCAGGGGGTGCTGTGAACTTATCATTAAACCCAGCTGTGACCTCATTGAACGTTTCCCTTTGTGTCTCACAACACAAGGGGGCAGTCACAGCCTGCCCTCTAAAGACAACTCTCTTCCTCCTCACAAAACTACAAGCACCTAATAACACACACACCCTTCACTCAAAAATTTTAAAATCATCATGGTTACTCCTACACCAGTCATGGAGTCCCCATCTGGGGAGGGGACCATAAATGTCCCCAGGTCAGACTGCCTTTCTGTCAATGACCCTAGGTGTCTTGACACCCCACTCAACTTTTTCTTCATTAACTTCTGCACATTCGCGGTCTAAGATCTAATTTTCAATCTGTAGAACACCATCTCTCCTCTTCTAAACTTCATCTTCTTTTCCTCAGTGAAACTCAGATGTCTGAGGCAACTGACAGTAGCCCCTTTTCTGTTCCCTCCTACTTTCTCTATCCTCATTTTCGATCCAAAGTTAGATGCTGCGTTTATGTGCGCACTGACTTAACCTGCTCTCGTGCCCACGCTCTCGAATCTTCCGAGTTTTCCATCATCTGGCTACAACTACAAAGTCACTCTCATACTAAATTTATCTGTGCTGTATACCTTTCACCTAACTCCTCTGACTATAAGAAATTCTTTGACTACTTAACTTCCAAAGTGGAGCACATTCTGACCCTCTTCCCTTTTGCAGAAAACTCCATTCTTGGAGACTTCAATGTTCACCACCAGCTTTGGCTTTCCTCTCTCTTCACTGACCATCCTGGTGAACTAGCCTACATCTTTGCTATTCTCCATGACCTAGAGCAATTGGTGCAACACCCTACTCGTATTCCTGACCGTCTTGGAGATACGCCCAACATTCTTGACCTTTTCCTGACCTCTAATCCTTCTGTTTATGCTGTCACCCTTTCTTCTCCATTGGGCTCCTCTGATCAGAATCTCATATCTTTATCTTGTCCTATCGCTCCAATCCCTCCTCAGGATCCCCCTAAGCAAAGGTGCCTCTGGCATTTTGCCTCTGCTAGTTGGGGTGACCTGAGGAGGTATTTTGCTGATTTTCCTTGGAATGACTACTGCTTCCGTGTCAGAGACCCGTCTTTGTGTGCTGAGTGCACAACAGAGGTGATAGTGTCTGGCATGGAGGCGTACATTCCTCACTCTTTTTCTTGTCCTAAACCTTCTAAACCTTGGTTTAACACAGCTTGTTCTCGTGCTATACATGATAGAGAGGTGGCCCACAAAGGGTACTTAAGCCTTCCATCACCAGAATCTCATGCACTTTATATTTCTGCCCGGAACCATGCCAAGTCTGTTCTCCAACTAGCCAAAAAACTCCTCCATTAACAGAAAATGTCAAAACCTTTCAAGATCTAACTCCCCTCGTGATTTCTGGCATCTAGCCAAAAATATCTCCAATAACTTTGCTTCTTCTTCTTTCCCTCCTCTATTTCAACCAGATGGCACCACTGCTATCACATCTATTTCTAAAGCTGAACTCTTCGCTCAAACCTTTGCTAAAGACTCTACCTTGGACGATTCTGGGCTTGTTCCTCCCTCTCCTCCACCCTCTGACTACTTCATGCCACATATTAAAATTCTTCGCAATGATGTTTTCCATGCCCTCGCTGGCCTAAACCCGCGGAAGGCTTATGGACCTGATGGGGTCCCTCCTATTGTTCTCCGAAACTGTGCCTCCGTGCTTGCACCTTGCCTAGTCAAACTCTTTCAGCTCTGTTTGTCAACATCTACCTTTCCTTCTTGCTGGAAGTTTGCCTACATTCAACCTGTTCCTAAAAAGGGTGACCGTTCTAATCCCTCAAACTACCGTCCTATTGCTTTAATTTCCTGCCTATCTAAAGTTTTTGAATCTATCCTCAACAGGAAGATTCTTAAACATCTATCACTTCACAACCTTCTATCTGATCGCCAGTATGGGTACCGTCAAGGCCGCTCTACTGGTGATCTTCTGGCTTTCCTTACTGAGTCTTGGTCATCCTCTTTTAGAGATTTTGGTGAAACTTTTGCTGTTGCCTTGGACATATCAAAAGCTTTTGATAGAATCTGGCACAAAGCTTTCATTTCCAAACTACCCTCCTACGGTTTCTATCCTTCTCTCTGTAACTTCATCTCGAGTTTCCTTTCTGACCGTTCTATTGCTGCTGTGGTAGACGGTCACTGTTCTTCTCCTAAATCTATTAACAGTGGTGTTCCTCAGGGTTCTGTCCTGTCACCCACTCTCTTCTTACTATTCATTAATGATCTTCTAAACCAAACTTCTTGTCCTATTCACTCCTACGCTGATGATACCACCCTGCATTTTTCCACGTCTTTTCATAGACGTCCAACCCTTCAGGAGGTAAACATATCATGCAGGGAAGCCACAGAACACTTGACTTCTGATCTTCTTAAAATTTCTGATTGGAGCAGAGCAAACTTGGTATTGTTCAATGCCTCAAAAACTCAATTCCTCCATCTATCAACTCGACACAACCTTCCAGACAACTTCTTCAATGACACTCAACTGTCCCCCTCTTCTACACTGAACATCCTCGGTCTGTCCTTTACTTACAATCTGAACTGGAAACTTCACATCTCATTTCTAGCTAAAACAGCTTCTAAGAAGTTAGGCGTTCTGAGACGTCTCCGCCAGTTTTTCTCACCCTCCCAGCTGCTAACTCTGTACAAGGGCCTTATCCGTCCATGTATGGAGTATACTCGTACTTCACATGTCTGGGAGGGTTCCACTCATACTGCTCTTCTAGACAGGATGGAATCAAAAGCTTTTCGTCTCATCAACTCCTCTCCTCTAACTGACTGTCTTCAGCCTCTCTCTCACCACCGCAATGTTGCATATCTAGCTGTCTTCTACCGCTATTTTCACACTAAGTGCTCTTCTGATCTTGCTAACTGCATGCCTCCCCTCCTTCCACAGCCTCGCTGCACAAGACTTTCTTCTTTCTCTCACCCCTGTTCTGTCCACCTCTCTAACACAAGAGTTAACCAGTATTCTCAATCATTCATCCCTTTCTCTGGTAAACTCTGGAACTCCCTGCCTGCTTCTGTATTTCCACCTTCCTATGACTTGAATTCCTTCAAGAGGGAGGTTTCAAGACACTTATTCATCAATTTTTGACCACTGCTTTGACCCCTTTATGAGACTGGCATTTCAGTGGGCATTTTTTTATTAGATTTTTGTTGCTCTTGGCCAGTGTCCTTCCTACATAACAAAAAAAAAAAAAAATCTTAGAGATACGCCCAACATTCTTGACCTTTTCCTGACCTCTAATCCCTCTGCTTTTGCTGTCACCCTTTCTTCTCCGTTAGGCTCCTCCACTCACAATTTCATATCTGTATCTTGTCCTATCGCTCCAATCCTTCCTCAGGATCCCCCTAGGCGAAGGTGCTTCTGGCGTTTTGCCTCAGCTAGTTGGGGAGACCTGAGGAGGTATTTTGCTGATTTTCCTTGGAATGACTACTGCTTCCATGTTAGAGACCCATCTTTGTGTGCTGAGCGCATAACAGAGATGATAGTGTCTGGCATGGAGGCGTACATTCCTCTCTTTTTCTCACCCTAAACCTTCCAAACCTTGGTTTAACACAGCTTGTTCTCGTGCTATACATGATAGAGAGGTGGCCCACAAAAGGTACTTAAGCCTTCCATCACCAGAATCTCATGCACTTTATATTTCTGCCCGGAACCATGCCAAGTATGTTCTCCAACTAGCCAAAAACTCCTTCATTAACAGAAAGTGTCAAACCCTTTCAAGATCTAACTCCCCTCATGACTTCGGGCATCTAGCCAAAAATATCTCCAATAACTTTGCTTCTTCTTCTTTCCCTCCTCTATTTCAACCAGATGGCACCACTGCTATCACATCTATTTCTAAAGCTGAACTCTTCACTCAAAGCTTTGCTAAAAACTCTATCTTGGACGATTCTGGGCTTGTTCCTCCCTCTCCTCCACCCTCTGACTACTTCATGCTACCTATTAAAATTTTCGCAATGATGTTTTCCATGCCCTCGCTGGCCTAAACCCTCAGAAGACTTATGGACTGGATGGGGTCCCTCCTATTGTTCTCCAAAACTGTGCCTCTGTGCTTGCACCTCGCCTAGTCAAACTCTTTCAGCTCTGTCTGTCAACATCTATCTTTCCTTCTTGCTGGAAGTTTGCCTACATTCAGCTTGTTCCTAAAAAGGGTGACCATTCTAATCCCTCAAACTACTGTTTTATTGCTTTAATTTCCTGCCTATCTAAAGTTTTTGAATCTATCCTCAACAGGAAGATTCTTAAACATCTATCACTTCACAACCTTCCATCTGATCGCCAGTATGGTTTCCGTCAAGGCCGCTCTATTGCTGATCTTCTGGCATTCCTTACTGAGTCTTGGTAACCCTCTTAGAGATTTTGGTGAAACTTTTGCTGTTGCCTTAGACATATCAAAAGCTTTTGATAGAGTCTGGCACAAAGCTTTCATTTCCAAACTACCCTCCTACGGTTTCTATCCTTCTCTCTGTAACTTCATCTCAAGTTTCCTTTCTGACCATTCTATTACTGCTGTGGTAGACGGTCACTGTTCTTCTCCTAAATCTATTAACAGTGGTGTTCCTCAGGGTTCTGTCCTGTCACCCACTCTCTTCTTATTATTCATTAATGATCTTCTAAACCAAATTTCTTGTTCTATCCACTCCTACGCTGATGATACCATCCTGCACTTTTCCACGTCTTTTCATAGACGTCCAACCCTTCAGGAGGTAAACATTTCATGCAGGGAAGCCACAGAACGCTTGACTTCTGATCTTTCTTAAATTTCTGATTGGGGCAGAGCAAAATTGGTATTGTTCAATGCCTCAAAAACTCAATTCCTCCATCTATCAACTTGACACATTCCAGACAACTATCCCCTCTTCTTCAATGACACTCAACTGTTCCACTCTTCTACACTGAACATCCTTCGTCTGTCCATTATTTATAATCTGAACTGGAAACTTCACATCTCATCTCTAGCTAAAACAGCTTCTATGAAGTTAGGCGTTCTGAGACATCTCCACCAGTTTTTCTCACCCTCCCATCTGCTAACTCTGTACAAGGGCCTTATCTATCCATGTATGGAGTATGCTTCACATGTCTGGGGGAGTTCCACTCATACTGCTCTTCTAGACAGGGTGGAATCAAAAGCTTTTCGTCTCATCAACTCCTCTCCTCTAACTGACTGTCTTCAGCCTCTCTCTCATCGCTGCAATGTTGCATCTCTAGCTGTCTTCTACCGCTATTTTCATGCTAACTGCTCTTCTGATCTTGCTAACTGCATGCCTCCCCTCCCGCGGCCTCGCTGCACGACTTTCTTCTTTTTCTCACCCCTATTCTATAGTCCACCTCTCTAATACAAGAGGTAACCAGTATTCTCAATCATTCATCCCTTTCTTTGGTAAACTCTGGAACTCCCAGTCTGCTTCTGTATTTCCAACTTCCTATGACTTGAATTTCTTCAAGAGGGAGGTTTCATGACACTTATCCTTCAATTTTTGACTACCGCTTTGGACCCTTTTCTGGGACTGGCATTTCAGTGGGCATATTTTTTTATTGAATTTTTGTTACTCTTGGTCAGTGGCCCTCCTACAAAAAAAAAAAAAAAAAAAAAAAAAAATTTATACAGTGCACATTAAATCTTGCATATGGATAGAGAATACCCTAGCATTATTTGCAGACAGTGTTTATTAGCTTGCGTTGTTATACAGATTTATTACATAGCCAGTGTAAAGGTATATTCATTACACTTTTATTTGCTGACATGCTGTTAGCCTGCAATGCTTTATGCATATACTGTATATACAGTTTATGTATATCTATTATACTTTTCTTTGTTGACACAGGTTAACAGATTCATGAAAGGGGTCTTCAACCTAAGAACACCCTCACCCAGGTATACTGAAACATGGGATGTTCAGTTTTACAGAAACTTAAGATCAATGTATCCCTTACAAGAATTGCTATTAAAGGACCTAACTCTAAAACTTGTCATGTTGATGGCACTCACTCAAGCAACCTGAGTACAAACTTTACAATTATTAGTGCTTCATGGCATGAATATAAGCAATGACTATATTTCCATTCAGCTGGATGGTAATATCAAACAATGTAGACCTAACTTTAATATTAACCCATATAAGCCCATGGTTGCGTTTTTGCAACACAAAACACACCTATATAAGTTTTCACTTGTACTCCAAGGAAAGAATGTGAGAGGGAATTTGAGCTCACCAGTGTGTAGCCAACACTTGTAGCTACTGGTTTCATTTTCTTTTTCTCCTGTAGAGAGAACTACTTAGTTTCAAGAATTCTAAGAAGTGTCATTAAAATCTGACCCATGATGTCTTCTCACAAAAAGAAGTAAGTATCATGTGTTTTGTTTAGGTTAAGTTTCCTTCACTGATAAATCATAAAACAATGGATTCTAGTACCCATTACTTTTATTATTTATAACTTTGGTGATTTTTTGTACTTAGTATGAATCCGTAAAATTTTCATTTTTTTTACTGATGTGAAAATGCAACCACGGGCAGTCTGCCCTTGATGTTGCGTTATCGTATCGGTGGGATACATAATTTTTTTTTTTTTTTATGTAGGAAGGACACTGGCCAAGGGCAACAAAAATCTAATAAAAAAAAAAATATGCCCACTGAAATGCCAGTCCCATAAAAGGGTCAAAGCAGTGGTCAAAAATTGGTGGATAAGTGTCTTAAAACCTCCCTCTTGAAGGAATTCAAGTCATAGGAAGGTGGAAATACAGAAGCAGGCAGGAAGTTCCAGAGTTTACCAGAGAAAGGGATGAATGATTGAGAATACTGGTTAACTCTTGCGTTAGAGAGGTGGACAGAATAGGGGTGAGAGAAAGAAGAAAGTCTTGTGCAGCAAGGCCGCGGAAGGAGGGGAGGCATGCAGTTAGCAAGATCACAAGAGCAGTTAGCATGAAAATAGCGGTAGAAGACAGCTAGATATGCAACATTGCGGCGGTGAGAGAGAGGCTGAAGACAGTCAGTTAGAGGAGAGGAGTTGATAAGACGAAAAGCTTTTGATTCCACCCTGTCTAGAAGAGCAGTATGAGTGGAATCCCCCAGACATGTGAAGCATACTCCATACATGGACAGATAAGGCCCTTGTACAGAGTTAGCAGCTGGGGGGGTGAGAAAAACTGGTGGAGACGTCTCAGAACACCTAACTTCATAGAAGCTGTTTTAGCTAGAGATGAGATGTGAAGTTTCCAGTTCAGATTATAAGTAAAGGACAGACCGAGGATGTTCAGTGTAGAAGAGGGGGACAGTTGAGTGTCATTGAAGAAGAGGGGATAGTTGTCTGGAAGGTTGTGTCGAGTTGATAGATGGAGGAATTGAGTTTTTGAGGCATTGAACAATACCAAGTTTGCTCTGCCCCAATCAGAAATTTTAGAAAGATCAGAAGTCAGGCGTTCTGTGGCTTCCCTGCGTGATATGTTTACCTCCTGAAGGGTTGGACGTCTATGAAAAGACGTGGAAAAGTGCAGGGTGGTATCATCAGCGTAGGAGTGGATAGGACAAGAAGTTTGGTTTAGAAGATCATTAATGAATAATAAGAAGAGAGTGGGTGACAGGACAGAACCCTGAGGAACACCACTGTTAATAGATTTTGGAGAAGAACAGTGCCCGTCTACCACAGCAGCAATGGAACGGTCAGAAAGGAAACTTGAGATGAAGTTACAGAGAGAAGGATAGAAACCGTAAGAGGGTAGTTTGGAAATCAAAGCTTTGTGCCAGACTCTATCAAAGGCTTTTGATATGTCCAAGGCAACAGCAAAAGTTTCACCAAAATCTCTAAAAGAGGATGACCAAGACTCAGTAAGGAAAGCCAGAAGATCACCAGTAGAGCGGCCTTGACGGAACCCATACTGGCGATCAGATAGAAGGTTGTGAAGTGATAGATGTTTAAGAATCTTCCTGTTGAGGATAGATTCAAAAACTTTAGATAAGCAGGAAATTAAAGCAATAGGACGGTAGTTTGAGGGATTAGAGTGGTCACCCTTTTTAGGAACAGGTTGAATGTAGGCAACCTTCCAGCAAGAAGGAAAGGTAGATGTTGACAGACAGAGCTGAAAGAGTTTGACTAGGCAAGGTGCAAGCACGGAGGCACAGTTTCGGAGAACAATAGGAGGGACCCCATCAGGTCCATAAGCCTTTCGAGGGTTAGGCCAGCGAGGGCATGGAAAACATCATTGCGAAGAATTTTAATAGGTGGCATGAAGTAGTCAGAGGGTGGAGGAGAGGGAGGAACAAGCCCAGAACCGTCCAAAGTAGAGTTTTTAGCAAAGGTTTGAGCAAAGAGTTCAGCTTTAGAAATAGATGTGATAGCAGTGGTGCCATCTGGTTGAAATAGAGGAGGGAAAGAAGAAGAAGCAAAGTTATTGGAGATATTTTTGGCTAGATGCCAGAAATCACGAGGGGCGTTAGATCTTGAAAGGTTTTGACACTTTCTGTTAATGAAGGAGTTTTTGGCTAGTTGGAGACTA
This sequence comes from Scylla paramamosain, assembly GCF_035594125.1. Taxonomy (NCBI): domain Eukaryota; kingdom Metazoa; phylum Arthropoda; class Malacostraca; order Decapoda; family Portunidae; genus Scylla; species Scylla paramamosain. Next base: position 11,020,425 of record NC_087161.1, read on the forward strand.
CACAATATAATTATGAGTTGTATGTAGAAAAAAGAAAGTAAAATTTCTCTTTGCAATAAAGGTTTTACAAAGCCTACTGTGTTTATAATTTGAGTTTATAGCCTAGCATTTAGAATCAGATAATAACTTTTTTTGTCTCACTTGTACTAACTCTTTTTTTCCTTTCATTTTCCCACAGGCCTTTGAGGTTGCAAGAAATTTTAGAAGAAACAGAAAATTGTATCGGGGACGATCCTAGTGGAGAAAATGAAGATAAGATGAAAGAACCAGAAAACCTAATAACAGTCTACATACAACCTTCAGTTGATGGGAATGAGATGGAAGAAGATTCTGGTGATGAAGATCATGTTGAGATTAGAAATCTTCCTGGATCCCAGCTTTTAAGTGAAGGTGAATACTGAACAAATGAATCGCATTCTACCCAAGAAGATCTAACTACGCACGTTGATGTGCAAAAGGAAAATACCCCGCAGCCTAGTTCTTCAAAGTCAATTTCGAAGAAATCTGGGAAATCTGAGAGAAAGTACCTCAAGATCAGACAGTGGCATGTGGATGATATCCTTTGCATGGAAAAACATACAAGTTACCCTTACAAGCCTTCAACAGCTGATCTACCTCGTCAACCATATGAAATACTTGAGCTTTTCCTAGACACTCTTGCAATAACGAGACTGACCAAAGATACTGTGATGTATGCAGTGCAACATGGAAACCACACATTTCAGTTTTCATGCAATGAGATGAAAGTGTTTATTAGCATTCTGTTGCTCTCTGGCTACAACACTTTGCCACGCCGCCATCTTTACTGGTCAATGGAACCTGATGTTCAAAATGAGCTGATAGCAAGTTCAATGCGGAGAAACCATTTTGATGAAATAATGAAACATTTACATGCAGCGGACAACACTAATCTTGGTAAAGAGGACAAGTTTGCCAAAGTGCATCCTATTCTAGACATTCTAAATGAATGTTTTCTGAAGTATGGTGAAGTCTTTGGTCCAACTTCATTATCTATCGATGAATCAATGGTCCTGTACTATGGAGGACATCCAACTAAACAATTCATTAGTGGCAAACCTATTTGCTGGGGGTATAAAGCATGGATAGCAGCTTCTCCATTAGGATATTCTTACTTCATTGACTTGTATCAAGGAAAACACTGAACAAAGTGACAGCTGTTACAAAGATACTTATGGCCTAGGTGGAGAAGTAGTTCTAAACATGCTTGATAGACATGAGTCTCAGTACCCTGGAAGAAAATTCTCTCTGTTCTTTGATAACTTCTTCACATCAATCAGACTCTTGGAGACGATCAAAGAAAGAGGAAACTCCGCATTTGGAACAGTTCGTAGCAACAGAACAGAAAAGTGTCCCCTGAGCAATGCCAGTTTGAGAAATGCTCATAAGGAAGTGAGGAGCATTTTCTTGAGAAAGATTCAGGTATTTCAGTAGTAATGTGGAATGATAATGGTGTGGTTACCATGGCATCTACACACTATGGTGTGCAACCTGTCAAACAAGTTCAGCGTTGGTCAGTAGCTGAACGCAAGAGTAATGATACCTATGCCTTCAGTAACTGGATTGTACAACTCCAACATGGGTGGAGTAGATAGGCTAGACCAGAGCATAGACAAATATCGCATTGCAATCCGGGGAAAAAAATGGAACATCCCAATTCTATCATATTTGCTAAATGTATGTATGAACAGTACTTGGTTATTTGCACGGGAAGGAGGGTATAAAGACGATTTATTAACTTTTACTTGCAATGTTGTGCAACACCAGCTGAAGAAGTACAGAGTACCACCATGTAATCCTGGAAGACAGAATAATTACTGCTCAAAATGCAAATGCAAATGAGGAGAATTATGACAATAAGGGGCATCACATTTCAAAGGGTATTCCTGAAAGTTGACGCCGATGTAGGCAATGCAAAAGTCAAACTATCTATGTTTGCAACAAATGCAGTGTTCCATTGCATGTTAAGTGTTCATTAGACTACCACAAAAGTATTCTCTGAGTAAGTTAGCAATGTGAACATGAAGGACAAAGAATTTTCTTTAATTTTTTACAAAAATCTGAATAGATTTTTGATAACTTTGAATGGAAAGGAATTCTATGATTTACACAAGTTTAGTATTGGATAATGGAGACCATATTTTTTTTCATTTTCTTGGTATACATGCATTATATGATGAGAATTTTAGAATTATAAACTTTTTGTATAATTTTTATTGTATTCATGTACTACATAAAATATCTTAATGTTAAGATATTTTCAATATTATCTTGATATAAGTGGATTATGTAATGAGAATATTACATTTATAAACCTTCAGTATAATTTTGATTGTATTCATGTACTATGTTAAATTTCATAGTGTAAAGATATTTTCAATAAACAAAAACACAAAGTAAAATTCTTTAATGCTTCCCTTCCATAATCAAGCTATCGCATTACTAACCTTTCAATATAATACACAAAACTGCATAAAAATGCTGAGGACTGCTGTGACCACCGTTGCGATTTTGCAACACGGTCAAGTTGTATTGTGCCCATCACTGCATTATCACAACAAAGTTATTTTTCAAATTACAACTGAATTATGCAGTAAGAGTCCAAAATAACACTTAATATGTTTCATATTCTATTATATCTCAGATATACAGCTCATTCCAAGAGCCTTAATTTTTATATGGGTTAGAATATATGGTTTATGTGGTTTAAAAGGGTGCAATTACAGGCTTATTCTAAGGATGACAGTTTATGTGTATCTAAAACCTTGTTAGAATAAATGGAGAGGATAAAAACATGGATGCAAAATTGTTTATTAGCTTTAGGAACACACAACGCTGTTTCCATAGACACTATTGCACATTGGATAAAATCAATGCTCTGTATGTCTGGTGTTGACACAAATAAATTCAAGGCCGGCAGGGTAAGGCAGGCTGCGGCATCAAAAGCTAAGGCTATGGCGGTGCCAGTGACATGCATCATGAAAAGGGCTGGTTGGTCAATGGAGACCACACTCACAAAATATTATGATAAGCACATTGCGACAAATTCAGATCTATTTCAGGATGCAGTACTAGAATAAGCTGGGATGTATGGAATGTATTACACGCTTTCCTTTAATTTTTCTTATGTTGACATAGGTCAAAAATAACTTCTAAACTATACTGTTAAGTATGTATTCATAGTTACATGGTTTACATGTATATATTTATGTAATTAAATTTTCAGGTAAATAGACTTATGCTCAACGATGGGAGTGATTGTTTTTTATTGATCCCAATTCCATACCCTCATCAGGATCTGTTACCCACATGGCTTCAAAGCCTCATGGGAAGGCTCCACTCCGCAGAGGGTGATTTGGTGATGTAAAATTAATAAAATACATGAGACTTACCTCAGGTCAGTTGAAGTGTGCTTGTAATTTTACAAGGCAAAATCACCTCTGCTGGAGGGAGCTTTCACATGCTCACCGCTCCCTCCCATTTCTAAGACATTACAATAATGCATAGTATTTTTAACTTTATATCATGTGAGTGATCATATTCTTCAAAGTCTGACGTGGCAAAGCGTATCTCATGTGAAAGCTCCCCTCCAGCAGAGGCAATTTGCCTCATAAAATTACAAGCACACTTCAACTGACCCGAGGTAAGTCTCGTGTACTTTATTAGGTTTGTCAACTGACCTGAGGTAAGTCTCGTGTACTTTATTAAGTTTGTAAGAAATAACTTTTATGTTGATGATGGTTTAAAGTCAGCAGCTACAATGGATGAAGCTGTCACTCTTATTCAGCAGAGCAAAAAAATTGTTACAAGAGAGGTTTTAACCTTCATAAGTTCTTGTCAAACAACAAAGATGTATTAGCTGCAACTTCTCATGAGAGAGCAGATGGAGCTAAGTTTGGATTTTAGTAAGAATGAAGACACACTGCCCATAGAAAGAACTTTGGGAGTTGAGTGGTGCATAGAATCTGACACATTTCAGTTTAGAATAAAGATGAAAGACAAGCCCCTCACCAGGAGAGGCATTCTGTCAACAGTGAGCTCTATGTATGATCCATTAGGTCTAGTGTCACCTCTCATACTGAGCGGAAAGCAAAATTTACAAAAAATGTGTAAGAATGCAGTTGAATGGGATGATGAGGTGCCAGATTATGTTAAACCTAAATTAATAAAATGGAAAGATGAGCTGCACAAACTAGACCAGCTAAAAATACCTAGAGGTTACAAACCTGATGACTTTGGGGAAGTAGAAAAGGTTGAACTCCATCACTTTTCAGATGCCTGCCAAGAGGGATACGGCCAGTGCTCATATATTAAATTAATTAGCAGGACTGGCCAAATTCATTGTGCATTAGTAATGGCAAAGTCACATGTCACACCTCTAAAAACCATGACAATTCCCAGACTAGAACTAACAGCAGCAGTGGTGTCAGTTAGAATCCATAAACTCCTAAAGGGAGAACTTGAGTATAATAATGTGGGAGAAGTATTTTGGACAGACAGCAAAGTAGTCCTTGGTTACATTGCAAATGAAGCAGAGATTCCATGTATATGTTGCAAGTAGAGTAGAAACAATTAAAGATCACACTTCACCAGATCAATGGAAATTATATAGAGACAGTATAACCCAACAGATAGATCATGCATCTAGAGGCATGACAGCAGATGAATTGTGTACTAGCAAGATCTGGTGGAATGGCCCAGAATTCCTTTGGCGACATAGTGAAAAGGATAGCCATCCCCAGTATAAGGTCATAAATGAAAATGACCCTGAAGTGAAAAAAGTTGTATGCCATGCTGTAGGTACACAACAGCCCACAAATATACTAGAAAGACTTGAGTATTTTTCTGATTGGTTTAAAGCAAAGAGGGCAGTTGCTGTATGCCTCAAGCTTTTGAACAGTTTCAAAGGAAAAGGTGATGGCACTACTAAAGTAAAAGGAGACACATATGAGCCAGTAAACAGAGCAGAAGTGTCAGAAGCTGAAAATGAAATTATAAAACAACTGCAAGCAAAGGCATTCCAAAAGTAGATAAATGTAGCTGCTAACCATAATTCTTTAATAAAAGGGGACAATGGCAAAGGAGCAAAAGTGATAGACAAGACCAGTTCCCTCTATAAGTTAGATCGCTTCATTGTAAAAATGGTATCATAAGGGTAGGAGGAAGATTTAAGCTTTCTAACCTGATAGACATCCAAACATCTAGTCATCCTTCCCAAAACGTCTCACATAACCCAGCTGATAATATGCCACCACCACAAAAGAACAAATCATCATGGCAGGGGCATAACTTTAAGTGAAATCAGGTTATGTGGATACTGGAGGAGGATCATCCCTAGTGTCAAGGCATATTTCAAAGTGCATTATTTGTCGTAAAGTTAGAAGTATGACACAGGGACAGAAGATGGCAGACCTGCCTATCGACAGGCTAGAACCATCACCTCCTTTTACATACTCCGCAGTAGATTTCTTTGGCCCTTTCTATGTCAAAGAGGGGCATAAAAAGCTTAAAAGATATGGAGTGCTCTTTACTTGCATGGCATGTGGAGCTGTGAACATAGAGACAGCCAACAGCATGGATACAAGTTCCTTCCTAAGTGCATATCATTGCTTTGTAGGATGAAAAGGGCCTGCAAGACAATTGAGATGTGACCAAGGAACTAACTTTGTAGGAGCCAAATCAGAGTAGGAGAAGTGCTTGAAAGAAATTAATGATGATAAAGTCTGACAAGAATTCATGAAAGACCAGTGTGACTGGATTGTATTTAACATGAACGCACCCAATGGCAGTCACATGGGAGGTGTTTGGGAAAGGCAAATATGCATAGTGAGAAATGTACTCTCTGTGTTACTTGATCAGCATGGTACCAAGTTAATTAAATCGGTTAAATGACCAAGATCTGGGAACCTTAGCAGAAGCTGAAAATATAGTTAATGGTCATCCTCTTAACTCCCCAGATAGTCCTACACCACTGACATCCAGTAATTTGTTAACTATGAAAACAAAAGTACTACTGCCTCCTCCAAGCATTTTTGTTAAGAAGGACCTGTATTGCATAAAGAGATGGTGCAGAGCACAATACCTAGCCAATCAGTTGTGGTCCAGGTCCAGTCTACTTGCATGAAGACACATGTAATGTGTGTAAGTATGAGTACTCAATGCTATATGAAACACCAAAGCCAATGCTCACTTGTTAGTAGAGTGTGGTTAACCCAGTTGTTGCCTGCGGGCATCACTCACAGCCAAGTCGTACTCAGACAAAGACCGGCAGGAAGGTGACCAAGGTAAATACTTTAATTTTGAAGTAAAAACTGACTGTCATAGTGCCAAGTTGATTGCATGTATTGTTAATGAATACTGCAATATGCTGAGTGTTTAATACAGTGTAAGAAATTGAGACTGTTAACTTGTTTGCAATTCTTAGTCATGCCTACCTCACCAATAAATGTCAGAGAAAGAGAACTACTTTTCCTTGACCATATGATGATGTGTATAATCAGTAAAAACAGATCACCTGAGAGCTAATGAAGACCTACCAGTGCAGATACAACAATCCTAACTGTTCATCAATACATTGTTATATTTATATGTAACTAACTGATTAAGTTATCTAAGTTAAGTTTGCTTTCTATATGTAAATACTATGACATATTATGTTTTTTCACAGTGAGACAGGTGATACTTGCAAGTGGTATAATAAATTATACTTTTATCTATGGATTATGCAGTTTTATCATTATAGTATTTTCTTAAGCTTTCTGCCAAACCATACATTCCTAGAAGCACATTATCACCATAATCTCCATGCTCTAATTTTCTTGCAGTTTGTTCAAATAATTGAGATATGTGTATTTCCAGGGTACCTTGCAACACAGTTCATGATTAAGTGTTCACTATCTCACACATGACAATGAAGAGAATGGTACTCTTTACCATTAATTTCAAGATGCACATTTTGGCATGGTGTTTTTATAGCAATGTGTGTACCATCCCCAATCATTTTATAAAAACTTGTTTTCCTCACAAATTTCCCCAGCAGAGTTGTGGGTTGTTGTAGTCTGCTGGGCATCTTAACCTCTGTGAGTACTTTCCTGAAGAGGGCTTCAGTGACACCAGCTATTACTCTTGAAACACTTGACTGGTGCACACTTGTGGCATCACCAACACTTTGAAAACCACCAGAAGTCTTTAAGTGGTATAAGGGTTATAACAAGGGAGAGGTAAGCAAAATTCTTAAGATCAGCAACCAGGATAGAACAAGAAATAACAGGTTCAAGCTTGAAAAATTTAGGTTTAAGAAAGAGATAGGAAGAAATTGGTTCTCAAAGAGTGGTAGATGAGTGGAATGGACTCAATAATCACATTGTTAGTGCTGAGACATTAGGGAGCTTTAAGAGAAGATTAGACAGGTTAATGGATGGGGATGACAGGTGGAAATAGGTAGGTATATTTCATACAGGGACTGCCATGTATAAGCCTGGTTGCTTCTTGCAGCTTCCCTTATTTATGTTCTTATGTTCACTTGCAAAGAATCTCAGGGCAATTAACACGTGTTGCAATGGGCAGAACAACATGCCAGTTGGTGAAGCAACATGTGGATCTAGTTCCTGGGACAGCTGCACAATTTCTTCACACAAAAGTCTAGATATATTTGCACTTTCAACTAGTACTCCCCCCCTCACCCCCATAACCTACTGGACCACCCCCCATGAGGTAAACTAACTTAACATTTTGTAACCTCCTAACCAGGGGAGGATTTTGCCCCTCCTGGACACCCCTATATGGTAAAATAACCTAATCTAAAATTTTGTAACCTAAACGATAAGGCTTCACCTCCCCTGGACCCTCCATAAGATAAAATAACCTAACATTCTGGACCCTCCATAAGATAAAATAACCTAACATTCTGGACCCTCCATAAGATAAAATAACCTAACATTTTGTAACCTCCTAACCAGGGGGAGGCTTCACCCCCCCCCCCACCCCCAGGCCCTACATGAGGTAAACTTACCAATTTCTGACAAGTTAAAATGGGGCTACAAATGTTCCAAACAGTGAGATGTAGAACCTGCAAAGGGCTGCATTTTTTTCTTTTTTTTTTATGTAGGAAGGACACTGGCCAAGGGCAACAACGATCCAATAAAAACAAAATGCCCACTGAAATGCCAGTCCCATCAAAGGATCAAAGCAGCAGTCAAAAATTGATGAATAAGTGTCTTGAAACCTCCCTCTTGAAGGAATTGAAGTCATAGGAAGGTGGAAATACAGAAGCAGGCAGGGAGTTCCAGAGTTTACCTAAGAAAGGGATGAATGATTAAGAATACTGGTTAACTCTCGCGTTAGAGAGGTGGACAGAATAGGGGTAAGAGAAAGAAGAAAGTCTTGTGCAGCGAGGCCATGGGAGGAAGGGAGGCATGCAGTTGGCAAGATCAGAAGAGCAGTTAGCATGAAAATAGCGGTAGAAGACAGCTAGAGATGCAACATTGCGGAGGTGAGAGAGAGAGGCTGAAGACAGTCAGTTAGAGGAGAGGAGTTGATGAGATGAAAAGCTTTTGATTCCACCCTGTCTAGAAGAGCAGTGTGAGTGGAATCCCCCCAGACAAGTGAAGCATACTCCATACATGGACAGATAAGGCCCTTGTACTGTTAGCAGCTGGGAGGGTGAGAAAAACTGGCAGAGACTTCTCAAAACGCCAAACTTCATAGAAGCTGCTTTAGCTAGAGATGAGATGTGAAGTTTCCAGTTCAGATTATAAGTAAAGGACAGACCGAGGATGTTCAGTGTAGAAGAGGGGGACAGTTGAGTGTCATTGAAGAAGAGGGGATAGTTGTCTGGAAGGTTGTGTCGAGTTGATAGATGGAGGAATTGAGTTTTTGAGGCATTGAACAATACCAAGTTTGCTCTGCCCCAATCAGAAATTTTAGAAAGATCAGAAGTCAAGCGTTCTGTGGCTTCCCTGTGTGAAATGTTTACCTCCTGAAGGGTTGGACGTCTATGAAAAGACGTGGAAAAGTGCAGGGTGGTATCATCAGCGTAGGAGTGGATAGGACAAGAAGTTTAATTTAGAAGATCATTAACCCGTACGCTTCGGGCGACGGGAATTCCCGCTCGGGCGGAGGGCTTCGGGTGGCGGGAGTTCCCGTCCTCTGCTGTCCCGCCAAGATTTGTACTCCCGTGACGTAATTATTATTTCCTGTGGTTGATGGCATCCCTGCCCTACGTTTCACGCAACTTCCCAGAGCACTACAGACCACTATGGCGGACAGACATGCTGATAATGATTTCCCTGTGTCTGGATGCGTGGAGGAAGGGAGCGCGCCAGCGGGCCCCAGTTCCTCTACCCCTATAATCAGGGAGCGCACTAAGCCACCGCATGTGGTAAATTTGAATAACAGTGGTATCCTAAGAGCCTTGTTCGATGAGACGCTTTCTCCTTTGGAAAGCGGTGAGTCAGGGTCTGAGGAGTCGGTAGATGAATTAGAACAGATTGGGGCAGAATCTGTTTCTGTGGCATCTGTTCAGAACACACTGCCTCGCATCACCACGTCACAGTCTTTTCCTGCCTTCCCAGTCACATCTGACGATGAAAGTGACAAAGGGCATGTTGATGATCCTGGGAGGGAAAATGAGTCAAGAAGCGAGACAAAGGCTGAGCGTTGTGTGGCTGCAAAGCGTCGTTGCCGCTCGCCCTGCCATCAGACAACCTCCCCCACACCTTCGTCCTCCACACACTCATCACCAACACCTTCATCCTCCACACCCTCATTACCCACACATCCATCGTCTGCTTTCACCGCATCACACCCTTCACCACCTCGACGTAAGACCGCACGAGGACGTGTCCTTGGGGCTCGGCGTGGTATCAGGGGTGGCCGACGTGGTGCCCGTCGTGGAGTTCATGACGCTCGTGGTATGTAACCACAGCAGGTCCGTCATGATCTTTTTGACTTTGTGTGGGAGGACGGGGAGAACTTTGATCCTGAGCCTCTAGTTTTTGACAACAGTGAGGCAGGTGTACAAGCGGAATTTCCCTGCACTGCCACGTCGAGTGTGTTGCAGTTCTTCACTGCCTTTTTTGACCTAGCAGTGATGCAGTACCTGGTATGGGAGATAAACTGCTTCAGAGAGATCAGTGTTAGATGGTTAGCACCTTTGAAAGTCCCCAAGGAGTCAAAGATGAAAGCATGGACGGATGTGTCTGTTGAGGAACTGTACGTGTGGTTTGCTCTCACCATGCTCATGCCCCACGTCAAGAAACATGTTCTTCAGGACTACTGGATCGTTGGTGACCTCATATCCACGCCGTCATTTGGAAAATGGATGCCAAGGGACCGGTATCTCCTCATTCTTCGGTACCTTCACTTCACCAACAATTATGGACCGAAACCAATTGACAGGCTGTGGAAAGTGAGGTCGATCCTGGAGATGATTCGTGGGAAAATGCAAACGTTTTTCATTCCCTTCCAGAAAGTGGTTATCGATGAATCGCTAGTTCTGTTCCGGGGGCGTTTGTCCTTCATCCAGTACATCCCGTCAAAGCGGCATCGTTTTGGCATAAAGTTTTTTGTCATCTGCGACTGCCAAACTGGTTATGTGCTGGATTTCTTGGTTTACTCAGGGGCAGATATTGACATTCCTTCCAATGACCCCCACGGGTTTTCGGGTGCAGTTGTGAAGGCTCTAATGGAGAACTACTTCAATAAAAATCACATACTGTACACTGATAACTATTACACATCTCCAGCCCTGAGCCACTACCTCCTGGGACAGAAGACCGGATCCTGTGGCACCGTTCGTGCCAATCGCAAACACTGGCCAGCATTCCCTTCCGGGACCAGGAAGGGAGACATCATAAGAAAGAAGTCTGGGAAAATGCTGGCCCTACACTGGCACGACAAAAGAAAGGTCAACATGATCACGACCATTCACCAGGGTGCCATGGTAGATTCCTGCAAGAAAGAACGCGGTACAGGTAATGTTGTGTACAAGCCTGATGCCGTGGTGGATTACAATATCAACGTGAGGCTTGTTGATAAGTCGGACATGATGGTGGGCGAGATTGACTGCCTAAGAAAGTGCTGCAAATGGTACAAAAAAGCGTTCCTCCACCTCCTTGATATTACTGTCCTGAATGCCTATATACTTTACCAGCATCTGACCAAGAAAACGACATCAATGCGGGAGTTTGAGAAAGAGCTGGTGAAGCAGATCCTGGAGCATTACGGTACTGTTCAGGCCTCATGTTCATGGAGACATATCCCTGACCGTCAGGTCGATAGGCTGAAGGCCTGGGAGTGGATGTCGCGTCACAAATTGGCGCTCCTCCCACACCTGCCATCAGGGCGTAAGGGGTCCAGGCGCTGTCATGTTTGTGCTAACACAACACGAAAGGCACCAGCACGTAAGGAGACCTAGTACTGGTGTCTTGAGTGTAAAGTACCATTGTGTCCTGGATGTTATTCGGACTACCATTCCCTGGAAAATTTCTAAGAATGAGGAATGAACTTGTACATAGTGTCTAATAATATTTTGTGTATAAAAGGGCAGAAACAGCAGTAAGCTTTAGAGGGTGTTATTTGTGTGCAGTACATAAGTATATTTCTGTTTATGAAAGCATTTCTTATACATATGAAAGCAGAAAAGTCATTCAGTTTTGTTAGGAGTTATTTTTATGTAAGCTACAAACCTGCATAATATGTAGCCTAACGAGTGTATATACTTCATAATTGTATTGGGTTTATGGAAGTTTTTTTTGGGTGCATATAATAGCAGAAAAACACTTTCAGTTTCGAAAGGAGTTAATTTTATGGGCGTCAAACATGCGTAATGTGTAACCTAATATGAATAAACATGTAGTGCCTAATAATATTTTGTGTCTTGTATACAAAGACATAAATGGCACCCAGTTTTATAGGGTGTTATTTGCATGCAGTATATAATTATATTTCTGTTTATGAAATAATTTCTTGTACATATAAAGGCAGAAAACTCATTCAGTTTTGTAAGGAGTTATTTGTATGTATGCTACACATACGTAATATATAGCCTAATATGTTTATATATTCCATAATTTTACTGTGTTTATGATTTTTTTTGTGCATATAATGTCAAAACACACATTCAGTTTCGTAAGGAGTTATTTATATGAGTGTCAAACCTGCGTAATATGTAGCCTAATGAGTGTATATATTCGATAATTGTACTGTGTTTATGAAAGTTTTTTTTTCATATGATGACCAAAAAAAAACATTAAGTTTCGCAAGGAGTTATGTATATGAGCATCAAATCTGCGTAATATGTAGCCTAATGTGAATAATCGCGCTGGTATGAGAGAATGCATGCTGTGTACGTGGTGGCGCGGGGAGAGGGAGACCCAGGCCAAGGTCAACAGCACCCACACGAACAAGTGCGCTCGGCTTGGCCAAAAGTAGCACCTCTTCCCAACATCATATCTCTGCCGGGCTGCAACCTAGACAAATTCAATTTATTTCATCGTGAAGAGGAAGGATTGGCGGTGAGATAACACTAAAAACTACTATGTTTTCGTTTGAAATTACCCCACAGGGTACTGATGAAGAACACCTATTTTTCTGAAATTTATCAATACTGCTCGCGCGCTGAGAGGACGACAATAGTCCTCTAGCCCGAGGTCTATGGGTTAATGAATAATAAGAGAGTGGGTGACAAGACAGAACCCTGAGGTACACCATTGTTAATAGATTTAGAACAGTGACCGTCTACCAGAGCAGCAATAGAACAGTCAGAAAGGAAACTTGAGATGAAGTTACAGAAAGAAGGATAGAAGCCATAGAAGGATAGTTTAGAAATCAAAGCTTTGTGCCAGACTCTATCAAAAGCTATTGATATGTCTAAGGCAACAGCAAAAGTTTCACCAAAATCTCTAAAAGAGGATGACCAAGACTCAGTAAGGAAAGCCAGAAGATCATCAGTAGAGCGGCCTTGACGGAACCCATACTGGCGATCAGATAGAAGGTTGTGAAGTGATAGATGTTAAAGAATCTTCCTGTTGAGGATAGATTCAAAAACTTTAGATAGGCAGGAAATTAAAGCAATAGGACGGTAGTTTGAGGGAACAGAACGGTCACCCTTTTTTGGAACAGGCTTAATGTAGGCAAACTTCCAGCAAGAAGGAAAGACAGATGTTGACAGACAGGGCTGAAAGAGTTTGACTAGACAAGGTACAAGCACGGAGGGACAGTTTCGGAGAATAGGAGGGACCCCATCAGGTCCATAAGCCTTCCGAGGGTTTAGGCCAGCGAGGGCATGGAAAACATCATACACATACGGTGTAAACTGCAATAAAACCTAAGTATATAAATGTTCATCACTGAAGTGCAGAACATCCAGTGGGTCTGATACTTTCTCTATCGCCTTAGACCACGGTCAAATTCTTCCATCACAAGGAACTCCATCCTGCCAAAACAACACGACTGCCAGGAGCCACCAGTTCCCAGCAGAGCCTTCTGTCTGCATTTATTTGGGAGATTCAACGCATTTTATGTAGAGTTTTATCTCAAAACACTTCTGCCACCTTTAAATTACTTTTGAGAGCGAATATCAAAAGAAATAATGTTTAAAACACTAATGCCGATTCACTGTGGACCGGTGCCCTCCGTGAATTTTATATTTCACACCATATTTTTCCCAAAATTTCTCGCACACTGTTGCTGATCTATCTGGTGATTCATCAGTGCATTCCTTAACACGGAAGAGGAAGCATGTAGTCTCACTATGCTCTCACTGTTTCATAGGTTAGTATATGATCCCAATTGGACCTAGTGAAACTGTTTGTGTTTTACAGTATCCATGAGTTGTAATCGTGGTAAGTGTAATCATTAGAAGCTGTGTATGCAGCATTCACCTAGTTCCTGGTCAAGAGTATGGTAATATTGTTCATTGGTCTTTAAGCTAAGCACAAAACATTGCCAGTAGGCTATGAAGCCATATAATTTATTTTTATCTTTCATTTTCTAGACCTCAATTTTATCATGGATAGAAGAACCAGACTCACACAAAATGAACTGGAGCAGATGCTTCTCGAGGAAACCCAACAGAAATTTGGGGATGTATCTATGATGCCAATTAGTGATGAAACTCTTTCTGAAGAAAATGGAAGCCTAGCAAACCCTGTAGAAAGCCCAGAACATCAATCCCAGTCAACTGAGGTTGGTTGTATCACACTACCAGCTGATGAGAGTGTGCTTGACCCCCTGCCAACAGTAAACAAAGATCAAACACATCTAGACGATAGAAATGCGTCTGACATTGGTTTTGTTGACTTGTGTGGGGGAAATGTCACAATAACACCATTATATGACGCCGTAAGTGGAACCAATGGTGCACACTCCTCCACACACCCTGCAAGGCCCTCTATGTCACCTGTCCCAGGACCCTCGGGGCTTTGCCTTGACAGGAAATATCAACAGGGGAAAAAACTAGCATCTACACCTGCACGGAAGAAAAGACGTATAACATTTTCTTCTGAAGAAGACTCTGATGATATAGATTGTGGCATTAGTCCTATCAAAAAAATACCTTGGGGACTCGTCAAAGACACTATCGAAGACTCTACAGAAGACTCAGAAGACTCGATGGACAGTGATCCAGAATTCATCCTTGAAACAGAGCAGATGAGTGAGACAGACACAGAATCAGAAGAATGCAGCCAGGTAATAATAGAGCAGCCAACCAACAGTGATACCGAGGATGACACTGGTTCCTCTGAGGAAACACCAAACATATTTCCAATAACGTCAGCACAGCGTATAGCACCGAACAAAGTCATATGGGCCAGGAAACCTCTACGAAGACCTGTTCTACAACAGGCAATTACATCATATTATGTAAAAGGACTTGCATCAGACGAAGCTCGTGCAGCAAGACTGCCATCAGATTTCCTGGCCCTTCTGATGGATGACTACCTGTTGAACGAAATTGTTCGCTGCACTAACATTAAAATCGAAAAAATTAAAATTAAATATAAGTCAGCCAAAGAAAAGTCATCCATAAATAGCACATCACTAATTGAGATTAAAGCTTTGCTGGGGATTCTTATTCAGGCTGGTGCCAATCATGACGGCCACCTATCCGTTGAAGAAATGTTTAGTCCCCAATATGGTGCTTCATTATATAGAAGCACCATGAGTGCATTTCGTTTCAACTTTCTGTTGAGATGCATACGATTTGATGATATAAATACACGTGCTGAGAGAGAAAAAACCGACAAGTTTTTTAAGTTTAGACAGGTGTTTGAGAGCTTTGTCACCAACTGTCAGAAACACTATATTCCTGGCGACAAATTAACTATTGATGAACAATTGTTGGGATTCAGAGGAAAATGCCCTTGGCGTATGTACATACCTAGCAAGCCAGCAAAATATGGAATAAAAATGATCATGATATGTAATGCTGAAAGCTACTACATGTGTAACGCTTCAACATACCTTGGTAAGACAACTAAGCGGCGTAATGTAAATGTTGCACATGAAATAACAATGAATCTTGCCCAGCCATTCTTAGATGCAGGTAGAAACATCACCATGGATAACTGGTTTACGTCCCTCCCTTTAGCCAAGGATCTGTATGCAAAAAACACAACAGTTGTTGGGACGATTCGCAAGAAGCCTTACATTCCATCTGTCAGGCTTGGAAATGACTAGAATCGGCCAGTAAACACGAGTTCTTTCCTGTTTGACCAGAATACTTCTCTGGTCTCGTATAAGGTCAAAAAGAACAAAACAGTAATGCTGTTATCAACTCTCCATCATCAGCCTGCCATTGGAGATGATAGCAAACCAGAAATTGTGCATTTTTACAATAAAACTAAAGGAGGGGTTGATGTCCTTGATCATATGTGTGGCACATATTGCACAAGCCGCAAAACAAAAAGGTGGCCATGCTGCATGTTTTTTGGTCTACTAAACATAGCCATTGTCAATGCTTTCATATTATACAAGGAATCAGGCATAACAACATCTAGAAAGGACCAAAAGCGGCGGCTTTTTATGCATAAGATGGCATATGAACTAACCAAGCCATTGGCTGCACAAAGAGTGCAGGAGCGACTCATCAAGGAATCACTGCTGCAGACAGTGAAGGATTGCTTCGACCTAAAGGAACCTACACCACCAGTACAGCCTGCGTCTGGCAAGGCCCGTTGCAAGTTCTGCCACTGGAAGACTGCCAGCAGGTGTAGGAGTCGATGCTCTGAGTGCAACCAGGTAGTGTGCGCGCATCACTACAAACTCCTGTGCCCAGACTGTGTCCAGTAAAAGGAAAAAAAATATGTTCTATATCTGAGAAAAGTAATCATATTATGATGACTCGTGAATAATTTTGTTTGCCTTATGTACTACAAATAGGAACCTAAATTTTTTTCAGGAAAGTGAGTGCCCTGTAAAGGTTAGCTACATGCAAAGAAACGCTCCCATTTCGTTTTTTCTTTTTTCATGGAATCTCAATGTTTGCTTTACACATATTTGTGATATCTTTATTGAAGAACAACCTTATCATATTTTGAATGAGTATGTATATTTTTTTTATTTCTAGAAATCTCCATTAGAAATTACCAATTAATTGTATGAGAGGAATTGTTTATACCAAAGGAATTATAGTCTTAGAGAAAAAATATTTTTCTTTTTACTACAATTATAATTACAGCGTAGATCTGTTATATTTGTTATGATAGAAGCCTAAGGGACTTATATTTTTATATAAATGCATTATATAGCTCAGTAAAATTTTTGTTTGTATTATTTCTATCATTTTCCTATGCCTGTCCAATTGGACCGGTGACATCCATCATGTCATAACTATGAATTTAGCTACACAAAATCCTCCAAGATAAGTCATTTTCATGTGTTCCAGGAACATCATTTTTTGCTCTACACGGGCTGGTGATATTTTTTTTATTGAAGAGCAACGTTTCAGCATTATTAAGGAGTATGTTTTATTTAGTGTATTCCCTTATTGTATTTTTGGGAAATATTTTACCAAAGGAAGTAGTCTAGCGGAACTACATTTATCTTCTTATTTATTACAGTTAGAATTTCATGGTAGAGTTGTTATAATTGCTATGATAGAGGCCTAAAGAACTTGTACCTTCATATTTTTGAGATTATAGCTCAGTAAAATTTCTTTTCATATTTTTTTCTATTAATTTACTCAGCCTGTCCAATTGGGCCGGTGACATCGATCGTGTATCAGTTTTTTACAGAAAGCGTTCTAGGGTTAAGGGTGGTACCGAAGCAACCTTTACTAAAGGGACCTTTGTCGCTGATCGTAAGGAACCTTTACACCTTGAGCATCGCCCTTAAGCGGTCTGAGGGACCTTTAGCACTTAAAGGGCTCTGAAGACTTTTGAGCATCCGGCCCCAGGTAGGTAAAGCTCTTGGATCACCTGAAGATCCGCCACCCCAGCCGCACTCGGGGTGGCAGATCTTCAGGTGAGACAATCTGGGGTGGCGGATCTTCAGGTGAGACAAGCTGGGGTGGCGGATCTTCAGGTGAGAAAGATTGGGTTAGGGTACCAGCTGGGTCACTGCTTCGAAATGTTAACGAAACTTAAGGAGTTTACTACACTGCTTATCACATTCCACTCATCAGACCAAGACCGTGTGTGGTACGAGTAGACACCAGTCACACCACTGCTCCACAATGGCAGCCAATACTTTTGAGACAGTTGTTCTACCGCTGCTGACTGAAGACCCCACTCCTGTTATTACTTGGCTTCAGCAGGAGCTTCTAAGGCGTGCTGTGCAGTGTGAAAAATGCCACAACATGAACTGGACTAAACACTCCAAGTGTGTGGACCGTGTGGTGTGGAAATGCCAGACAAAAGGATGTACAAAGTATAAAGGAACAACAAGTATAAGGACTGGATCATTTTTTGCCCGGTCTAGACTGTCACTGCAGAAATGGGTTCATATCATGTACCTCTGGAGTGAACGCATTGGAGAAACAACAGCAAGTCGTCAAATAAACCTATCTGAGAAGACTACGATTGACTGTTTCAGCTTTTTCAGGGAGATATGTGCTTCGTACTTCCAAGCAAATCCAGTAATGTTGGGCGGGCCTGGGATTACTGTGGAAATCGATGAATCATGCTTCTCTCATAAGCCAAAACATCACAGAGGATGCGCACCCTACACTCCCACTTGGGTCTTCGGCATCGTTGACAGAAGCACTAAACCAGCGGTTGGATACATGGAAATAGTCGAGGCGAGAGATGCTGCCACCCTTCTTCCTATTGTATCTAAAGTGGTTCAGCCAGGGTCTATAATTCACAGTGACGAGTGGAGAGCATATCGTAATATCCAAGGTCTAGGATATCAACACAAAACAGTGAATCACTCAGTAAATTTTGTAGACAGGCGCACTGGAGTACACACGCAAACCATTGAATCCTACTGGAATAGACACAAGAGCTATATAAAGAAAATGCGTGGCTGCAAAAGAGATATGTTAAGCTCCTACCTGCAGGAATTCATGTGGCACGACAGATTCTCAAAAAATGCTTTTGAGAAGCTATGTGAACATAATTATTGCTGCACAATATCCATTATAAGTGCTTCACAGTGATGAACACTATTAATTGTATCATAATTTTAATGAAGTAAACTTTTTTCTGCTTTTTTTATATCCACTCAGTTTTTTAATGCGTTCATGTTTCAATAAATGACTTTTATGAAAAAAAAGGCTGATCTTAAAAGTGAGAGAGTCTGGGGTGGCGGATCTTCAGGTGAGACAATCTGGGGTGGCGGATCTTCAGGTGAGACAATCTGGGGTGGCGGATCTTCAGGTGATCCCTGTGGGGTGGCGGATCTTCAGGTGATCCAAGCTCTTGCTTGGTAATGTTAACAAGTGACTGTTAAGCCAGCCCTAAGAGTCCGTGCGTTGCCATGGCTGGGAGTAAATGAATCATACGTCTGGCAGCGAAAATATGGCTACGCGCGCACTTGATCACTTGAAATTAGCTGGTCACTTAAACCTACGACACTGGCAGTAAAAACAGGGCTAACCACACACAC
Organism: Scylla paramamosain; assembly: GCF_035594125.1. Lineage (NCBI taxonomy): Eukaryota > Metazoa > Arthropoda > Malacostraca > Decapoda > Portunidae > Scylla > Scylla paramamosain. The sequence goes on from NC_087161.1 coordinate 11,039,493, forward strand.
CATTTAAAAAATAGCAATGTAGTCTGCCCACAATCTTTAATCTACTAATTTCCTTCAATTTCCTCTATCTTACTTCTTCTGTCCAAACTTCAATGTTCTCAATCTTTCTACATGTAAAAAAAAAAAAAAAAAAAAAAAAAAAAAAAAAAAAAAAAGCAGGGATGCGTGTGCGTCTAGTCATTTGAAACTGGTGGTCACTTAAACCTACTATACCGTCCTAGGTTGTGGTCTGATAGGTTTAACTTTTCCTGTTTTTCATCAATTTCCATGCTTATATATTCCTTATAAAACTATTGCGTTTTAAGTAAGTAGTCGATCACACTTTCCTGTTCATATCTCATCGACAAAGTGAATCGATAAGCATTATCAAGATTATACATTTTTTGGTGCCTGGCAAGCACGCGCTCCTATTGGCTCTAATTTCTTATGTCAGAACAAACTCTGGGAATATACCTCCCGGCCAAGCCCATCCATATGGTAACGAGAGAAACCAGGTTTTGAAACTTGCCCCTTCGCCTGCGAGACATGTATGAAGTATAATGTGACTATGTGAAAGGCAACGTAATTCACGTTTAAACTGGTATAGTTACAAATGTATTCACACTTATAACAAAATATGCAAAATTATGAATTATGAGCTGTATATTATACCCGGTATGCTCCTTATAAAAATTTCACATTATTAATCTCATTCTATCAATGACATGATGACAGAAGCGACAGAAATTAACAAATACACAAACCAATACCACCAACCTGTTGCCTGCGGTACTGTGACTACTAACCTCACGGAGCAACTAAATGATAGCTGACTGTTTACACAGGCGCACTCCACACTCCACAGGCACTCTCCACTTCATTGATCGCATGGTTGTCGTACCGCACGTGCTAATTCCTGTTTGCCAAACATAGAACAAAAGCTGTTTCTTACCATTTTTCCTCATCTGCAGCCTTTTCCATGTTTTTTTTCCACAACAAGACTCTGTTGTCTTTTTTCATCTCTACTCTACCTTCTCTTAAGAAATCTATGCAGTCCTTCCATCTTTTCTTCAGCCTACTTAGTCTTACACCCACTTTTGTCCTTCTACCGATATACTGTTTATATATATATATATATATATATATATATATATATATATATATATATATATATATATATATTATTTTATTTATTTATGAATATATATATATATATATATATATATATATATATATATATATATATATATATATATATATATATATATATATATATATATATATATATATATATATATATATATATATATATATATATATATATATATATATATATATATATATATATATATATATATATATATATATATATATATATATATATATATATATATATATATATATATATATATATATATATATATATATATATATATATATATATATATATATATATATATATATATATATTATTTTTATTTTTATTTTCAAACAACAAAAATCCAGATAATATGGATAAAGATCGATTTTTTTTTTTTTTTTTTCATAGGGTGCAGTTGCATGAAGGGGCAGACCACCTAACAAGGGTCTCTGCCACGGAGGGATAATGGGAGAAGTCGGCAAGACATCACGAATGTGAAGCCAATGCGCTATTGGTTCGCTGTCGCCCCTATCCCCTTCACACCCAAAACATTACCAGCTGAGCACTGAAAATATAGTGGAACGCTGGTGTACTGCTTTTCATGTTTTTTTTTTTTTTTTTTTCCTTTTTTAATTGTTTCCTGTTTTTTCTTTTTTAGTTGTTGCTTCCAGGCTGCCCAACATCTGTGACCACAAAAGACTGCAATAGTGTTGTTGTGCCGTGCCAACAGGATTTAGACGGCAAATCGTACTTACAAATCAGATCATACAGTATTTTTCAAAATGGGTGAGAAGTAGGAAGTTGTCTTTGGGGCGGATATATGGATGGACGAGATTATGTCCACATATACATATACATGTGCATATAGAAGAAGGAGAAGCTTCAGATAAACTGTATCAGGTGAAAGATGGCCTGAAGGCTGATTTTTCTTGGGATACTATTCCTTAACCCAGATTGATCTCAAATAAAATATATATTTGCATATTGCTTATTGACCTTATATGAAAATATATGAAATTTAGCTCTCTCTCTCTCTCTCTCTCTCTCTCTCTCTCTCTCTCTCTCTCTCTCTCTCTCTCTCTCTCTCTCTCTCTCTCTCATATGTGATATTAGGCTTTAGAATTATTTAAAATTATGTGTGATATGTCACTGTACACTGAAAAGGCATCTAATTAGTGAATTTTCGCTTTACTGTTTGTGCCTTGTCATACAATCTACAAAAAGGAAAAAAAAAAAATGTTTACTACCATTTTTCCTGGAAACGTCAGATGTATTTCTTTCGATATTGTGGTTGTTTGGCATAAATATCATTGATAATAGGTTTACATAACATATTTTGGAAACTATAATGTACTATTCGAAGCTCAGACCATCAATTCTGTATTATTTTTCGTTTAGTATGCAAAAAGAAAATGGTAAATTCCTATAGCTCAACACAGGAGATCGCAATGTTTTGAGTGCATCCGCTGATCGTAAGCTCTCCTCACTGGGTTCACGTGTCTTGATGAGAGGAGTAAGAGGCCGTCTCCTGTATATTAAAGCTCCTTAATCTCTGCAGATTTTCTTAATCCGCACTTACCAAAATTTTGTTCAAACCTAAAAGGTACATGTAAATAAATAAATAGTGCATTATAATTAGTTGACCAAGAAAAGTAATTCTTTTCATAGCTCAAGATTTCAGCCAATAAGCAATACCGTTGTTACGTAACCGGGAGGCAGGGCTGCTTCAATTTTGGCTTTTTTTTTTTTTTTTTGAGCGTTTGGCCTAAGGGTATTAAGTTTAGCCTGCATTACCAAATCTTGCTTTTTCTTGAATATGTGGCTTAAATATATTCCATTTGGCCACAATAAGCTTATTAAATGGTGAGTTCATTCGCTGCCTCCTAACTTTTTTTTTTTTTTTTTTTAGTTGAATGCGCGTATGTTTTCCTTAGTTTTTCTTTTGTTACCATGGTAATCCATGCAATTTGTCCCATTTTCTCGTATTGCTATTGAATACCAATAAGGGGGAAAAAAATTAGACAAATCAACTGGGTGACGTTGATGGCGCGCGAGGTCCACGGCTATTTTATTTATTTGTTTATTTATTTATTTATTTATATATTTTTTTATTTTTTAACGTGGCTGATGTAATTTTAGTCTTCCTATCAGCATCAACCCATGTTCATGAATAAGCCAGGAGTACGTTGGTATGGTATTGACTACAGAAATACCGTATATTGTGTTGTGAAAAGTCAAATTAGTAAAATCGTTTTCCATCCCCCGAAATAAATCGTTCTGGTTGTTTATATTATGTAAAGATTGGGGAAAATGGTCTACTTCATTACCTTTACTTTTTTTTTCTATTATTCCGCCCATTAATGACGAAGCTAAGGTGGGACTCCGCTTCTACCAGTTGTTCCATAATGGTCTATCCTGTCATGGATAATTTCAGGCAATGTGTTGTGATGTTGCCTGGTGTATCCTGGTGCAGGTGGCTGGTGTGGTAGATCACAGAGCTACTTGTCCAGTTTCATTTTGAAAGATTCAGTGGTGTTTCCACTTAATAAGTGTCTTCAGTTCAAGTTGGCTAGATTTTAGAATTGGGATCCACTCCTTGACCACTGAAGAAGAAGCCAAAAGCCAGGTCACAGCCCACGGGATGCCCTGCTGCCGTGAGAAATACTGCCACATAGTTCATTTGGCGAGGCGATCCTCACAAAGACTGCAGCATTCTTCACCCCTTGCTGTTTGAAATTTATTCTATTTAGAAGTGAATGGGTGTCTTCCAAGACTTGTGATATTACAAGTTAAGTAAGAGAAGGACAGCTGATGGCTACCATGACAGCCTCCATAGTGTTTACTGGGCTCATAACACGACTGTGATCATTGTGCCATAGAAATATATTCTTAAGTATAGTTCCTTCATAAATATACTATCAAGAACGATGAAAAATAATGTATATATTTTCTTCAATCGCTGAAAATACACAAGCATCGGTGAGGGAAGAGAGGTGTACAATGACCATTTTTTCATAGAAAAAAAAAAAAATAAATAAATAAAATAAAATAATATATATATATATATATATATATATATATATATATATATATATATATATATATATATATATATATATATATATATATATATATATATATATATTACTCGGTGTTCTCTACAATTTCTTCATCAATATGCTTTATTTCAATAATTTAGGCTTTTCAAACTTCTTAAGTCAATTCAGTGGAAACCAGTGATATTTCTTTTTTTTTTTTTTTTTTTTTAGATTAAACCCCGCAAACATGCTGGCTTCAACAGCCTTTCGGTGAGGGTGGTACACGATGGTTCCACTGTTTTATGTAAATGTTAGTGACTTGGGATATGGCAATACGAAGTGACCGTTAGTGGATGGAGACTAGGGATACGGTCTAAAATGTCAGGCAACGAACGAAAATAATAATAATAATAATAATAATAATAATAATAATAATAATAATAATAATAATAATAGTAAAAAAAAAAAAAGTGGAGGGGTGCTGAAGCAGCAGCACTGTTGGAACTCCTGAAACCTTCAAATTATCAAAAGCTGCAGCACACACACACAAAGAGAGAGAGAGAGAGAGAGAGAGAGAGAGAGAGAGAGAGAGAGAGAGAGAGAGAGAGAGAGAGAGAGAGAGAGAGAGAGAGAGAGGTTTTGCGCTATGAATTAACTCACTCTTTAGCCATGAAATGAATTATGCGATAAATTATAAAGATAAAGAACTTTACGTCAAAACTTATGATTGGGAGAAAGATACAAAGAATACAGATCCAAAATATATTAATCTTTATTCTAAGAGCACTTATTAACAGCACATGCTCTAAATAAAACTAAGACAAGTAATGTTTTCTTTTTGGTTATTTAAATGCGTAAATGGGTACATGATCATACTTAATGATGCTGACTGAAAGGAAAAAGTGTTGCTGCGAGAAAAAAAAAAAAAAAAAGATGTTGTGGGAGTAAAGTAACCTGTTTTAACAGGAGGATAGGGATGGACTAGGAACAATAACTGATTGTATAGAGCAGTGATCGGAGAACAAGGGTAAATTATCCCAATCGGGATCTAAAAACAAATTTGGGGTAATACATGCGGTATGAGAGACACCTCAATAAGAGCCTCATTTTATTCGGGTTTATTCGGCGTTGTTAACAAACGTTTTCTTAGGCTTGGTGAGTGTGGTGAGCAGGGTTGAAAAAAAAAAAAAAAAATGCTTTAATCCTTGTTTGTCTGCACTGATTATTTGTTTCAGTCTTATGAGGCCATTTTCTTGTATTAAACTTGGCCAATGTTAAATTAAATCATAGTTTAATATACATTACCCAACACGACTTTTTCACATAGAAATCATAAGAAGGACTAATGATTAATCAGATCTGTTATAATAAAGTATCTAACTTACTTTGCATTAAATATATATATATATATGTATATATATATATATATATATATATATATATATATATATATATATATATATATATATATATATATATATATATATATATATATATATATATATATATATATATATATATATATATATATATATATATATATATATATATTGTAAGAAACGGTAATGATTCACTGGTGCCTGACTTACTGCAAGACCAGTACAGGATCAGTACATTCAGTACAGGACAAGTAGTCTTCTTTCTTATATATATATATATATATATATATATATATATATATATATATATATATATATATATATATATATATATATATATATATATATATATATATATATTAATTGGTTCCGGGGAGCCAGAAAATAATATAAAAAATCCACAATCTTCGGAAAAAATACATAAAATTAAATGAAATGAAATGAATGAAATAAAATGAAAAATAAAAATAAATAAAATTTGCACTACTACCTTTGACATAATACAACAAATATATAGAGTGCCCCATCAAGTTTCGCACCTAGTTGTAAATTCTTATCATCCCGATTTTCGCCCAATATCACCCTGAGTTTCACACGGCTTTGATAAGTGTTGGTCACATTTACCTACGGTTGGCGTCTCTCTCTCTCTCTCTCTCTCTCTCTCTCTCTCTCTCTCTCTCTGAAAGTAAGAAAAATCATAAGGATTGCTAAATAGAATATGGCTGATTGAGAAGGAAAATGGAATTACGTATATACGAGAGTGAGAAAACTGAGAAATCATGAAGCGGAAAAGGCATAAAATGAATGAGAGAGAGAGAGAGAGAGAGAGAGAGAGAGAGAGAGAGAGAGAGAGAGAGAGAGAGACCGCAATATCACTCCCTTATTCATCATCTCTGACAAATATGAGGGGGAGGTGACAGGGAGGGAGGTTTGAGACAAGAGGAAAGAAGGGAGAGGAAAGGTAAAATGGGAGGAAGGGAGAGGAAAAAAAAAAAAAAAGTGGAAGGGATAGAAGGTGTATAGGAGAACAGTGGCTCGCACAGCTGGTGAGTTAGTTTTGAGATTTTGTTTGTTATTCTGATTGATTTTTTTTTTTTTTATTAAAATTTCAATGCTCGCACGAATGGGGAGTTTGTCTTACCAGTTTTGGTTCGTTTTTCCGATTGAATTTTTATTAAAGTTCCAATGCTCGCATGTGTGGCAAATTAATCACCGGTATGCCAGTTTTGGTTCGTTATTCCGCTTAAATGTTTATTAAAATTTCAGTGCGTTATTGCAGTCGTACATTATTATGACCATGCGTTGTCACATACCTTATTGTGTGTGTGTGTGTGTGTGTGTGTGTGTGTGTGTGTGTGTGTATATATATATATATATATATATATATATATATATATATATATATATATATATATATATATATATATATATATATATATATATATATATATATATATATATATATATATATATATATATATATATATATATATACACACACACACCATACCTATGAATATTAGGTCAGAACCTGCTGAGTTACGAGTGGTTGCTGGCTGCTGAAATACAGGACTCGGTATAGGTTCGCTATGGGCAGAGTTGCCGATAATCTCAGCTGTTTCAATGTAGGGGTCGGTCAGTGCTCCCAGTTTTCTGAAGAAGCATATTTTTAAAATCTCTCTCTTTATACATTTTGATGAACTGTACCTATATGTTACAGAACATTAATCTTAAGTGTTTATGCTAACAGTATCCACGGGATCTGATGTTCTACACTCTACAGAACAGTTCTCATAAACTAAATAGCAACTACACTCTCGGTGTTTTCCTATTTATTTATAGTCTACTACATATTTAGTTTGAAACATTTTTCCAGTGGTTTCTTTAGTGACTAATGAATTATCTGGCAAATCTCCAAAAGACTCGATCAATTATTATTTGTGCTGCCAGGGTACTGTGACAACTGAAACCGTGCCAAGACGAAAGACCCAGCTAATATTAAACATCGAGTTCTAAAAAAAAAAAAAAAAAAAAAGAAAGGTGGGAGATACGAGTTTATACCAAACATCATGAGACGGAGCAGAAGGACGTGCACAGTTTTAAAGTAATTAGCTGCAATGAAATCGGTGAAAAGGAAGAGATGCAAAGAGTGTAATGCCTTTGCCACACTGAGTAAAGAGAAGTGTGAGGAGTGTGCAAGAGAGAATGAAGAAAAAAGCTGGTCAGGTGACCGCTGTAGGAGTGAGGTTAAGGATGGTCAGGATGATGTCTGGATGGTGTGCCAAGGCTGATTCCACGCCAAATGTAATGGAGTGAGTGAGGAGAAAAATGAGCTTCAGGAAAACATGGAGCCTTGGTGGTGTAAGAAGTGCATCATGATGGCTATGAAACATCCAAAAAGCTGAGGGAGGAGAAGGAAGAGTGGAAGCAGGAACATGAAAAATATGGTGCTTAAGTCAAGGAGAGACTATCTGGGAGCACTTGACAGAGAGAGAGAGAGAGAGAGCATGTCACTTAAGGAGAAGATTAACCTACTGAAAAGTCAAGACAAGAAGATAGACATCCCCAGAGGTCTTGGATGGTACCGTGCCATCCAAGTGGACCACACATGCAGGAAAGCAGAGCACCACAGCAACAGTTGAGACTTCATCGACTGACAACCATCAAGGAGCAGAGCAGCCCAGGCAGCAGACAGGAGGTAGCTCAGGGAGAAAGTGTGTAGCCAAGACACCAGACAATGGAGGAGGACACTGCAGGCAAGTCAGGGAGAAACAGAATAGTCCTGATAGCAGACAACAGAGAACACAGCAGGCAACTGACAGAGGACAGAACAAGGAGGAAAAGTGTAGCCCAGGCCACAGGCACCAGAGGAGGACACTACAGGCAAGAGGCAGGAGACAGACACAGTCGACAGCAACCAGGACGAGGAGGCAGCACAAGGAGGAGTTGAGCAGCGCAGGCAGCAGCAGACACATGAGTAGGTGTGCAGCCGTGGAAAAAGACTGCTGACGAGTGAGGGGGAAATGACTCCACATGAAGACATCAGGTAGGTTACAGAGAGAAGTGTGTTTGTTTGGTGATAGTCTCTTGAGGGGAGTTCGGAGAAAGATGCATTTACTGTAAGAGGCTACTACAGGATCATGGACAGGAGTAAGCCAGGTGAAAATGTTAAGGACATTAAGAATAATGCAGGAGCATCTAGCTGATATTGGCCAAGATGACTTGGTGGTTTTGGAAGGTGGAGGTAATGGATTGTTAAGTACAGGTGGTCAGGAAATGGTAAGTGCATATGAAAAACAGTAAGGATGGTCAAGGAGAGCGTGAAACAGAAGCCCTTAACCCCTAAAGGACAGGGACATTCCTCGTCGACATCCCTCCCAGCCGGGCTAGTTTTGACAATTCAGCAAAAATAGGTCATATTCTATTAACAATTTCTCACCTCTACCTTGACCAGTTGCTTAATTAAAACGTAATAGCATCTCACATATCAATCATTCCTCTTCAATCTCCTGCAAGCCCAAATTATGTGGTTTCTCTGTGGTGAAGTGAAGTAACTTTCAGTGCTTTTTCAGCCTGTGTTCGGATGGATGCATGCCATGTGACAGCCTGGCTGGGACCCCAGCTGGGGGCCCTTAAGCCTACTTTATTTGCTTCCCTCACCAGTTTCTCACATGAATGCCTACATCTATAATTTTGTAAATGCACCAAAGGAAATAGTATTGCTGTCTGTCACTTATAACATGCAAGAAAAATCTAGCTGGGAGGATACATGAGTGAAACATATTCCACGAGTGTTTTATTTTCTCCGGTAAAATCACTTTTGAGACTTGAGAGAGTAACTTCCAACTCCCTCCCAATAGTATTTCTGCTAAGAGGTTGTTTGGAGCAAATTTACTCCTATGTGGAGTGGAATTCGCAGGCTGCTTATCCTCGTCCAAAGAATCAGAGGAAGAGGAATTATTACCCCCTGTAGCCATCACTATGGTTCACAGGACACTAAGGCTCAGAGGGAGACATCATTGTGAGCAAAGGCTCAAAAATTCGCGTGGAAATTTGAAATTAACCTTGAAAAATGCCAATCAACTATAGACACCACCCACCCTCTACGATGCATCAACTATAGATGCCACCCACCCTTTTGTGGTTAATTGTGTGTATTCCCAGAAGGCAGGGGATGGAAGCATCAATGTTGAGAAGAGAAGATGGGTGAACAGGATGATGATGGAAAAGCTATAGGAGTGTTCATGCCATGGGCTACAGCTGTGAGAGAGGATGAGCTGGAGAGAGGTGTGGGGCTGGGATGGCGTGCACATATTGAAGTTGGGGATAATTTGGATGGCATGGAATGTGGTAGAGTGTGCCCAGCACAAGGAGTAGGATCAGGCATAGGATAAGGAGTGAAGAGGAGATGCTGTTGATGTTCCTAAATACTAGAGGATGGAGCGAAGAAAAACGGAGAACCCTAGCAGAGGAAGGAGATAAGTACAACGTGATAGGATTGGGTGAAACAGGTTGGCATGACAACACCGAATGCAAGGAGGGTGGATGGAAAGGGATAGACAGAGGGAGGAAAATAGTAGAAAAGAAAGGAGGGGGAGTAGGAATTATGTTGAGAGAAAAGGCAGGTAGGAACAAATGATAGACGAATGGTGGACGACGATAGTATATGTGGGAGTAGAAGGACATGGTAACTACAGTGACAATAAGAAACTCTATGAGATGATGACAGACAAAATAAAAGGTAGGAAAGGAAAAAAAAAAAAAAAATGGGGATGTTACTTTGTCTTGTCATCTACAAGGAAAAAAATATCTACACCATACTTTGGCTTGTTATTTACAAGGAAAAGTATCTACACTGTACAAATTTTTATTTTGGAATGATATATAACATAGAGAAAATGTAATTAAAATATTAAAAAAATAAATCTTTTATTCATATTCTAGTGATGAACAGTACGTACAGTCCATTGGCTAAAAATGCTAAATAGAGGTCAGGAGCTTCTTTTCTCATCATCTGCCAACAGAAGTAATCTTGGTGATTGAAATACTCTTTGATTGATGCCACACATTATTTTCAATATACGAATCTTCACATCAAGCTAGGATTTTTCAGTTCATTGAATATGAGCTCTGATGTTAGAATCAACGTAATATTGCTGCTGATTTACAGAAAAATTACGAAATTTGAGTTGGTTTGAACTAGAGTGAGCTGGCCAGTCGTCGGAATGGATTATTGAGCCTTCAGCAATTTCCCTCTGAATAACTGGGTGAAGTGTCTCACGGTCTCTTCTTTGAACTTTGACACTAGAACAAACATTCAACTCATGCTTCAAACTCTCTAACCAGACATTTTCTCTCGAAACCAAGATGAATGTTTTCTTTGTTCTTGATAAGTACAACTTTTCTTGTTATAGATCACAATATAAAGTGTAGATCACATACAAAAGTAGATTCATAACATATAGATCGCAATATAAAGTGTAGATTGCATACCAAAGAAGATTCATGAGAGGTAGATAACAAGCCAAAGTAGCACCAAAATGGGCTATAATGGGAGACTTAAATGGGCATATTGGACTCCTCGACGAATGTGTGAATGGAAATGGTCAACTAATCTTAGATTTTGTTGACCGAGTAGGATGCAGAATAAAGAACTGGAAAATGGAAAACCCATTAACATGGAAGGATAGGAATAATTAATTTGCAACTGACTACATACTGTTAAATGATGCTCTAGAGAAACAAGGCTGTAAAATATGGAAAAATTAAGACAGGCATTTCGGACCATTTTATTATAGGAATTACGAGTTGAAAGATTAGAGGAAATAAAGTAGGAAAGGAAAAGAAGTGGCAGGAATGATAGGACATTAGGAATGGTGACTGGATGGATGAGACAATGCCTGGAGACTTAGTGATTGGAGAGGGGAAGACTATAGATGACTGGGAAAAGGGCATCCAGGAGACCAAGCAGAAGGCTAGAAGAAGGACGATAGTAAAGAAAAGATTCAAGGTATAGGGAAGGAGGTCAAACAGGCAATAGGTAACAGAAAGAAAGAGAACAAGGAACAAAGGAAGTTATCCACTCTAAAGAAGAGACATGGGGAGGTGTATGAAGCAGAATGGAGAGAAGCATGGTACTAGTATGTTGATGCAAAGAAGGCAGCAAATGAAGTGATTGGGAAGAAGATAGCAAATTGGGAAGAACAGGTGCATGTACTTCATAACATGCCCCACGGAAAAAGGGAAAAAAGGAAGGGTGGAGGAGACTGAAAAGAAATTTGGGTAGAGCAGATGGTCACTAAGAAATCAAGCTGAAGGTAGAAGGCAGGAGACAACATATGAGGTGATCACTGGCAGAGTAAAGGAGTTTTGGAGACAGGTAATATGGAAAGAGGAAAGGGATGAGGTAATATAAAATGTGGTCATACACAGTGAAACAAGGAACATGAATAGGATAGAGATAGATAGGCAGGATACAGACTTAGTTTTAAAGGCCATTAAAGAAGGGGAAAACAGGTTGAACTGATGAGATTGTAGGCGAGTTCATAAAATATGGAGGAGAAAAACTAAGTCAAGCTTTAGTTTCATTGTTCAGGGAAATAACAGAAAAAGGGGATGTGCCACGAGACTGGAAGAAAAGCAGGGTGACACTTATCCATAAGGGAGGAGGTAAGCCAAGGAAATAAGAAGTTATAGCCTCATAGCAGTGGTAAATGTAATGGGTAATGTGTTTGGGTGGGTGATGAATAATAAAATAATGAAGTGGGTAGAGGAACAGATTTTAGGAGAGCAAAGGTGATTTAGCTTAGGTAGAGGTTTAGAAAATGCACTTGTTTTGAAAGAGCTGATAGAAAGAACTAAGAAGTTAGGAAATGAGCTATATCTAACGTTTATAAACATAGAAAAAGTGTATGATACATTGAATAGGAGTAAACTATTTTAAACTATTTAAAATTGTGAAAGGATGGGTTATATTTCTAAAAAAAAAAAGACAGGAAAGGAAAGGGAAGACATTGGGAGACAATATAAAGACTTAACCAACTCAGGGAGACATGATGTAAACAGACAATCTTGACCAGTGTCCTCAGTGTCCTGCTAAGATTTGGCATCAAAACATGGTTGTTTCTTTCATATGTGCCAGGATTTATAGTTTTATGTTAATTGTATAACTTAAATGGATAAAGTAAATTTATATGGAGAGGAAAAGAAAGCATTCATCTCAAGATGAAGATACATCCCAAACCTGAAATAATATGCCCAGTATTTAGCTCGTTTTGCCACATTTATTGTTCTCTGCTTGGTAGTGGGTAAAAAAGTTCATATTTTACTAGATGGTTTAATTGCACACAAATGACTTGTGTGTGTGTGTGTGTGTGTGTGTGTGTGTGTGTGTGTGTGTGTGTGTGTGTGTGTGTGTGTGTGTGTGTGTGTGTGTATATATATATATATATATATATATATATATATATATATATATATATATATATATATATATATATATATATATATATATATATATATATATATATATATAAATTCAACCATCTGGTGAATCTGGCAGTTTTTTTTTTTCTCTCTTTTCAGACCACAGTGAATGCCCCAATTCCCTGGAGATGTGTTCTAAAACCCCTCTCATTATATATATATATATATATATATATATATATATATATATATATATATATATATATATATATATATATATATATATATATATATATATATATATATATATATATATATATATATATATATATATATATATCTATCTTGATGTACCCGTACCTATATTGTAGAGAATATTAATCCCAAGTGTTTATGGCAATAGCATTCATGTAATTTCGTGGTATACACTCTCTCAAAGTTATTATTAGGCTCTCAGTATTTTCATATTTATTTTTAGTCTCCTGCTACATTTTTCATTGGTTTCGACAGTAACTAATGCTTTACTTGGTGAGTACCAAAAAGAATCAAGTAAGTATTACTTATTGTGGAAGGCTATTTTCATGGCTGAGACGAAAGGACTGACTGTTATCACAGTGCCCCAAACCAAAACAAGAGATACTAGTTTGCAGTGCTGCTGTAAAATGCCAGTCTATACATGTACTGTGGCTGATTGTACTTAAGTATCACAAAAAAAAAAAAAAAAAAAAAAAAAAAAAAAGTTAGGTGGTTCTTATTTCCAAAGAAGTGAGAGGCAGAGATTTCAGGAGACACGATGTAGACAATCTTAATTACTGTCCTAATACAATTTCACATCAAAACATTGTTGTTAATGTTGTATATGTATGTGCCAGGATTTCTAAATGTGTATTAATTGTATAACTTAAATTAATAAATTAAATATATATGGAGAGGAAAAACAGCATTCACCCCAAGGTGATGATACCTCCCAAACTGGAAATTATGTGGGTAGTTTTTAGTTTATTTTATCATGTTCCTTACTATCTGCTTGATGATAACAGACAAATATTTCCTTAATATTTGATTAGTTGGTTTGGTAATAAACAAATGGCATAAAGATCTTTCAAAATTCTTTTCCTGCATATCGAGTTCTTTGTGTAAAATCAAGTCAGCTAGTGAATTTAACTTTTTTTTTTTTCCAGGGATTCCGACCATCTCAAATTTATTTTTGATTAGCATATATAAGTGTACATACTTTTAAATCTGGGAAGGAGTAATTTTCAGTTAAATAAAAAATTTTAGGAGGTAACACCCAAAAAGTTTCCCCACCACTGGTATAGAGGATGGCAAAGAAAATGATGATCAAGAGGTGAAATGGTTGATATACCTTACCACTAATTGATTAAAAATATAAACAAAAATATAGCTCTCAGAAACAAATGAAATATTTTATGTATTTGACAATAGATCAGAGCAAAGCCTAGGTGGGATTACATCTTAGTACTGGATGAGGCTCATAGCAGGATACATTACATTTTAAGACTAACTAAACCACATCCCAGCATTATGTATAACTAAGCATGAGATTAGGTATTACTCTGACTGTAGCACACTTCATCGTAGCCCTGGGCAAGACACATCAAGATCAGGGTACACGTCATCATAGGATATATCACATACATTGTAACTGTGCAGTTCGCATTTCAGCCCAGAATGGGGCTGAATGTGGTGCACACTTTAAACCGAGATACAACACATTTCAGACAGGTAAAAGGTGCTGCTCAGCTCCTTATAGGGCATATCTCTTCCAAATGTGGATCGCTTCAACCAATTTCAATCCAGTAACCCAGTAGGGGCACATCTCATCATGGAATGAAGTTTCATATGCATTATTTATTTATTTAATGGCATCACAACTTAATCATGTGGCATCAACACAGGATGGGGAACATCACAACCCTTTCTTTTCACAGGTGTATTGTGGTCCATAGTAAGGCACATCATAGTACAGAACAGAGCATGTTTCAATTCATGTTGGTGCACACCTAAAACATGGAGTGGGGTATACCACAAATATGGGAAGAACTATACCTCTTAGTATTAAGAAGACTGCATCACAGCACAGGGATACTTTACATTTGTCTCAAGGTGGTATATATCCCAACCCAATATGGGGCTTGTTCCAAGCTGGGTTAAGGCAATATATGTAGAATAACAGACTAGTGATATAATATTTGGTAAGTTGTGCGAGTGTCAGTGTCAGTTAATGTGTTGCTCTAATGAGGGCGTGGCACTATCCTGGCACTGCACTGTGTGGCCAAGACAGCAGAAAGTGAAGGAGGGAGGTGCTTAGGAAGGGCCATTACCACTTCTTGGGGATATAACCAATGGCAGGTCGGGGTCGCCGAAGCCGCCTCCGGAGTGCCATCCGGCGTTTATAAGCGAACTTTGAAAGTTTCCGGCGGCGAGATCCATCAGCCACCAACCGAATGGTGTTGTGGTGAGGAAGACCAGGAGCTGTGCTATTGTGACGTAATGTCTTCATGCAACGGCGGTAGAGGCGACCCTGCAGCCACTCACACCGTCCCTCTGGTCCTCGCAAGCACACCTAAAAATACACCCTTCTTATGGCTTTTTACACATAAATGCACACACACACACACACACACACACACACACACACACTGATCAATTAAATAAGCAAAAGTAAGTAACAGGACAGAGAACCTGTAAAACTTCTGGTGGAACATTATTCTAGCAGTGTTGTAATGAAGAGATGAATAATTACATTGGTCAGTCTTACTCTTTAATTGATGCAATAATGTACAAAGTACAGTAGTAGTAAGTCATAGAGTGGCTGACCCCTAAGGCATGCAGTGGGAATCACAAGAGTGCCAATTTATGTTAGTGATAGGTGTGGAGTTAGCCAAAAATATACTTATCCATACACACAAACACCAGTACATCAGTTGCCAAAACAAATTAAATTGATAATCTACAGCCAGAAGCAAATCCCAATATAACATGAAACTTGTTCAGACAATGATATGTATATGTAAAATCAAAAGAATGAAACAGGTTTTGATTATAGAATGATCTTGTGAACATCAGCATTATTTATGAAGTTGTTATATATATATATATATATATATATATATATATATATATATATATATATATATATATATATATATATATATATATATATATATATATATATATATATATATATATATATATATATATATATATATATATATATATATATATATATATATATATATATATATATATATATATATATATATATATATATATATATATATATATATATATATATATATATATATATATATATATATATATATATATATATATATATATATAAACAAACCTAACCTAACATTTTTAAGTAAAGGAAATGCTGGAAATATGACCATTAAAGCAATTTTACAGAAATTCACAATGGATTTCATGAAATCCTTGATGACACAGATTCCTTGTAAGAAATAAACAAACAAATATATATATATATATATATATATATATATATATATATATATATATATATATATATATATATATATATATATATATATATATATATATATATATATATATATTTATTTGCTTATTATTTACAGGGAATCTGTGTAATCAAGGATTTCATGAAACCCCTAGTGAATTTCTGTAAAATTTCTTTAATGATCATATTTCCTGCATTTACTTTACTTATAAAAGGTTAGGTTAGGTTTGGTTTACAGTTAGGTTACTGTTGATTCAGTGTAACCAATCAATCATACTAGATCAATTTATAATAAATTTTCACAGCATGAAACTTGTAGGCCTTTTAAAATTTGAAAGCTCATTTGTATATTCTATATTTATTTTCAAGGATACATGATTGATTTGACAGAATTAATCTACAGTAACCTAAGCAGACTAAACCAAACCTAACTTTTACCAGAAAAGAAATAATACTAGAAATATAGCTATTGAAACAGTTTTTTTGATAAAATAACAAGAAATTTATTGAAATCCCTGATTACACTGATTCCCTATAACATAATATATATATATATATATATATATATATATATATATATATATATATATATATATATATATATATATATATATATATATATATATATATAATCCAATGTATGCATAGTGCGAGCAAAAGTAAAGAATAATATAAATACAAAAATATATGCTTAGAAATAACATAAATACCGAGGAAAAGTTTGTTTTTTCAGTTTCGTGAAGAAAACAAAAGAAAGAAAACTGCATAAGCTACTATCTAAGTTGAAGAAAATGGAAGGTTATGGGAACAAAAGAAAAAACAATTTAAAAATATCTAAGGAAATAAAAAGCATCCAAGAAAACCTTAGCAGGCAATTATTACAGTAGTAAATTTTTTTATGCAAGATTTGCTGTGGCCAAGGGAAACAAAAGTGATAAAAAAAGGACTATTGAAGATACCAGTCTCTAATGGAGACAGTCCTAGAATGGATCCATGGTTGTCATGTCTTGAAACATCCCTCCAGAAAGAGGTTGTCATAGATAGTTCAGAAGCAGGAGGGGAGTTCAAGAATTTACCAATGAAATGGATGAAAGATTAACTCGTGGTTAACTCCTGCATTAAAGAGGTGAACAGAAGAACAGTAAAAGAAGGTAGGGAGGCCACAAGAGAAGGGAAAGCATGCAGGTAGCAAGATCAAAAGAGCAGTTTGACTGGAAGTAGCAAGATGTTCAACCTTGCAGCAAAGAAAGAGTAGCTGAACACAGAGAGGAGGTGATGAAACAAAATACTTTTGATTCCAACCAGTTCAAGAAATCAGTATGAGTAGAACCACCGTATAAAGTAATCCCTTAACTATCACAGGTGTTACGTTCCAAAACCCTCTGTGATAGGTGAAAATCAGTGAAGTAGAAACAGGACTGTGTTCATTAGCATGACTCAGGCTGCCTGGGCAATCCAGGTCGCCCAGGCTGCCCAATTGAACGGTTTTGGGCACCTCCCAGGATGCTGTAAACAAATCATCAATGTTGCATTGGAAATGGCAACATTCTATCCAACTCTGTAGCAGTAAACATATAGCTGATGCTTATCTACTTGGTGATTTGAATTACAGAGCACTTGCTGTCCTTGGCGATGAGGTTCCTGGTGAAGATCTGTTACTAATATCATTAATTACCCATTCCATTTCCTTTATTTTCATTCTTTTATATATTTAAGACAGTACTTTACTTACTAGTGCATGTCACTGCATGTATGCAGACAGTATTGTAGTCATCTGCAATAAATGAGTGAGTATAACACAGATATAAGTATGGTTGGGCAGCCATTTTTGTTGTGACATCATTACAGCACAGAGCGCACCAACTCCTTGCTTATAAACCTTTGCTACACTCTTAAACACTTTTTAAACTCAAACTTACTTTCATACACATCCTTATGTATAAAACAAATTGAATTTGCTACACTCACCTGTGAAGACACTACAACTTGACTGATGATAATGATGACAGTATGTGGGATTCTTTGTTTAGTCATCTACATTACACTATGTATTTTCTTTTAATATATTTTAATTAATGTGTTATATATATAGTACAGTACTGTACTATTTTTATTTTTATTTATTAATTTAATAATTTTTAGGCTAGAAAATGCTTATTCTACCACAAAAATAATTAAAATCTAAAAAAAATATAAATACCTACTGGCCACTGAAACCTGCAATATACTGAGGAGTTTGCAATGTAAATTTATATATATTAACCAGAAAAAATAACAACAATGTACTTAGGGCACAACTGGTGAACCTGCGATAGTCGAGGGATTACTGTATGTGAATCATATTCCATGCATAAGTGGATCAGGCATCTGTATTAGAGTTAGCAACTGGGAAAAAAAAAATGACAGATAGCTAAGAACATATAACTTCAGGGAAGCTGTTTTTAGAAAGATGTGAGATATGAAGTTCTCAATTTAGATTTTTTGTAAAGGACAGACTAAAACTAGAAAAGGGGAGACAGTTGAATGTGACTTGAGAGGATAGTCATCTAGTAAGTTGAGTTGAGTCAGTAGAAGGAAGAATTGGGTTTATGAGCCATTGAAGAGCAATGAATTTGCTCTTCCTCAATAAGAACTTTTATAAAGTTCAGAAGTTAGGCATTCTGTGACTTGCTTGCATGAACTGTTCACTTTCTGAAGGACTGGACATTTAGGGAATTATGTGGAAAATGCAGAGTGGTGCCATCAGCATATAGATGGACAGAACAATTTGATTTAGAAGATGATGAATTATAGAAAGAGCATGGGCAAGAGAACAAAATCCCAAGGAACACCACTGTTAGTAGACTTAGGAGAAGAACAGTGTCCATCTACCACAACAGCAATACAAAGGTCAGAAAGGAGACTTAAGATAATGTTACAAAGAGAAGTAGAGAAGGTGTAGGAGAATAGTTTCGATATTAAAGTTTTATGCCAGACTAAGATTCAGTGAGAAAAGCCAAATCACTTGTAAAATGGCAACAATGGGGCTTATACTGGAGATCAGATATAAGGGTGTGGAGTGATAGACGTTTAAAAATCTTCCTGTTAAGAGAGAGAGAAAAAAAAAGATCAAAGGAACAGAGTGATAGTTTGAAAAGTTACAATGATCATCCTTTCTAGGAACAGGATGCATGTAGGCAAAATTGTAGAAGAAAGGAAAATTAGATGTTGATAGAGTTGGAAAAGTTTGATCCGGTAAAACGGGAGTGCAGAGGCACACCACTTATGAACAATTACAGAGTGCCCACTAAGTACATAGGTCTTCTGAAGGTTAAGGCCATTAGGAAGAATCTTGGTAGGAGACAAAAAATACTCATAGTTGGAGGGTGGAGGAGAGGAATAAGCCTAGAATCATTGAATTTTTAGCTACTGTAATATCTGAGCAAATAGTTCAGCTTCAAACATGGATGAGATGGCAGTGGTGCCATCAAGTTGAAATAGAGGAGGGAATGCTGACAAAGAAAAGCTGTTGGAGATTTTTTGGCTAGGTGCCAGAAGTCAAGAAAAGAGCCAAATTGGGAAAGACTCTGACATTTCTATTGTTCAGAGGGATTTTGGCTAGCTGAAGAACAATTTTAGCATGATTCCTGGCAGAAATGTAAAACATGGGGTTTCAGGAGATGGAAGGCACAAGTACCACCATTTGTAGCATGATAACGGGATGAGTTGAACCAAGGCTTAGAATGTCTAAGGCGAGAGAAAGAATATGAAATGTACACCTCCATGCCAGACATGATGAACTCCAATATGTGCTCAGCACACACAGACAGATCCCTGACATGAAAGCAGCAGTTATTGCATGGAAAATCAAAAATAATATCTCCTAAGGACCTCTCAATTAGTGAATACCAATATACATCTGCTAGCTATAGACAAACCAGTGTTAAAATTGATTCAGTCAGCAACTTGTGACCATACCCATGAAGCAGACCATCCTATAAATTGTGAAGGATTTAAAATTCCAGCTATTGGTAGGAATGACTCTGAGCTGCTCAAGCTGGAGAGTATTCTGCAGTGTGTTGAGTGTCCCATGATCGGGGATCTAGTCTACAATGCCACACCTCAAGTTTCAATGAGTTCATTGAGATGTCTTAGCTTAGTTTCATTTGTTGTCTGTGAATCTTTCTTTATGCTAGACTTAATCTAATGTCATATTTTAGCTATTATATTTATTTTTACTTCACATGATTTTAACCGTTTTTAGGTCAGATGACGGAGCATGTGGACTCTGAAACATTGCATTAAAGATGTAGGTATATTCCAACCCTGGTCTTGATCTTGATTCTAGATTTGACATCTCTCTTTCCACACTCTTCCTCTTTGACTTTCAGTGGCTGTAGTTCATGATAGCACTTGATTACATACATTAGTATATTAATCACCAATATCTACTGAGCAATATGGGTTAATAAAGTGATAATCTCTCTCTCTCTCTCTCTCTCTCATATATATATATATATATATATATATATATATATATATATATATATATATATATATATATATATATATATATATATATATTGGAACCTCAGTTTTCAAACTTAATTAATTCCTAAGTGCTGCTTTGAAACCCGAAATGTTCGAAAACTGGAACTATTTTCCTCATAGGAATCAATGTAAAATAGACTGATCCATTCTCAGACACTGGTCCACCATGTCTTAGTGGGTAATGACCTATGCTCCCGCTGCTAAGATGGCTGCTCTACATCTCCAGGTTAGAAATTTTTTATTCAGAAAGGATATATTGAATGAACTTAGTGACAACAGAACTCATCAAAAGATATTGCTTAGACCATGCAGGCATTCTCTTTATCACCAATCAAGTGAAGGAAGCCTTATAGAGTGATGCAAAGAGGAGCAACCCCCTCATCAGCAAAATGAAGGTGATCATAATACTTAGACACCTTGCTGCTGGGAAAAGCTACTGGGAAAATGCAGATGTGCAGTAGTGATGGTGTTGTGTGTTATAAAGAGAGCCACAGGAGGCTCAGGATTACTCCTGAGTGCTGAACCTTGTTTGTTTACATCTAGGTTCTTCACAGGGTTACTGTATTTCTACACAACACTGTGTGGAATACTGAGTGTTTATAATTCAGTGGTCTGTTTTTCTACACCTACGTGGAATCCGCTACTAAATATAAAAGGAGAAATGTATGCTAATTTCAGGAAGTTAATTACTTTGACAATTATATATATATATATATATATATATATATATATATATATATATATATATATATATATATATATATATATATATATATATATATATATATATATATATATATATATATATATATATATATATATATATATATATATATATATAAACACAAATTTTGCATCATTTTAATACATAATTCTTTTTATATTCACACAGTTTCTTGGAAGGTGTGGATGTGGAAATTTATTCCACACTCAGCTGCTAAATGTCACAATATTTTCACACTAGCAGACAAAATTCCATGATACAGTAACCCTGGTTCTTCAACAAGATCACATTTAACTTATTTCAAAGATTGAATTGCTGTCTTACCCTCTGTGTCTCTCCTCCAAATGTATAAAAATGAAGGAAATATTTATAGAAACTGTAAATTAGTAAAAGATGATGGCTTTTGCTATGTCTTTTAGTATTTGAAATCAAGTAACTTTGTTTGAAAACTAAATTATGGTATGGCAACTGAAGTAATTATGAGTTAAATTTTTTTGTTCGAAAACTGAGTTGTTTGGAAAGGGAGATGTTCGGTAACTGAGGTTCCACTGTGTGTGTGTGTGTGTGTGTGTGTGTGTGTGTGTGTGTGTGTGTGTGTGTATATATATATATATATATATATATATATATATATATATATATATATATATATATATATATATATATATATATATATATATATATATATATATATATATATATATAGTAGAGGTGAACAGGGAAAACATCCAGAGTTCTTTCTTTTTCTTCACTTTATTTCTTGCTATGTTTCACCTTCACAGAAGGCATCTTCAAGCTAAAATATGTAATTATATTTAGAACATAATTAAAAGGATGTGTTTAAAAAAAAATAAGAGCAAAAACATTAACTCTTAATGGCCACAATAATAAAAAGTAGAAAGAAACCGACATATAAATGACGGTAAGCAACATTATGTTAACTAAAAACTAAATAAAAATGGCAAAGACAATGTGTGGAGCAAGAGTGATATATGGGTGAGTATATTAGACACTGGCATCTTCAGGCCAAAATATATGATTACATTTAGAACATAATTAAAGGGATACATTTAAGAAAAATAAAAAGAGCAAAAACATTAACACTTAAGGGGCACAATAAAAAAAAGTAGACAGAACCTGACATATGTATGAGGGTAAGTAATATTATGTTAAGTAAAAAATAAACATAAAACAGCAAAGACAATATATGGAGCAATAGCAATGTAGCAATAGGTGAGTATATTAGACACTGATATTTGACAAAAAAAACAAGTGGAAAAATAAATGAGTAGCTAAGTGAAACAGACCTGATGTGCACTCGCTGGTAGAAGGGTGAGGACTGACAGAGGGTGGTATTGTGGGAGTTAGATTGACTACTAGCTCAAAAACTGAAGCTCTGAACAGAGTTTATAAAAGGTACAATTGGGATGGTGATAATTGGTTACTTAATTCAGGTTTTAAGTGTGCAATATAAATATCTTCTAATATGTTAATGTCTGTATATGCATCTGCTTTATGTAATATTCTGAAGCCTTTTTCCAAAAATGGGTGGTCATGTTTGTGTGAATATGTTCTTATTGCTGAGAATGGGGGACAAGCTACTTGTTTCGGGTTTTGGCCGGAACACTTGAGTGGGAGGTAACTGCACTTCAGTGCTTTTTTCGTTAGACAAGAGGGAGGAAGGGGTTGTGAGGTCGAAATGAAGGACAACTTAGTTAAATCTAGAAAGGTAACTAGCTCAGAGATGGTGAGAAATAGCTTAAGTGTTTACTATACAAATTGTAGAAATATTTTGAATAAAATAGACTTGCCTAAAGGAATGGTGTGTGTAGAGAACCTTAATATCATTGCCTTAACAGAAACTTGGTTAGATATGTCAGGAAAAGTACTTAATCCTGAGGTTAAGATAGATGGGTATAGATTAAGATAGGTTAAGATAGATGGGTCAGATATGTCAGGAAAAGTATTTAATGCAGAGGTTAAGATAGATGGGTATACACTATTCTATAAAGACAGGGAAAACAGGAGAGGAGGCATCGCAATATACGTTAGGGACACACTACAGTGTTGTATCAACAACAGAATTAAAACAGAGAGCAAAACAGAGTCGATGTGGGTAGATATTAAGGGTGGATCACAATCAGTAGTACTGGGATTAGTGTACAGGCCACTGAATGGTACAAAGGAAATTAACACCTCATTATGGCAGGAAATAAACAGAGCAGGCAGGTACAGTCAGGTATGTTTGGTAGATTTTGATTTTAGGAACATTTCTTGGAGCCTGACGGTGGGTAACAGTGAAGCCGAGGAATTTCTTAAGGTAATTCAGGATAATTTTTTTAAAACAGATAATTATATAACCCAATATTCTAGATTTAATTCTAACTAACAGGGAGGAAGCAGTCACAAAGGTAGAGGTTGGAGAACAGCTAGGTAATAGTGACTTTTAGAAACAAGAACACTTATAAAATACCTGACTTTAGGAGAGCAGATTTTGAGGGATTAAAAAGTTACCTCCAAGGAGTTGACTGGCAACGGACTCAGGGTGAGGTCAGGTCCAGAACAGAGTTGAGAGAGGTAAGGCAGGATGAGAGAGGTGAGGTGAGGTGTGAGGGTGTAGGGCAAGAGGAGGGAAGAAGTGTCCCGAAGGGTCGGAGGAAGGAGGGAGAGGGGGTGATGTGTGTGAGTATGTTGGAGGGTCAGGTCATGCTGAGATGGGATGAGGTCAAGACGAGTAGATGAGGGAGTGGAGAGGATGGAAGGGGCCAAGATGAGAGGATGAGGTGAAGTAAATGTAGGTGAGTTGTATTAATATTTTGTGGATAAATTACATATAGGAAAATTAGCAAACATTTCGTATTGACCAATAAGATCACAGAAATATTACCCTAAATGAATGACTGCTAGGTTAAAACACTATATAGGGCAGAAGAGAAGTATATATAAAAGATTAAAAGCAAGGGAAGAGGTTTTAAGGCCACAGTATAATGAATTAGTTAGAACAGTCAGGAGGTTAACAAGGATAGCTAAAAGCAATTGTGAATTAAAGGCAGCCAGCCAGGCAAAGACGGACCCCAAGGGATTTTATCAGGTATATAGGGCAAAGAATACGGAAACTATAGGTCCATTAAAGACAGCAGATGGGGAACTGGTTAGTTCTGGGGAGGAGATTAGTAAAATTCTGAATGAGTGTTTTTTTAACTGTCTTCACCAAGGATGCAGGATGTGCCAAATAGTGAACAGATATTTAGAGCAGATGAGAATGAGAAGCTGACAGATATTACCATAACTAAGGAGATAGTGGAACAGGAGATAAGCTGAAAAAGTTCAAGACACCAGGACCAGATGAAATATATCCCAGAGTACTTAAGGAATGCAAAGAGGTTATTAGTGAGCCGTTAGTTTTGGTCTTTAGGAAATCACTTGAGTCAGGTGAGGTATCAGTAACATGGAGGCAGGCTAATGTAGTACCTATCTTTAAGAAAGGAGATAAAACATTAATGTCTAATTATAGACCTGTTAGCTTAACTTCTGTTGCAGGTAAAATAATGGAGTCAATAATAGCAAAGAACATTTGGGAACATTTAGATAAAATTAACTTGATAAATCAGTAAGAGTATGGATTCACGATGGGGAAGTCTTGCCTGATGAACTTGTTAAGATTTTACTGTAAAGTGTATGAGGCAACAGATAATGGTGATGGTTATGACATCTTATATCTGGACTTCAGTAAAGCATTTGACAAGGTACCCCATCGGAGGCTCCTGAGAAAGGTTACGGCACGTGGGATAGATGGGAAGGTCATGGCTAAGCAACAGGTGACAAAGAGTTGTAATAAACGGCTCTAATTCTGGGCAGGGTCATGTAATTAGTGGGGTGCCACAGGGATGTGGGATAGATGGGAAGGTCATGGCTAAGCAACAGGTGACAAAGAGTTGTAATAAACGGCTCTAATTCTGAGCAGGGTCATGTAATTAGTGGGGTGCCACAGGGATCAGTATTAGGGCCATTGTTGTTTTTAATATATATCAATGACTTGGATAGTGGAATTAGTATTGATGTTAGTAAATTTGCGGATGACACAAATATAGTTAGATTAATTAGATCTGAGTTGGATGCCATTGCTTTACAGGCAAATTTAGACAGGATGAATGAATGTATGGACAGATGGCAAATGCAGTTTAATATCAACAAATGCAAAGTACTTAGTGTAGGCAGAGGAAACTCATACAGTAGGTACACAATACATGATGAAACTCTGGTAGGTTCATGATATGAAAAAGAGTTAGGAATTATAATTAGCTCTGAACTCCGTCTAGTAAAGTAATGCACAGAGACCAGAAACAAGGCAAATAGAGTATTAGGATTAATTTTTAGAAATGTTAAAAGTAGAAGGCCCAAAGTAATATTAAAATTATATTTGGTGTTGGTCAGACCTCATCTAGACTACACTGTTCAGTTCTGGTACTCACATTACAGGAAGGACATAGGCCTATTAGAATCAGTACAAAGGAGAATGACTAAAAGGATACAGGGGAGGAGGAGTATTCCTTACAAGGGGAGACTGAAACTTAAATTTACATTCTTTAGAGAGACGTAGGTTAAGAGGGTTCCTAATAGAAGTCTTTAAGTGGTATAAGGGTTATAACAAGGGGGGCATAAGCAAAATTCTTAGAATCAGCAACTAGGAGAGAACAAGAAATAATGGGTTCAAGCTTGAAAAATTTAGGTTTAGGAAAGAGAAAGGAAGAAATTGGTTCTCAAATAGAGTGGTAGATGAATGGAACAAACTCAGTAATCAAGATGTTAGTGCTAAGACATTAGGGAGCTTTAAGAGATTAGACAGATTTATGGATGGGGATGGTAGATGGAAATAGGTAGGTATATTTCATGCAGGGACTGCCACGTGTAAGCCTGTTGACTTCTTGTAGCTTCCCTTATTTCTTATGTTCTTATGTTCTTATGTCCTGCATACATGTTAAATTATCTTTATGTTCACTAATTCTATGTGTAAAATTCCTCTTGGTTTCTCCTATATATTGAGTCTTACAACTTGAACAATTAAATTCATAAATGATGTTAGAGATGAGTCCAATAAAGATGCTGTCTTTAAATTTAAAGAAAGAGGCAATGGTGAAGTTATTGGTGAAGATGAAATTGAATTTAGTGTTAGGGTAGTGTGTTTTATCTAATAGTATATCTAAGGTGGCCATAGTAAGGTAATTTGATGTATTTCTTAGGTGTCTTCTCAGTGTCATTAGAAGAAAGCTTATTAGATTTGCTGTCTAGAAAGTTATAGATAGTATTATTGATGGTGCTTAGTGGATACCCATTATTATAGGAAAACGTCCTTAAAAAGTTAATCTCATGATCAAATGTAAATCAATTTGAAGACACTGTAGCAATGATATAGGATAGTTCTAATAGCATTAATCTTAAATAACTGAGGAATAAGAGAGAGATAATTAATCCCCAAACCAGTGAAAGTTGGTTTGCAGTAAACTGCTGTATGCAATTGATTATTATTATAAGTCACTGGTACATCTAGAAACACAATAGAGCCATTGTTTTCTGTGTCACATGTGAATTCAATATTGGGATGTTTAGAGTTAAGATAGCTGAGGAATCTAGGTATGTGTTGAGATTGTTTGAATAAAAGGAAGGTATCATCAACATATCTTCTGTTAAGTATAGGTTTGTATTCACTAGGGCAATCATTCATTCATTTGGTTTCAAGGTGACATAAGAAGGCATTAGCAAGAGTGGGACCAAGACAAGAACCCATGGCCATGCCATCAATTTGAACATATAATTTATATTTAAACAAAAGAGGTGTTTTTAATTAGTAAATTATTTTTAGTGTGATTAGAATAAGTATTATGTTCTTTAGATAGTTCATTACAGATGATCTCAATGGTTTCATCAAGAGGAATATCAGTAAATAGTGCCTTAACATCAAAACTTGCCATGACAGTATTATTGACTTCTAATTTATTTATTTCTTTAATGAAATCATAAGAATTTTTTAAGGTGAATCTATTTGATGTTAGAGGTTCCAATATGGGCACAAAATATTTAGCTAATTAATAATTAAAAGTATTAATGGTACTGAGGATGGGTCTGATACGATTATCAGCTTCGTGAGTTTTCAGAAGGCCATAAAGGATGCCAGGGGAGGAGCCACTAGTGAAGAGGTGATTAAAAATATCTTTAGTGATAACATTTAGTTTAAGGAGACTTCTCAACAGTCAAGCTAGTTTATTTTTAAATTCAGTAATATAGTGAAAAGATTTGTCTTCAATTTAAATTTAGAGGTATCACTTAAATGGGGGAAGCTTGATTAAGGATATCTCCTCTATAGTTCACTCATCATTTTAAACTTCACATTAAACGTTCCTTTCTGAAATTACTACAAGCTCTCTATGACTCTCTCACTAAATTAAAATCAAATTTATTATCACTTGCCTAGACAAAGGTCATGGCACAGTGGTTATGAATAAAAATGATCATAGTAAAGCTGAACATATTTTAAGTGATGCATCTAAATTTAAATTAATTAAAGACACACCCTTTCACTATGTTACTAAATTTGAAGATAAACTAGCATGACTGCTGAGAAGTCTCCTTAAACTAAATGTTATCACTAAAGATATCTTTAATCACCTCTTCACTAGTGTCTCCTCCCCTGGCATCCTTTATGGACTTCTGAAAACTCACAAAGCTGATAATCGTATCAGACCCTCAGTACCACTAATACTTTTAATTATTAATTAGCTAAATATTTTGTTCCCATATTGGAACCTCTAACATCAAATAGATTCACCTTAAATTCTTATGATTTTATTAAAGAAATAAATAAATTAGAAGTCAATAATAATGTCATGGCAAGTTTTGATGTTAAGTCACTATTTACTGATATTCCTCTTGATGAAACCATTGAGATCATCTGTAATGAACTATCTAAAGAACATAACACTTATTCTAATTACACTAAAAACAATTTATTAGCTTATTACACTTAGCAATTAAAAACTCCCTTTTTTTTTGTTTAAAAATAAATAATATGTTCAAGTTGATGGCATGGCCATGGGTTCTTGTCTTGGTCCCACTCTTGCTAATTCCTTCTTATGTCACCTTGAAACCAACTGGTTGAATGATTGCCCTAGTGAATACAAACCTATGCTTAACAGAAGATATGTTGATGATACCTTCCTTTTATTCAAATAATCTCAACACATATCTAGATTCCTCTGCTATCTTAACTCTAAACATCCCAATATTGAATCCACATATGACACAAAAAATAATGGCTCTATCGTGTTTCTAGATGTACTGGTGACCCGTAATAATAATCAATTGCATGCAGCAGTTTATTGCTGGTTTGGGGATTAATTATCTTTCTTCTCTTCCTCAGTTATTTAAGATTAATGCTATTAGAACTATCCTATATTGTTACTACAGTCAATCTTCAAATTGATTTACATTTGACCATGAGATTAACTTTTTAGACATCTTTCCATAATAATGGGTTTCTGCTAAGCATCATAATCTAGAACTTTCTAGACAGCAAATTTAATAAGCCTTCCTCTAATGACATCCAGATGACACCTATGAAATACATAAAATTACCTTACTATAGTTATACTATTAGAAAAAACT
Organism: Scylla paramamosain; assembly: GCF_035594125.1. NCBI lineage: Eukaryota > Metazoa > Arthropoda > Malacostraca > Decapoda > Portunidae > Scylla > Scylla paramamosain. The sequence goes on from NC_087161.1 coordinate 11,068,873, forward strand.
CAGTACTATACTTAAAACACACTACCCTGACATTAAATTCAATTTCATCTTCACCAATAACTTTAATATTGCCTCTTTCTTTAAACTTAAAGACATGATCCCTATTGGACTCATCTCCAACATCATTTATGAATTTGATCATTTGAGTTGTAAGACTCAATATATTGGAGAAACCAAGGGGGATCTTACACACAGAATTAGTGAACATAAAGGTAATTTGACATGTATACAGAAACAACTAGCTCATTTCCCATTATCAGCAATAAGAACACAGTCATATGAACATTATCACCCCTTTTCAGAAAAGACTTCAGAATAATGCAAAGAGCAGATGCACATATAGACATTAAAATATCAGAAGTTATTTATATTTAACAGTTAAAATCTGAATTAAATAACCAATTATCATCCTAATTGTACCTTTTATAAACTCTGCTTGGAGTTTCTTTTTCTAAGCTAATAATCAATATAACTCCCACAACATCACCCTCTGTTAGTCCTCACCCTTCTACCAGTGAGTGCACACCAGGTCTATTTCACTTAACTACTCACTTCTTTTTCTGCTTAAATACTCTAATATACTCACCCATATGTCACTATTGCTCCATACATTGTCTTTGCTGTTTTTATTTATTTTTTAGTTAACATAATGTTACTTACTGTCATACATGTGTCAGGTTCAGTCTACTTTTCATTATTATTGTGCCCCTTAAGGGTTAATGTTTTTGCTCTTATTATCTTTTCTAAATATATCCTTCTGTTTTTGCTTTTATTATTTTTTTTAAATATATCCTTTAAATGATGTTCTAAATGTAATTATATATATTAGCCTGAAGATGCCTTCTGTGAAGGTGAAATGTTGCAAGAAATAAAGTGCAAAAAAAAGGAAGAACTCTAGATGTTTTCAAGTTCACCTTTTCTATCTCAGAACTTCATTATATATATATATATATATATATATATATATATATATATATATATATATATATATATATATATATATAACACACACACACACACTAACATACGATATTAAAAATAGAACTTACAGAACTTTGTGTTTGGAAAGAATGGAGTCATTGCATTCAGTAACTTTTCATAACTATAAAAACGTTAATATCACATTTAAAACCAAACACAGGTCTTTCCTGTAATGGTAATTAATATCAGAAAAACAAATACTAAAAAAAAATAAAATAAAATATGGCAGGAACATCTAATCACTATGACAGGGAATATAATTATTTATTTATTTTATTTTGTTTTTTACTTAGATATACAAGAACCCCACACTCAGCTATTTGTTATCTTCATTATCAAGTTCCTATCAAGTTTAGTTCTTTTCTTCATCAATAACCATTACATTAGGACTTGTGTTCTAATTTTCTTTGTGATTTTGTCTCCTGGCTATGTTGAAAATGGGACTTTCAGTATTCACAAAATGTCACTAAATATATTGATATTTAATACCATATATAGTATTTAACTCCCTATCTGGTGATCTCAGGTACACGCAAAAAGGTAGAGAAAACACATTGGTTGTGGGATCTGCTTACAGATTGACGTCCTTGGCAATCTTGATGATGGCGTGAGGTGCTCCAGCTGCAGAAGTATGAGGCCCGTGGACAGGATTTATAGTGGTGACATGATAGGATCTGAAGGAAGTATTACAACTATATTAAATACAATGATGATGATAATGATGATCATGATGATAACAATAATAATAATAATAATAATAATCTAATAGTAGTAGTAGAAGTAATAATAACAACAACAATAATAATAATAATAATAATAATAATAATAATAATAATAATAATAATAATAATAATAATAACAGAAATTACCTTTAATAATAATAATTATTATAATATTATTATAGTTATTATTATTATTATTATCATTATTATTATTATTATTAGTAGTAGTAGTAGTATTAGTAGTATTAGTAGTAGTAGTAGTAGTAGTAGTAGTAGCATCATCATCATCGTCATATTTCTTAATAAAATTATTATAATCATCAATATTATAATAAATATAATTTGCCCTCTACAGAGTTGAATTTTGATATTATTATTACTATTATTATTATTATTATTAATAGTAGTAGTAGTAGTAGTAGTAGTAGTAGTAGTAATAGTAGCAGCAACAGCACCATTAACAGCAGTAGTAGTAGTAGTAGGAGGAGGAGGCAGTGAATACCTGCCAAAATGATAATTACTCCCAGAGAGGTCTGAAGCACTGGGCATGCTGTGAACTTATCATAGACCAACTGTTACCTCACTGCATGTTTTCCTTTATGTCTCACAACAAAAGGGGGCAGTCACAGCCTGCCCTTTAAAGACAACTCTCTTAATTCATAGAAAACTACATGCACATAAGTACACACACACACACACACACACACACACACTTCACTAAAAAATTTAAAGCAATATGGCAACTTGAGGAAGAAAGTAAACACAAAACTTGCTTTTTGTCTTTACTTAAACTAAGGTAAGATGGCACACAGTAACACTTGGGGCCGGGAAAAAAACTCCGCCACTGCTCTTGGGCTTGGAATGTGTTGGCAGGTGGGAAAATGTGTGGTCAGCTGTGGCCATGTCTGGTGGTCGGGACACTCTGCCCGTCCACCCACCTTCACACACCTCTGAAACTTGGGTCACTGACGTCACACCTGCCTACATGGTACCACACAAACACCCTGCGCCAACGACATCCTGCTAACATTTAAAGATCATTAACCACCACCAATAACAAAACCATCAATCATTATAAACAAACATTCAACAACACAAATAAAGGACAAAGGTATATGCTTGAAGGACACAACACATGCACACACACACATGCACGCAAACTCCCCCCCTGATATACTAATCACATAGATCACACAATCAAGGTCTCCTTAACCTCAATGAATGCCTCAGCAGTACACAGTCCAACTCCTCAGCAGCATCCTCTGAGTCAGTATCCTCCTCTGAGTCAGTCTCTTCACTCTTTTCGCTCTGGGCAGGAAGTTGAATGAGATGTTCCTTTTCCTTGTCATCCGTGGCTGTTTCAACTTGGGATTCCAGCGAGTAGCAGCGGCGGAGATGTCTGGCATGGTGAGGAATTCTGTCGACTTCCATTGCTTGTTGGGATAAAACTCTCATGACTGTTCCTTTTCTGTGCTTGTCATCACATCGAGCATTGGGTGGTCTCACTCACACTTCATCCCCAGCTTGGTAGGTGTTGTCTACTTCTGCTTCTTTCTTCTGACAGTGGTCCAGCTTAGTAGGTGTTGTCTACTTCTGCTTCTTTCTTCTGGCAGTGGTCCAATCCCTGAACTCTGGCACTGTACCGGTACAGCAAGTTTGCAGGGGCAGTTGATGGTGTGTGATCATCTCAAGGCATCAAATTATATAGATACACTGCCTCTGTTAAGGAGCAGCCCTTCCTCGCAGCGGTAACTTTCACAGTTCAATGGCATCTCTCAACTATACCTGCTACGAAAAGCAGTGTCATTGTCAGTCAGCAATTTTTCCCACGCTCCACATTCACAAAACACTGCCTCTAAATGTTCAACGATGCTTGTGCTTGTCTGAAGTCTCAGCTGGTGCCAGACAGCAAATCTTGATGGTCCACAGTCAATGAGTGTTAAGTACGGGCATCCACCACAGTGAGTGATGTCCATTCCAACTCTCTGCCAAACTTCTTCCATGTCTAGGTATCCCTTCCACCACTTCACTGGTGCTGGGTCGATGGACTGACACACCTCACACCTGGTGATGACAGCATGCACCTGTCGTCTCATGACTACTGGGTGCACTCGCTTCATGAGATAAAGCGTGCATTTGATACCTGGATGACCCACAGAATTATGTATCTCTGCGATGACGTCTTCAGTTATGCCAGTGCCAGCTGCGCACGCTGAGTGGATAGCTGCAGGGTAGGCAGTGGACTTAAACCATCATTGCAGCATGTGTGTTAGACTGTCAGCCTTGTTGTCAGAGGAGGGCATGAGGCTAACTGTTAGCTGGAGGCCACACTCCTCAATCAGTGACAACACTATCCCCACTCTCCTCTTGATCAGCATCTCACTCGCAGCCTTCGTTCTCTGCCTTGTTCTCCCCAAGAGGCCGTCCGAGATCCAGTGATGCACTGTCAAGGAATCTGTCAGCAACTCCAGCTTCTTGACTTGCCAAGCCACAGCAAGGTACAGGCCTTTAATGGTTGCATCCAACTCAGCTAGATTGATGTGACATGAATCTTCCTTGCACAACCAGCTTGTGTCTTTGATAATATGCCCACCGATCTCTATAGCAACACCAAGTGCCAAAGAACTAGCATTGACCCACACCTTTGACCACAAAATTTGACCACACCTTTGACATCCCACCTTCCTCGCACCAGATCGTTTCTTCTGACCTTGCACGGTCTCCTCCATGAACCCTCTGACCTCTTTGTCAGCAACGATGTCATCCCATCTCTCCATGGCGCGATTAACTCTTTACTTAATCCTTTCCTTCCGGCAATCGTATATATACGATTGCAAAAATGCGTCCGTAGCGACAGCGATCATACCTGTAATCAAGAATTTTTGCGCCTCAATTTTGAGCTCCAAGCGCAGTTTCTCGAGTCAGATGGTGTGAGTGGAAGTGTCTGGCATGTTTCCACATGTAGTGTTGTCACTAGCTCTGGAAATTTAGTGGTAACTAAGCTATTTTCCCTTTCTCCGGGCGACACTTGGCAACCCCAGCGACCCGCCGGGTGGAAAGCACTCGCCGGGTGGAAAGCACCATGATAAGTGCGAAGAGACATCCTGATAAGAGTGAAGGATCTCAGATCATAACTCACCATGGAGCAGGACAGAACATAAGTATTTAGCAGTGTTTCTGAGTTTGAAGACAGTGACAGTGAATGTTTAGAAGAAGAAGCTGAAGAAAGCAAAGACATTAGTGAGGACTCGGAAAATGATTTACAGGATCCACCTGTTTTATCAGAACAGAGATGATACCTATCATTCTTTCATGTTAATTTTTTTCATTATCTTCGATTTTATAATAAAATGGTAGAAGGTAACTTGTCAGAGAGAGAGAGAGAGAGAGAGAGAGAGAGAGAGAGAGAGAGAGAGAGAGAGAGAGAGAGAGAGAGAGAGAGAGAGAGAGAGAGAGAGAGAGAGAGAGATAATGTTATTTGCCTGAAACTTGATATGAAAAGGGATGAAATCTCTCTCTCTCTCTCATTGGAAGTGTACAATTTCCCCTCCAAGATGAGAGAGAGAGAGAGAGAAAGAGTGTGTGTGTGTGTGTGTGTGTGCGTGCGGTGTTATCGCTCTCTGGGCTGTTTCTGGATGATGGATTACACAGCGGGAAGAGGAGGAGTCCTTTATAAGGCATAAACTGAACTTTCAGAGGTCACATCGAGCTACAAAGTACATTATTGTATTCAGAATAACAAAGAGAAAATAATTATTAGTATTCAAACAATTTTCTGACAATTTCTAGGTTTACCATTTTTAGCCGTCATACAAAACAGGAAAATAATTTAAGCGCCGGAAGGAAAGGGTTAATGAAAGCAGTTGCCACCTGCAACCAGCCACACATGTGATAGAGGCCCACCAGCTTGCCACAGAACGAGAAAACTGTTCATCACGTCAACTCACTCAGCATGTCACTCACTTCACCGTCTCTTCTCCAGACAAGACTTCCCTGCTCCCCCCCGAGACCCTCAGGCCCAACATTTGAGCTCCATCAGCGACCTGTTTGTGCGGTTTACTTGTCAAACCAAAGTTCCTGAGATGTTCTTGCACATGACTGACCTTGACAATTTCTTCATTTGTGAAGATGTCATCAATGTATGCCGACGTCCCCCTCCTCACATCTGGCTCTTGCAAAAGGACTCTGTTTATAAATACCGCTTTCATAACTAGTGGGGCAACGTTCAGCCCAAAACCCAGTCGTGTCAAGCAATACCTCTAGCCCTTAAAAAGGACAGTCTGGTATGGCCACAAAGATTCAAGAATCCTTGTTTGCAAGTATGCTTTTGTCAAGTCCACCATGAACACATTGACACCTCCTCTCCTCTACTCCTGCATGAGATCTGCACATACGTCCGAGTGTGCTGTGAACGCGTCGATATGTATGTTGAGTTCTCTAAAGTCCATAACGGACCGCACTTTCCTTTTGTCATGTTGTACCACTGTCATCAAGGGGATTAGTCCTTTAGCTGCTCCGAATTTATGTTTGTCATATGGAAGCAGCCACCCATCCTTGATCCACTTTCCAAGCTCTTCATCATACACCTCCCTGACCTCATGGGGAATGCTGTACGTCTCTACCTTATTCTGCAGACACCAGGCTCCTTACCCTCCAACCACTTCCAACCTGCAGTCCAAGAATTAGTCACAGGATCATAAGCCGCGGTAAAGTCAGGTTCGTCAACTTCCTCCACTGTGCCCACTGCTGTGCAAATCATTGTTTCATCTACACCGAAACGCACACCACACTGGCCATCAACTGCAACCCTTCCGAATGCCCTGATGCTGTCCATGCCCAAGATAAATATAAATCCAAGGGGCATTGAAGTAGTCACATTCACACTTACGATCATTGAAGCCCCACTGCTCAGCTGAAGGCGCACAGAACCCGTTCCCTTGCACTGCCATTCCTCTCCACTAACAGTGAACAATCTAACAGCACCCTTCTTCCACGTTTTGCAGCACAAGACATGGGCAATGCTTTGTGAGCACCTGGTATCCACTAATGCACAACACTATATGCTCTCCATACTCACTACTGCACTTGGCAACACCTCACTCACTAACCACTAGGTTAGGAGAGGAGGCTGGCACTGATGCCCCCTTTCCAGGTGCATTTCCTGGACACGCAGAGGCAATGTGGCCCACACCACCACACTGGTAACACCTTCCTTGTCGCTGAAAGCAGCCACCACCACTTCGCATTGTACCACCATTCGCTGTCTCACCCTTGCGGCGAACTAAACAGTCCCTGGTGGAATGATTTGGACTGTTGCACGCAAAACATCGCTGACTTGATCCAAACACTCCAGGCATAGTGACAGAGTGCATTGTGGCTCCAAAACACACCTTTGGTGATTACAGGGGACTGTTTTCTCTGATGACTGCTCTTGCCTGGGAAAGGATCTGATCCAAGTCCAGGGCCTCCATGCACGACCCAGCCCTGAGCAGCTGGTGGACACTCTCTGGCAGTCCAGCTACGAAGGCGCATGCAAAGGCTTTGTCGGACATCCCACCAAACGGGGATGCCAGACGCTGCAGCTCCACTATGTACACATCCGGTGACTCCCCAAGGTGCAGCTTCCTACCATAGACTGTTCATATACCACGTACGGGTCCACAGCAAATGAAGCCAGCAGTGCTGCCTTCACCTTCTCAGTGCTCTTCCTGTCTTCCTCCACCAACTGCAGATACACAGCGAAAGCACCACCAGTGAGTTGGAGAGGAATCACGCTTGCTATGTCATTGACTTTCCAGAGTTTACACACAAGTTCCAGTTTTTCCAGCCACCTGACCACCGACTGTGTGCCACTTCCATCATACTCTGGGATCAGCTTCAAGTCAAAATGTCTTTCCATACTGCCTAGATAGCTTGAGGCAGAAAGTAAATACAAAACTTGCTTTTTGTCTTTACTTAAACTAAGGTAAGACGGCACACAGTAACACTTGGGGCCAGGAAAAAACTCCGCCGCAGCTCTTGGGCTTGGGACGTGTTGGCAGGTGGGAAAACATGTGGTCAGCTAGACTGGTTGTGGCTGTGTCTGGTGGTCGGGATGCTCTGCCCATCTGCCCACCCTCACACACCTCTGAAACTTGGGTCGCTGACATCACACATGCCTACATGGCACCACACAAACACCCTGCGCCAACGACATCCTGCTAACATTTAAAGATCATTAACCACCACCAATAACATCAATCATTATAAACAACCACTCAATAGCACAAATAAAGGACAAAGGTATATGGCTGAAGGACACAACCACACTTAATGGTCTGGCATACATGGGACACTAGAGGACATGGAAAGAGGCTGAAGAGGAGTGCTTGTAGAAGAGATGTCAAAAAGTAGTTTCCCATATAGAAGTATTGATGTATGGAACAGTCTGGATGTGGAGATAGTAAATGCAGAAAGTATACGTGGATTTAAGGCTAAGTTGGATATTAAAAGATATGGAGATGGGACAGCATGAGCATAGCTCTTTTCCCATAAAGCACAACTAAATACATGCATGCACACAACTCCTACACCAGCTTTGGAGTCCCCATCTGGGGAGGGGACTACAAATCTCCCCAGTCGAACTGCTCTTCTGGTATTGACCTGAAGTGTCTTGACATGCCCCCCCAACTTTTTCTGCATTAAGTTCAACAACATTTGCAGCCTCAGATCTAATTTTAATCTGTAGACCATCACCTCTCCTCTAAATATCATCTTTTCCTCACTGAAACACAGGTGTCTTAGGCAACTGACAGTAGCCCCTTTTCTGTTCCTTCTACTTTCTCTTTCCTCATTTTCAATCCAAAGCTGGATGTTGCATCTATGTGCGTGCAATGACTTAACCTGCACTTGTACCCACGCTCTTGAACCATCTGAGTTTTCCATGTGGCTATGACTAAAGACACTCTCAAACTAAATTTATCTGTGCTGTTGACCTCTCACCTAACTTCTCTGACTATAAGAAATTCTTTGACTACTTAACTTCCAAAGTGGAGCACATTCTGACTCTCTTCCCTTTTGCGGAGATCTCCATTCTTGGAGACTTCAATGTTCACCATCAGCTTTGGCTTTCCTCTCCTTTCACTGACCATCCTGGTGACCTAGCCTTTAACTCTATCTTCCAGCAGCTGGTGCAACACCATACTTGTATTCCTGACTGTCTAGGAGATACATACAACAAATTTGACCTTTTTCTAACCTCTAATCTATCTGCTTATGCTGTCACCCTATTTTCTCCACTGGGCTCCTCCAATCACAATTTCAAATCTGTATCTTGTCATATCACTCCAATCCCTCCTCTGGACCCCCTAAGGTAGAGGTGCCTCTAGTATTTTGCCTCTGCTAATTGAGGGACCTGAGGAGGTATTATGCTGATTTTCCTTGGAATGACAGCTGCTTCTGTGTCAGAGACCCATCTCTGAGTGCTGAGCACATAACAGAGGTGATAGTGTATGGCATGGAGGCGTACATTCCTCACTCTTTCTCTCGACCTAAACCTTCCAAACCTTGGTTAAACACAGCTTGTTCTTGTGCTATACATGATAGAAAGGTGGGTCACAAAAGGTACTTGAGCCTTCCATCACCTGAATCTCATGTGCTTTGTATTTCTGCACGGAATCATGCCAAGTCTATTTTCCAACTAGCTAAAAACTCCTTCATTAATAGAAGGTGTCAAAATCTTTCAAGATCTGTCTCCCCTCATGACTTCTGGTACCTAGCCAAAAACATCTCCAATAATTTTGATTCTTCATCTTTCTCTCCATTATTTCAACCTGATGGCACCACTGCCATCTCATCTATTTCTAAAGCTTGAACTTTTCACTGAAACCTTTGCTATAAACTCTACCCTAGATGATTCAGGGCTTGTTCCTCCCTCTCCTCCACCCTCTGATTACTTCATGCTACCCATTAAAATCCTTCGCAGTGATGTTTTCCATGCCCTTGCTGGCCTTAACCCTCAGAAGGTATTATGGACCTGATGGAGTCCCTCCTATTGTTCTCCAAAACTGTGCCTAAGAGCTTGCACCTTGCCTAGTCAAACTCTTTCAACTATGTCTGTCAACATCTACCTTTCCTTCTTGCTGGAAGTTTGCCTGCATTCAACCTGTTCCTAAAAAGGGTGACCGTTCTAATCCCTCAAATTACCGCCCCATTGCTTTAACTTCCTACCTATCTAAAGTTTTTAATCTATCCTCAACAGTAAGATTCTTAACATCTATCACTTCACAATCTTCTACCTGATCACCAGTAAGGGTTCTGTTGAGGCTGATCTACTGGTAATCCTCTGGCTTTCGTTACTGAGTCTTGGTCATCCTCTTTTAGGAATTTTGGTGTAATTTTTGCTGTGGCCTTAGACATATCAAAAGCTTTTGATAGAGTCTGGCACAAAGCTTTGATTTCCAAACTACCCTCTTAAGGCTTCTATCCTTCCCTCTGTAACTTCATCTCAAGTTTCCTTTCTGACCATTCTATTGCTACTGTTGTAGATAGTCACTGTTCTACTAAATCTACTAACAGTGGTGTTCCTCAGGGTTGTGTCCTGTCACCCACTCTCTGCCTATTATTCATCAATGACCTTCTAAACTAAAATTTTGTCCTATCCACTCCTAAGCTGATGATACTATCCTGCACCTTTCCATGTCTTTTCAGAGATGTGCAATCCTTCAGTAAATAAACAATTCACACAAGGAAGCCACAAAATGACTGATTTATGATTTTTCTAAAATTTCTGATTGGAGCAGAGGGATTAGTATTGTTCAATTCCTTCATCTATCAGCTCAACACAACCTTCCAGACAATTATCCCCTCTTCTTTAATGACACTTAACTGTCCCACTCTTTTACACTGAACATCCTCAGTCTGTCCTTTACTTATAATCTAAACTAGAAACTTCACATCTCATCACTAGCTAAAACAACTTCTATGAAGTTAGGCATTGTGAGTCATCTTCATCAGTTTTTCTCACCCCATCCCCAGTTGCTGACTCTGTACAGGGACCCTGTCTATCCATGTATAGAGTATGCTTCACATGTATGTGGGGGTGGGGTTCCACCCATACCACTCTTTTAGACACGATGGAATCAAAAGCTTTTAATCTTATCAACTCTTCTCCTCTAACTGACTGTCTTCAGTCAAGGAGGAGTCAGTAGGCACCTGCCAAAACGATAATTACTCCCAGTGAGGTCTAAAGCACTGGATCAGGGGGTGCTGTGAACTTATCATTAAACTCAGTGTGATCCTTTGTGTCTCACAACATAAGGGGGCAGTCACAGCCTGCCCTCTGAAGACATCTCTCTTCCTTCACACAAAACTACAAGCACCTACTAACACACACACCCTTCACTCAAAATTTCAAAATTATCATGGCGACTCCTACACCAGCCTGGGAGTCCCCCATCTGGGCAGGGGACCACAAACATTCCCAGGTCGGACTGCCCTTCTGATGACGACCCTAAGTGTCTTGACAACCCACTCAACTTTTTCTTCATTAAGTTCTGCAACATTCATGGTCTAAGATCTAATCTTCAATCTGTAGAACACCACCTTTCCTCTTCTTAACCTCATCTTCTTTTCCTCACTGAAACTCAGGTGTCTGAGGCAACTGACAATAGCCCCTTTTCTGTTTCCTCCTACTTTCTCTATCCTCATTTTTTATCCAAAGCTGGGTGTTGTGTTTATGTGCGCAACAACTTAACCTGCTCTCGTGCCCACACTCTTAAATCTTCCGAGTTTTCCATCTTCCGAGTTTTCCACCATCTGGCTACGACTAAAGAGTCACTCTTAAACTAAATTTATCTGTGCTGTATACCTCTCACCTAACTCCTCTGACTATAAGAAATTCTTTGACTACTTAACTTCCAAAGTGGAGCACATTCAGATGCTCTTCCCTTTTGCAGAGATCTCCATTCTTGGAGGCTTAAATGTTCACCACCAGCTTTGGCTCTCCTCTCCCTTCACTGACCATCCTGGTGACCTATTCTTCAACTTTGCTATCCTCCACGACCTAGAGCAAATGGTGCAACACCCTACTCGTATTCCTGACCCTCTTGGAGATATGCCCAACATTCTTGACCTTTTCCTGACTGCTAATCCTTCTGCTTATGCTGTCACCCTCTCTTTTCTGTTGGGCTCCTCCGATCACAATCTCATATCTGTATCTTGTCCTACTGCTCCAGTCCCTCCTTAGGATCCCCTTAAGCGAAGGTGCCTCTGGCATTTTGCCTCTGCTAGTTGGGGGGGGATCTGAGAAGGTATTTTGATGATTTTCCTTGGAATGACCACTGCTTCCGTGTCAGAGACCCGTCTTTGTGTGCTGAGCGCATAACAGAGGTGATAGTGTCTGGCATGGAGGCGTACATTCCTCACTCTTTTTCTTGCCCTAAACCTTCCAAACCTTGGTTTATTTAACACAACTTGTTCTCGTGCTATACATGGCCCACAAAAGTACTTAAGCCTTCCATCACCAGAATCTCATGGACTTTATATTTCTGCCCAGAACCATGCCAAGTCTGTTCTCCAACTAGCCAAAAACTCCTTCATTAACAGAAAGTGTCAAAATCTTTCAAGATCTAACTCCCCTCGTGACTTCTGGCATCTAGCCAAAAATATCTCTAATAACTTTGCTTCTTCTTCTTTCCCTCCTTTATTTCAACCAGATGGCACCACTGCTATCACATCTATTTCTAAAGCTGAACTCTTCGCTCAAACCTTTGCTAAAAACTCTATCTTGGATGATTCAGGGCTTGTTCCTCCCTCTCCTCCACTCTCTGACTATTTCATGCTACCTATTAAAATTCTTCACAATGATGTTTCCCATGCCCTCGCTGGCTTAAACCCTCGGAAGGCTCATGGACCTGATGGGGCCCCTCCTATTGTTTACCGAAACTGTGCCTCCGTGCTTGCACCTTGCCGAGTCAAACTCTTTCAGCTCTGTCTGTCAACATCTACCTTTCCTTCTTGTTGGAAGTTTGCCTACATTCAGCCTGTTCCTAAAAAGGATGACCATTCTAATCCCTCAAACTACTGTCCAATTGCTTTAATTTCCTGCCTCTCTAAAGTTTTTGAATCTATCCTCAACAGGAAGATTCTTAAACGTCTATCACTTCACAACCTTCTATTTGATTGCCAGTATGGTTTCCATCAAGGCTGCTATACTGGTGATCTTCTGGCTTTCCTTACTGAATCTTGGTCATCCTCTTTTAGATATTTTGGTGAAACTTTTGCTGTTGCCTTGGACATATCAAAAGCTTTTGATAGAGTGTGGCACAAAGCTTTGATTTCCAAACTACCCTCCTATGGCTTCTATTATTCTCTCTGTAACTTCATCTCAAGTTTCCTTTCTGACCATTCTATTGCTGCTGTGGTAGACGGTCACTGTTCTTCTCCTTTATTTATTGACAGTGGTGTTCCTCAGGGTTCTGTCCTGTCACTCACTCTCTTTTTCTTATTCATCAATGACCTTCTAAACCAAACTTCTCGTCCTATCCACTCCTACGCTGATGATACCACCCTGCACTTTTCCACATCTTTTCATTGACGTCCAACCGTTCAGGAAGTAAACATTTCATGCAAGGAAGCTACAGAATGCCTGACTTCTGATCTTTCTGAAATATCTGATTGGGGCAGAGCAAACTTGGTATTGTTCAAAGCCTCAAAAACTCAATTCCTCCATCTATCAACTCGACAACCTTCCAGACAACTATCCCTTCTTCTTTAACCCTTTCCTTCCGGCAATCGTATACATACGATTGCATCAATGCGTCCGTAGCGACGGCGATCATACCTGTAATCAAGAATTTTTGCGCCTCAATTTTGAACTCCAAGCGCGGTTTCTCGAGTCAGATGGTGAGTGAAAGTATCTGGCATGTTTCCACATGTAGTGTTGTCACTAGCTCTGGATATTTAGCGGTAACTAAGCTATTTTCCCTTTCTCCGGGCGACACTTGGCAACCCCAGCAACCCGCCGGGTGGAAAGCAGCTTCCGGTGCTTCTTGCCAGCTATTGTTGCAACATACCCTAAATTTTCTAATATATCTGTAATTCTTCTCAATTCTCAGAGCATATTTTATATAAAGTCACTTATTATGTTTTTCCTCCTCTTGTACAGGAAAGTGAAAAAAAAATATTACCTATCATTCTTTTATGTTATTTTTTTCATTATCTTCAATTTTATAATAAAATGGTAGAAGGTAACTTGTCAGAGAGAGAGAGAGAGAGAGAGAGAGAGAGAGAGAGAGAGAGAGAGAGAGAGAGAGAGAGAGAGAGAGAGAGAGAGAGAGAGAGATATCAACTAACAGGTTGGCGCATGAAAGCGTGTGTGTGCGTGTGAGAGAGAGAGAGAGAGAGAGAGAGAGAGAGAGAGAGAGAGAGAGAGAGAGAGAGAGAGAGAGAGAGAGAGAGAGAGAGAGAGAGAGAGAGAGAGAGAGAGAGAGAGAGAGAATGTTATTTGCCTGAAACTTGATATGAAAAGGGATGAAATCTCTCTTTCTCTCTCTCTCTCTCTCTCTCTCTCTCTCTCTCTCTCTCTCTCTCTCTCTCTCATTGGAAGTGTACAATTTCCCCTCCAAGATGAGAGAGAGAGAGAGAGAGAGAGAGAGAGAGAGAGAGAGAGAGAGAGAGAGAGAGAGAGAGAGAGAGAGAGAGAGAGAGAGAGAGAGAGAGAGAGAGAGAGAGAGAGAGAGAGTGTGTGTGTGTGTGTGTGCGCGCAGTGTCATCGCTCTCCTGGCTGTTTCTGGAAGACGGATCACACAGCCAGAGGAGGAGGAATCCTTGATAAGGCATAAACTGAACTTTCAGAGGTCACATCGAGCTACAAAGTACATCATTGTATTCAGAATAAAAAAGAGAAAATAATTATTAGTATTCAAACAGTTTTCTGACAATTTCTAGGTTTACCATTTTTAGCCGTCATAGCAAACGGGAAAGTAGTTTAAGCACCGGAAGGAAAGGGTTAATGACACTCAACTGTCTCCCTCTTCTACACTGAACATCCTCGGTCTGTCCTTTACTTATAATCTGAACTGGAAACTTCACATCTCATCTCTAGCTAAAACAGCTTATATGAAGTTAGGCGTTCTGAGACGTCTCCGCCAGTTTTTCTCAACCCCCCCCCCCAGCTGCTAACTCTGTACAAGGGCTTTATCTGTCCATGTATGGAGTATGCTTCACATGTCTGGGGGGCTTCCACTCATACTGCTCTTCTAGAAAGAGTGGAATCAAAAGCTTTTCATTTCATCAACTCCTCTCCTCTAACTGACTGTCTTCAGCCTCTCTCTCATCGCCGCAATGTTGCATCTCTAGCTGTCTTCTACTGCTATTTTCATGCTAACTGCTCTTCTGATCTTGCTAACTGCATGCCTCCCCTCCTCCCATGGCCTTGCTGCACGAGACTTTCTTCTTTCTCTCATCCCTATTCTGTCCACTTCTCTAATACAAGAGTTAACCAGTATTCTCAATCATTCATCCCTTTCTCTGGTAAACTCTGGAAGTCCCTGCCTGCTTTTGTATTTCCACCTTCCTATGACTTGAATTCCTTCAAGAGTGAGGTTTCAAGAAACTTATCCTTCAATTTTTGACTACCGCTTTGGACCCTTTTCTAGGACTGGCATCTCAGTTGGCTTTTTTTTTTATTGGAATTTTTTGTTGCCCTTGGCCAATGTCCCTCCTACATAGAAAAAAAAAAAAAAAAAGGAAGGGAAAAAAAGCCTCTTTCTCATCTTTATAATGTTGCATCTCTTGCTATCTTCTATTGCTATTTTCATGCCAACTGATCTTCTGATCTTGTTAACTGCATGCCTCTCCTCCTCCCTCAGCCTCACTGCACAAGACATTCTTCTTTCTCTCACCTCTATTCTGTCCACCTCTATAATGCAAGAGTTAACCAGTATTCTCAATCATTCATCTCTTTTTCTGGTAAACTCTAGAGCTTCCTGCCTGCTTCTTTATTTCACTTTCCTATGATATGAACTCTTTCAAGAGGGAGGCACTTAGGTCCACTTTACACAAGTCCATTTTTATGGATCCTGTTTCCGTTCACCATACAACAATGACATCATGGAGTTTGCGACCATCTCTGTATCCATGTTTGTCAACAGGGCTGTGCAGAGAAAAGACCTCCTCGACAAGGAATTTATACACTTCTTGCCACTTTGCTGCTTGCAGCTGACAAAGAGAGGTCAGTGGGGTGGAGAAGAGTGTTATTTATTGGACAGTAAAGAAATATATGTAACTACATGCTAGTGAATCATATAAGGCACAGTGTGGGCTGTAGAGTCTGCTGTATTATTCCTCATTGTGGTGGAGAGGGAGATTGTATTAGTATTTTCCGGTTCTTAGTTACTAATACATTGTCATTACCACAGCTAATGCATGAGGTTTGTTGCATTTC